>NW_003852507.1:2937988-2941495 GCF_000181295.1 Otolemur garnettii
AAAAAAAAAAACCAAACAAACAACAAAGTACATGATATATAATAGGCATTGGGATACTTGATATTGGTTCAACAGAACTGAGTGAATTTATTAATTGGAGAGGAAGTTGAGCTGAGGTCTGGATTTCCAACTGTAATGAGAGGTTTGGCACTCAGGAGAAGCAACAGGACAGAAAGTACAAATTAGGTTGAATTAATAACATGCTGACCGTAGCCTGAATTAAGAAAGAAGATCAGAGCACGGGGGCCTAAAGTTTTATTGTTTTATCCCAGAATTAAAGGGAATGGGGAATCATGGAATAAACCAGACAAGGACAGGAAAGAGTCACAGAGGGACCTCCACAGTGGAATGCTGATGGAGGAAAGGAGCCAAGGGTCTGGGCAGTTGTGTCCAATGTATGGGAGATTAGGGGGATATAGACAGGCAGAAAGCCAAGGCAATAAGGAAGATATTAGGAACCTTCAGAAACATGAGAAAAGGAAAGGAAGGTTGTGGATTTGAAAGTTTAGCAGTTATATTAGAGGTACTGGAATCTGGGAGTATCAGTGAGAGCTTTTTCTGGGGGTCCTAGATGGGGAAAGCATAGACAGACATTCATTTAAGATTCATCCTTTCTTTTCCAGCATTGTTATCATTCTGACATCATCTAAAAGAAAATAGTCAATAACCACATTGTATTCTTAAATAATAAGGGACCAAGAGAAATAGCCAAACTTTGTTCTTTCGTTCTAGCAGAATCAAACATTCATTTAGCATGTATTTTGGATAATCACCAACCTACAGAGATTGGAAACTACCCTCATGGATATATCTCTCCGTACACGAGCTATTGGTTTTACGGATTTTCTGTAGTAAAATTAAAGTTCTAATTTAGCTCTGTCTTATCACCCAGTTGCTATCTTCCTGTGCGTCCTAAATGGCTGATTAGTGTGTGCTCAGGATGTGTAAACTCATTTGAACATTAGCCTAACTAAAATGTATTGAGAAAGATACATTTTAAAATAACTCATCTCAAAGTCCAGTGCCAGATACAGAAAGATTATCTTTTATGTTGGAAGTAATCCCCTTCCTGGAAAACTGGCCCAACCAATCCCACTTGAAATCCTTTCAAATTTGGTAGTGGGGGTGGGGGGATCAGGAAGGCCTTTGTTTCAGGAGGGCCCTAGTTTGTGTCTGTTGTCTTTGGAGTTAAACCACCTGGGTTCTTCTTCTGAGTCAATCTTATGGCCTTGGGCAAATCACGGAATTCATCAGTTAGATGAGGATAATGATAATTTATTGAGAAGATCTGTTGAAAGGTTTGAATGAGATGATGAAAGTGTTGAATTAGTAATGTCTGCGAGGCCCTTAAAGGCTGTTTTAAGGATGGTGAAACTTGAATCTATCAACTGTGCAAAAGTTACAAATCGAGTGCCTATCAGTTTAGAAGAGGAAGGATGGGCTTGGATTCTTAAGACTGAATACTTTGACTGCCATCGGGTCTAGCATTGGTTCTTAAGCGACCTTTAAAAAAAAAAAGCCAACATTGAATCTCTCTTGATTTATTTTCTCAGCAGTCTATAGTAGCTACTAAGGGCCTGGAAATCTGACGTTGTGTGCCTTATTTTTTTTTGTTAAAACTTAAGGCAAAGAGGGCTCAGCCTCCCTTGGAGATGTAAGCGCTGGGAGAAATGCTAGCCTCAGGGCGCCCTAACTTCCAACTGCCGGAGCAATCCAAGCCCGGAGGCCGGCGGGGGAGGGGCAGCCCTAAGTGGTAATGGGAAAGGGAGCGGATGATCCCGGGTCAGCTCGGACTCCGGCCGACAGAGCCCAGCGCGGGTCTAGGTGAGCCCGGAGGCGCTGCGGGACGCGCGTCTCCGGGTCCGGAGGAGTTAGGTGACGTCACCTCCAGGAGGGCTAGCTTTTTCATTAATGAAACCGGCCGGCGCCGGCGCATGCGCGGCAGGCCCCCTTCCCTCTGGCTTCCCCCCTCCCCTTTCCCAGCCGCGCTCTCAATCTCTAGCTCGCTCGCTCTCCCTCTCCCCGGGCCGTGGAAAGGATCCCACTTCCGGTGGGGTGTCATGGCGGCGTCTCGGGCTGTGATGGCTGTGGGGAGACGGCGCTAGTGGGGACCGCGACCAAGAGGCCCCCTCCCCTCCCCGGGTCCCCCTTCCCCCGCCCCCCTCCCCCCAGCCTCCTTGCCAACGCCCCCTTCCCCTCTCCCCCTCCCGGCTCGGCGTTGACCCCCTCATCCCCACCCCCGTGGGAACGTTCGGAGCCTGCACTCTTCAGACCCTCTGGGCTCTTCTTCCCTCACCTCAGCCCCCTTTCCCCGCCCTCTTCCCGGCCCAGGGCGCCGGCCGACCCTTTCCTCCGCCGCCCCCCGGCCGCGGGGAGGACATGGCCGCGCACAGGCCGGTGGAATGGGTCCAGGCCGTGGTCAGCCGCTTCGACGAGCAGGTAACGGGCCCGTGGCGGGCGGGAGGTGGGAGCGGGGTGGGGGTGGGGACGGGGTGGGTGAGGGGAGGAAGGAGCGGCCGCCTCCCCCGCGGCTGCCTGAGGCTGTAGAGGAAAGGAAAGGAAGGGAAGGGGGGATGAGTGGGGGCAGCCAAAGGGGGAGGTGCGGGGAAGGAGTGGACGGCTGGGGTCTCGGGCTCCCCTTCTCTCCTAAGTTGGGGGGGGTGGTGGGGCCTTGTGCTTGACCAGTCTCTGGGACCTTCCATCCTCTTTATCCCAGCCCTTCCGCCTGCTAATAGGGATGAGTGACCTGAGGGCGCTTTCAGGGGCGCTCCATCTGGATTTAATCATTGCTCCCTTCCTTTTTGCTGTTTTTGAACAGAGGTGGGTTACATCTAGAGGTTCCCTCTTCCTCCTCTCTCCGTGACTCTACTAACTGGAGGCTAGTAACTAAAGGAACCCTAAGGCCTGTCTTGTGTACCCCCAATGGAACGGTAACATTCTGCCCCTCCCCCCAGTTTCTTCAGCTTCCTCTCTTGGAGGGGGAAGAGTAGAAGAAAGCAGGGAAAACACAGGTTTTCTTACTTTCTGCTCCATGGGGTCAGCTTGTTCCAGGAGCTCTAAGTGCAAACACATTCCGCATCTTTTTGATGCCCCCCCCCCCACGTGTCCCCCCATATCCCAATGACACAGGTTCCCTTTTACATTGACATTTGCAGTGGGGACCGTGATTCTGAAATAATTTGCCCCTTTTTTCCTTCTTTGATAATTGCATTCATTCCCCCTTTTCTTGTCACTCTTCTGAGAATGTAAATATTGCTTTCTTTTGAGTGAGAATCTTGAGGAGTAAGGGGAGGAGGGCAAAAGGAAAGTGGGAAACTGCATTTGAGCCACTGACTGTGGAGAGGAAAGACAGCTGGGATGTGGTTCTGGAGCTGATAATTCTCCTAGTGTTTGTTGTTTTTGACTCTCCTTCTGCTTGACAAGAGAACTTTCATTGAGAATATTTGGGTTGGAAAAAAAGTTTCATAGCTTGGGATGGTGACTTTTTATCCCCTGAGTTTTACACAA
>NW_003852507.1:2941715-2945017 GCF_000181295.1 Otolemur garnettii
TTTTTTGGTTGCAGCCGTCATTGTTTGGCAGGTCCGGGCTGGGGATTCGAACCCGCCACCTTAGGTGTACGTGGCTGGCCCCTTAGCCAGTTGAGCTATAGGCGCCGAGCCAATAGTCTTTTCATCAGTGAGAATTAAGTTTAACTTTATTTGGCTGTAGGTAGTTGGGAATGGTTTAAAGGGATTTTTTTTTTGCAGCTGCAGTTGTATCATGGGCTTCTTCCTATGATGGGAGAATTGTTTAAAGATTAAGTCAATCTATTTTGTTTACTGGATATAATCGCAAGACCAGTGATGGGAGCTGAAGGGGTGGGGGAAGTGCTCCACTTTTATTTGGTCCTTGAACATTTCCTTACAAGACTCAGAATGTTTCAGACCTGTCTGAAAGTTATTTGGGAATAGACAGAGGAAGTTAGAAGAAGCTTATATGGATAACCGTCTTCACAGACTTAAATGAGTTGTGTCATCCATCCTTGTGTTTCCAGACCAAAAGGCATTCAAAACCAACTGTACTATTAATCCATCTTATTTTGCTTTTAATCCATCTGATTTTGCTGACAAAGCAAAATATTACTGGATGTACTAGATTGCATTATTGATACAGCATTAGGTTCAAAACTTGATAAAAAAGACTTTCTTTGTGTGTAATTTAAGAAAAGGACTTAAAAGGCATATAGAAGAAGTCTAAAGGTAAACCTTGTGGATAGCATAATCTGGACATAGGAATTTGAAAGATTTATACTATGATTCTAACCAGTTCTTAAAAATTAAAAAAAAAATTTCCAGTTATTTCTTAATTTTATTTTTTCACTTCTTCTCAGTTTATCTCTAGGCTTATTTACCGTGTCAGAAAAAGATAGTTTTCTAAATTTTAAAAGATGAGTGATTTTGATTATATGCCCAGTAATTCAGGAACATATTTCTCTTTCCTTCCTCAGTGTTAAAAGACCTTCAGCTTCATTATGTACATTGTGGAATCAAAGTCACCACCATCCATTAATAATTAAGGACATGAGTATTTAAAACAGCATTTTTCTATATTCCTTATGTTGTAATTAAGAGAAAGATACATAGGACAAATTATTCCTTATGTTTTTCTCTCACAAAGTTGAACTACACTAATCTTGAGATGCAAAAGTGTAAGCGTTTTTTTGGGAGACTGAGGCAAGAGAATCGCTGAAGCCCCAAAGTTTGAGGTTGCTGTGAGCTGTGATGCCACGGCACTCTACCTAGGGCGACATAGTGAGACTTGTCTCAAAAAAAAATAAGGGTTTTCAGTGTTTGGCATAATGTAGTTATATACGTTTATTATAGAAATATTTGAATTGGAGTTCACTTTAAAGTTGGAAACGTCTGATTTAGATGGAGCACAGAGAGGTTAAGTGACATAGCAGATTTAATAACAAGAGCCTCCATGTGCAAAGTATTGAATGCTGAATAATCAGGGGAATACTTTTTTTTTTTTTTTTTTTTTTGGAGATAGTCACTGTGTTGCCCTGAGTAGAGAGCTGTGGTGTCACAGCTCACAGCAACCTCCAACTCTTGGGCTTTAGTGATTCTCTTGCCTCAGCCTCCCAAGTAGGTGGGACTACAGGGCCCGACATAATGCCCAGCTATTTTTTGTTGTGGTTGTCAATTGTTTAGCTGGCCCAGGCTGGGTTTGAACCTGCCAGGCTTGGTGTATGTGGCTGGCACTGTAACCACTGTGCTACGGGCTCCGAGCCAGGAATACTTTTCCTAAGTATCCCATAGAATTTGTCTTAATAATCTATTAATTATAATTAGAGTTTACATTTTTTTTTTTTTTTTTGGGAGGAGAGACCAAGCCCTGCAGGTACTGAGAGATAATTTGTATAAGAATTTTAAGTGTTTCAGCTACTCAGAAAAGTTTCACGTTTTGGCAATATTGTCTGTACTTTTTTTTTTTTTCTGAAACAGAGACTCACTTTGTTGCCCCCAGGCTTGAGTGCTGTGGCCTCAGCCTAGTTCACAGCAATCTCAAACTCCTGGATTCATGGGATCCTCCTGCCTCAGACTCCCGAGTAGCTGGAACTACAGGTGCCCACCATGCTGCCTGGCTAATTTTTCTATTTTTAGTAGAGCTGGGGTCTAGCTGTTGCTCAGGCTGGTCTTGAACTTTTTAGCTCAGGTGGTCCACACCTCCCCCCTTGGCCTCCTGGAGTGCTAGCAGCTCTATTTTACTGGGCATAGAGGGTGTCAAGTTTTTCTCTTTTATTATAACTGTTGAACCACTTAAGTCTCCAGGGACCGGGAGCATGTCTAAAGATGGCAGCTGTGTTTATGATTGAATTGATGTTTTGGTTGGACTTCTAATATTTGATGAAATTAAAGCAGGAATGCATTATTGGCCACTGCTGATTATAGACATACTGAACTCTGATGGGTATTGCTTAGCAACTTAGTGCAGTTGACTCAGTTAAAAGAAGTGGTGTTCCATCTTGATGTTTTGAGCTCAGATCTTTGTGGGTAAAATGAAATTTCTGTAACCTGCTCATACTGTACTGAAAGCTAAAATTTATGACCTAAGTTCAATGAGTGCTTCTAATTTTAGAACTAATCACATCCTTGATTAGGGAATTGACAGTTGCAAAAGTGGACAACCAGAAAGCTGAATGTGTAAGTTACATCTTGGCGCTTCTCCTTAACTTGCCTTTGTGGTACCAATAGAAAGTTCCTAAATTGAAACTGGCAAGTTTTAGGTGTGTAGCTTTAACTCATGGTTCATTAGCCCAGTTCCTTTCTTTCTTTTATTTTTTTTTGAGACAGAGTTTCACTCTATGGCCTGCCAGGCTATTTTTTGTTGCAGTTGCCACTGCTGTTTTAGCTGGCTAGGGCCGGGCCGGTTCAAACCCACCACCCTTGGTATATGGGGCCTGCGCCCTACCCACTGAGCCATAGGCTCCGCCCATTAGCCCAGTTTCTTAACAATTTAGAGCCTTCTTGCTTATCTCATTTTAGCTCTATATGCCCCACCAGTATAGAGCTTTATTTCTGAAAGGAAGTAAGGGGAAAATATGCGTATTTGAAGTTTTTTTCCAAAAAAATTTTGAAGTCATCCCCAAATGGTATCTTGTAAATATGTTCATTTTTAAAAATTATTTATTTTATTTTTTTATTTTTTAGAAACAGTCTCACTTTGTCACTCTAGGTAGAGTGCTGAGGCATCACAGCTTACAGCAACTTCCAGCTTTCGGGCTTAGGCGATTCTTTTGCCTCAGCCTCCCAAGTAGCTGGGACTACAGGTGCTAGCCACAATGCCTGGCTATTTTTTTTTTTTTTTT
>NW_003852507.1:2946116-2950687 GCF_000181295.1 Otolemur garnettii
CCACCTTAGGTGTATGTGGCTGACGCCTTAGCCGCTGAGTCGTCTTTACTTTAGATCTCATCTTTTAAAAACATGTTTTCCAGCTCATTCTCAAGTAATTCTCTGCTCCCCCTCCTACCATCTTATCTAGGATCTGATTTAGTTTTTGAGCTTCTGTTTTGTTACCTTCAAACTTAGATGTCTTTTCTCTTGGAAATCATTTACATGGTCCTGCAGCTTTCTCTCTGTGGACCATTTTTTTCTTTTTGTTGTCAGATACTTGCTGCCTCTACTGTTTATCCATCTCTTTCCTTTATAATTCTGAAAATTAGCTTCTGCCTCTGACTTCCTCCTGGATTGCTGCTTTCTTGAAAATTATTCCTTCTGTCAAAACATAGTGGTCTTTGCTTAGTTGTAAAGCTACTAAGATGTTCACTACCCCCTGGAAATCAGTCTCTTCTTGTTCTCAAGAGACAATACTAGTATGTGTGTTTTCAGGTCCTTATATTGATGTTCTCATTGATCCTGGAACACGTGTGCTTTCTCTGTTCTACCTGGCTGCCTGTTTCTGAATTGGAATTTGTGAACAGGGGTCTGAGTTTTGTTCTGTTCATTGCCTCTGTCCTTAAGCTGGCCATTACTCTCTTACACATGCTAGATTTCCCCAGCTGTTGAGAAAGAATTGACTAGAATGTCTTTAAAATGCTTTCAAATCTAAATATTCATTGATTTTAATGTTATAATAATTTTGACAGATGACAGTCTATTGGGAATTTACCTCACGTAATTTACCAAACTATTTCTCATTATGCCTCAGCATGCATCTATGTTCCAGGCAAAAGGGCCCAATCTCTTCTTTTATATCATACTTCATTCTTGGATTTTGGCCTTTGTTTATGTTGGTCCCTATCTGAATGCTAATTCCCCCTTTGTGCTTTTCTAATTCCTGTGCATTCTTCAATATCCAGCTCAAACTTTGTTTTTTTTCCACAAGATCTTTTAAAACTAAACTCACTGCTGTCTTGGTGTCCTTGTTACCTAAGGTTCTACAGAACCACACTGTAAGATTTCTCACCTCTGGAGGGTTGGTTGAACACAGCTTAGCTTTGTTTTCTTTTCTCTTGTCTTTTTATCAAATAGAGTGTAAACTTTCTGAAAGGCAAGAAGCCCCATTAGAATTCTCTTATACTTGCTTCAGCGCTTAGCATAGTTATGAGCACACAGACCATCCATCATTAATAGAGTGTTTTTCGTATGATTCCTGGTTGAATGGTAGACTGGCTAAAAAGTGATAATTTCGGCATTATTTTAAAGGTAAATAACTGTATTTTACTTCCATGTTTGTAATAGCTTAGGTTTTATTAGTTAAGTGATTTTAACCAGGAGTAGGTTAAAAAAAATTGAGCTTAAAAGAGGATCTTGAATTTGTATTTCCTCCCAGAGAGTAAACAGTGACCAGGTTCATATCTGATTAGCTTTGTAATCTTTTATCACTTAGTCACAAAGTCTCTACATAAGGTAATTTCTGCAGTAGTCTGATAGGATAATGAATGTGAAGGACTTTGCAAAGTGTAAAATTATTCAAATATAACATTTTTATATTTTACAGCTAATGTTTTCACTAAATAAGAGAGAATAACTAGTCTCTGAATATTCCCTTATATGTACTTTGGCCAATATATACCTCACTTTAGCGTTCTTTGACATCGCATACTGATAGCATCTTTTTGTAGCATATCATGGGTTTGGTTTGTTGATCTGTTTTCTTTAACATTTAATTAGGAAGTATAGGTGAAATGTCATAAGGTGCTGTGATTGCTGAATTAGGCCAGCAGTGTTGCTAAATTTTATTTTAAATATCCAGTTTTTGCATTATTAGGACATTAGAGTCTTCTCTTAAATGTACTAAAAAAAGGTATTTAAGGGTGGCTCCTGTGGCTCAAAGGAGTAGGGCACCAGCCCCATATGCTGGAGGTGGTGGGTTCAAACCCAGCCCCCCCCCCAAAAAAAGGTACTTAACATGGAGAATTTATATAATAGTAAACATACTTTTTTTAAAAATTTTTGTTCTTGAAATTTGTCAGACTGATCTCCCCTTCCCCCATGCCCCACCATGTCATTAATTGCCATTAATTTTCTTCATATCAAAGTTGAATACATAGGATTCTTATTTCTCCATTCCTGTGATGCTTCACTAAGAATAATGTGTTCCATCTCCATCCAGGTTATTACAAATGCTGTAAAAATCTTCATTTTTTTGATGGCTGAATAATACTCCATAGTGTACATATACCACAGCTTACCAATCCATTCCTGTGTTGAAGGACATTTAGGCTGTTTCCACGTTTTAGCGATTGTAAATTGGGCTGTGATAAACAGCCTAGTACAAGTGTCTTTATAGTAAAAGTTTTTTTTTTTCTTCTGGATAGATGCCCAGTAGTGGGATTGCAGGATCAAATGGGAGGTCTAGGTTGAGTTCTTTAAAGTTTCTCCATACTTCCTTCCAAAAAGGTTGTATTAGTTTGCAGTCCCACCAGCAGTGTAACAGTGTTCCTTTCTCTCCACATCCATGCCAGCATCTACAATTTTGAGTTTTTGTGATATAGGCCATTCTCGCTGGGGTTAGATGATATCTCAGGGTGGTTTTAATTTGCATTTCTTTAATAATTAGAGATGAAGAGCATTTTTTCATATAGTTAGTAGCCATTCGCCTATCGGCTTTAGGGAAGATTCTTTTCATCTCTCTTCTCCATTGATTATCATATTGCATCCTCACAAATATCCTTAAATATCCTTACAAATGTGTTCGTAATTTCCCTTTTACAATATATTTTCTTCAGTTTTAATATCAGGTGTATCCAGATTAAGTAGAATGATTTTGAAGTATTTCTTTTTCTATTGTCTGTAAGATTTGGTATGATCTGTTTTTTTTGAAATTATCTTTTATTTATAAATATTAGTTGTCTATTTTTTTTGAGACTTTGGAAAAACAAAATAAGTTGTTAACTGATCAAAGTATTCTATAATAGACATACTTCTATCTGACAATGTGTACTTTCTTTGCATTATTACTATTATTCATTGCAGCAATCGTCTGATTTTTTTTCTGAATGTATTTATCTTCTTTCATTCTTTATGAGGTTTTTGTTCTCAGTCCTTATGTTAAATATTATTGTCATTAAATTTAGCCTTTTAAATCTGTGAAGGCAAAAGTGGAAACCTAATATACACATGTATATGTAAGAAAAATAAAAAAAAGAAATTTGTCAGACTGCTACGGGGCATTTTTGTTTTAAACTTCAAATTTGATATTTTAGGGTTCTGTGTAGACTATTGTTTTGTGAAACAACATGCTTTTAAGGGCAATCAAAAACGTATTTTGCATGTGCGTTCCTTACTCCTCAGTCTATCAAGTCTGTTCATTGGGAGGGAGGAGTGTGTGTATATGTAAACATGTATTTTATATACATAAAGACAAGGAACAGGAGGTGTAGGAAGGCCTTTTTTTTTTTTTTTTGGAGACAGCCTCTCAAGCTGTTGCCCTGGGTAGAGTGCTACAGCCTCATAGCTCACAGCAACCTCCAACTCTTGGGCTTAAGTGATTCTCTTGTCTCAGCCTCCTCCTGGCACTTGCCACAAAGCCTGGCTATTTTTGTTTTGGTTGCTGTTGTCATTGTTGTTTAGCAGGCCCGGGTGGGGTTTGAACCGCCAGCCTCAGTATATGTGGCTGGCTCCCTACCCACTGAGCTAAGGGCACCGCCCTCTTTTTTTTTGTTAAGGAAATTTAAGAAGGAGATTGTTCTGTAGAAGTAGGGGAGGTTTGTGGTTAGTTTAAACTGTTAAAAGGCTTAGAATCAATAGTGAGGCAGAATACAGCATCTTAAGCTATTGATATATTCTCATAAAGTGTCTTAAAGTGGGTTTGATGATGATTTTTTTCTCCTCTGCATGAGAAAAAAATAAAGTTAGAGAAGCAAAGCAATGTGTTTACAATCATATGATATGTAGTTATCAGAGTTTAAACTAGAGTGTGGGTATATTAATCTTTAAATTGGAACTTGTCAAAAAATAGAGCTTTATAAAAAGGCTATCAGATAGCCTTTGAACAGATAGCATAAATATGTAAAATGAGGTTTCTATTGCTTCTTCAGAGATATGTTACATTTACTGTTTTTGTTCATATTAGAGTATCTGAATCAGTTGATTGTATGTTAGAAATAGACATAAATTTTAAACATACCCTTGATTTTATTTTGTATCATTCTCCTTATCACCTTATCAAAGCTTCCTGGCTGTTGGAAGTTGTAACACTGTTTCCTTTTTATTTGGGTTTGTAATATACTCTAGATTTTTAGGTGAGGAAAGTTGAATTCTGAAGGTGTGAAAATACAAATAGTAGTATACACATATATGCAGTTATAAATACGAGATTATTATTTTATTGTGGCAATGCACAATCAAGTTTTATAAAGTTTTCCACTAAGAACATTTCACTAAGCATTTGATTACATTTGAGGCAAACTTTTTTAACTTTGATACTATTTTTTTTTTTTTTTTGAGACAGAGCCTCAAGCTATCCACCTGGGTAGAGT
>NW_003852507.1:2950811-2953611 GCF_000181295.1 Otolemur garnettii
GGCTATTTTTTTTTTTTTGGTTGCAGCTGTCATTATTGTTTTTGGCAGGTCCGGGCTGGATTCAGACTCGCCACCTTAGGTGTATGTGGCTGGCGCCTAGCCACTTGAGAGCCCTTTGATACTATTTGAATGCCTCTCCTATTAGATTCCTGGGTAGTGTTTTTTTTTTCTTTTACCTTGTTATAGCTACTTTTTCAGTTTTTCTTTTGTCCTGTAACAACTCTTAAATCCTTTGTATTTGAGAATATCTTTTCTACTCTTCTTTTCCAAAGCCTTTTATTTCCATACCACCTTGGCGCTAGGGAAATGTGCCTTTATATTGTAGGCCAGTCTTCTTCCTTTTGGGTAATTGACTCAGGGAAGAGAAAAAGAGAAGCATTTGTATTTCCTGTTTTGTTTCAGTTTTTGGCCTTTGATAAGTAAATTTGCATTAGGGAATGGGAGGGAGAATAGGTTTTGTTTTGGTCAGATGTTGACAACTAAGATCAGTGAAGACCTGAGCTCTGGTTTCTCCTGACACAAACTACCTTTGTGATGTTGTATAAGGCTGCTGAATTTGGAACCTCTTTTATTGTCTATCAAACAGTAGAATATAATCTGGTAGTTTAAAAGTTTTATAATTCTTAAAATATATTTTTTATTTTAGCCAGTTCTCTGATTGAAAAGAATAATTTCACTAATTGATTAGTCACAAATCTTTTACTTTAGAGGGCTGAGGTTATTTAAGCTCTACTTTGGCAATAACCCTGACAGATGATTGTCTTACTTCTACTTAGACATTAATAAACAGTAGTAATTCATATTCTAGAAATATGGAATATGTAGTCAAATCACAAAAAGTAAATTATACTCATTTATAACACTACAACTCAGAACTATTGGTAAAATTTTGGTGTATGTAATCAAGTGCGCTGATTCTGAAATGAGACCACCCAGATTTGAGTTTCTGCCCTTTGCTACAGCTTACTAGCCCTTTGCCAAGTTACTTAACTTTTTCAAGCTTTACTTTCTTTACTTGTAAAATAGCATCATAATAATGGCAGCTATTTCACAGAGGTGATTGTGAGATTCAAATAAGAAAATAAATGTAAAGCATGTGGGATAGTTTCTGGCACACAGGAACTCAATAAATGTTAGTATTGTTAGGTTGTTAAAGAATTGAATGAGATAGGGCAGCGTCTGTGGCTCAAAGGAATAAGGCACCAGCCCCAGCCAAAAAAAAAAAAAAAAAAAAGAACGAGAAACATTGTTTTATAATCTCTTTCTTTTAATATAACATGAGCACTTTCCATGTAATTATATTTTCTTCTATATTATTTAAAATTTTAAGGGATTGTATGTGTCATTTTGTAATTTTTATTTGTTCTTTTTTTTATTAAATGATAACTGTACATTAATGCAATTTTGGAGTGCAGTGTGGTGTTTTCATATACAATTTTGAAATATTTTCATCAAACTGGTTAACATAGCCTTCATGTCATCTTTTTTTTTGATAGTCTTGCTTTGCTGCTTGGGCTGGAGTGTGGTGGTATCCTGATAGGTCACTGCAACCTCCAACTCCTGGATTCAGGGAATTTTTCCTGCCTTAGCCTCCCAATTAGCTGGGACTATAGGCATATACCACCATGCCCAGCTAATTTCTCTATATTTTTTGTGGTGATTGGGGGAAGGTCTCACTATGGAATTACCTAGTCAAAAATGTCAATAGTGCCATGGGTGAGAGATCGTGATTTGGTGGCTTGGAAGCAATGAAATAGTGAAATAAGGCAGTTTCAGCTTCCAATTCAGTGGAACCTGGTGGAATCATTCTTTCCTTGGGAACCAAGGCCTCTAAAGGAGCACATATCAAAGTTACAGGTACTAGAAGCAAACTTTCTGTTAATGGGATTTTTAGGGCTGATAGTGAGAGGAACTGCTTTTATCTACTTCTGCCCTTTGATTCTCAGGCCTATGATTCTGGCTGTGGAAGAACGATGTACATTGATCATGGATTCAAAGCATTTAGCACAGTCTGTAAGATAGAACCTTGATTTTGAGGATTTGATCTCCTGACTAAACAGGAGACTGTAACAGTCTGTAACAGTCATTCAGCAGTCCAAACTGTTAGCCCAGCTGCCTCGAGTGATGGAGTATATGGTAAGACCAGTGAGTTCCAATGTGTGTAGCTATTCCTGCCCTTTTGCTGTAAAATGAGTTTCTTGATGATGTGTTTCCCAAGACCTTAATGATGGTGTTGGCAGAAACATTGCAGATAGGGAAGGTACAGTCATATCCACAATATATCTATTCCAGTGAGGACAAATTCCTGCGCTTTCCATGAATAAATAAATAATGTATATACACGTACAGTATGAGATTTTTTTCTGTTTTATTAAAATATGTTACTATTCACTTTATCAATAGATTATAATCATTTTCTCATTAGACTTTTAAAATTGGGCATGTAGACTTTTTAAAGCTATATTATCTGACTAGAAACTTGGGAGTAACTGTAAACTAGTGACTTTTGAACTGTAGACTTCACTCAGTCAGAGTTATTATTAGTACTTCTACCAGTGAGTCAAATTTTGTTGAAATCTACCTGGTAGAAATTTATGTTATGGCTTACATGGTTTAAAAATTTGTAGGCTGCCATTTGTTTCAAGATACAAATTGACTTGGTATATTTTAACATTTGTCATAGTTTACCAAATTTAGGTAATTTTAATTTCATTGAAAGGCATAAGGGAAAAGGCTAAATAGGGATTGGGTGATTTAAAGAACTTTTTAATACTAGAGTTGGCCATTTTTTTTTTTTTTT
>NW_003852507.1:2953732-2954955 GCF_000181295.1 Otolemur garnettii
CGAGTCTCCTGCCTCAGCCTCCCAAGTAGCTGGGACCACAGGCGCCCGCCACAACGCCCGGCTATTTTTTGGTTGCAGCTGTCATTGTTTGGCGGGTCCGGGCTGGATTCAAACCCGCCACCTTAGGTGTATGTGGCTGGCGCCTTAGCCAGTTGAGCTACAGACGCTGAGCCGAGTTGGCCATTTTTATCTGTGCAGTGGTATTGGATATGTTTCAGAAGCATAATATAAATAGTTCAGGTAAGAGTATGCCTACCCTAACAAGGATTTACCTAATCCATCTGCCTACGCATCTTGAAAGACTTAAACTGAGGAACTAGAAATTTTAAATCTCCCCTTTCAAGGCCCTGTCAAGAAAGACATCATGACCATGTCTCAAAAACATATTGCTTAATACAGTTAGAAAATCTTATTTTTAAAACTCCAAAACATAGTTCCTTCCTTTTGCCTCGTTGCACTCCTGAAAACATGATGGTCACCAGCAGCTCTACTGGAGCCACCTGTGAAAATTTGGCCTGCTCAACCGGCATGGTTTGATTCGGAAGTACAGCCTTCATATGTGCTGCCAGTGTTTCTGTCTGCACTCGAAGGACTCGGGTTCATTAAGTTGGACTAAGTAATCTTCCTTGAGTGGATTATCCAGGGGGCCACAGTGAAAGAAACCATGCCAACTCTTTTTACATAAAATAAAGTTAAAAAAGCTCCAAAAGTATTTTTATTAGCTATATTCACTATTAAATATATGTTACATGAGGGCAAGGACCTTTTTTCCACTGTTGTATTTTTTGTGTGTGTTTGGAATAGTGGTTTACATAGAGAGGGAACTCAAATATTTATTGAGTGAATGAATATATGAAATAAGATCATTTCTGCTCTTGAAGAAAAGTATTTGTCATATAACTGGTCTTACCAGATTAGAGGCCATTTGTATCCAGTTCTAACCAAATCATACATATTTTTAGGCATTCTTTGGCATGTTTTTGAATTTGTGAAAAATGCTAAAATACAGGGTGTCACAAAAGTCACCCCTAAAGTCACTATACATAGGGAAAATGGGAAATTGGTGCTAAGTATACCTTTATTTACAAAATATTCGTTACAAAATCTCACAAAGAAGTGGCCAGTACGGCTCAGCCCTGTGGCTCAATCGACTAAGGCGCCAGCCACATACACCTAAGGTGGCGGGTTCGAATCCCCAGCCCGCACCCGCCAAACAACAATGA
>NW_003852507.1:2956591-2957867 GCF_000181295.1 Otolemur garnettii
AACACCCCTAGGTTTAGCACAATTCCTGCTTGGAAGAGTCTAATAATAGGCTATCAGTTGTTCAGTGAATGAAAGAGTTTTAACTTTATTTTGTGGGTGGCAGCGATCCATTGGAGAGATTTAAGCAGGTGAGTAACATGCTCATATGTTTTAAAAAAGTGTTTGATAGTGACGGTAGTGATATGGAGGATGGATTTAAGAGAACACTATTAAAGGCAAAAATGATAATTAAGAAATTGTAATAGGGATGATGCTCTGAATTAGGACACTGATGGTCAGAATTCAGGGGATGAATTAGATGTTCAGATATTTAGGAGATGAAATTAGAAGGCTTCACAAAGGAGTAAGCCATACAGGAGGCAGCTATAAAGTGATAAAGGTGGGTTGAGGAGAGGGTGAAGTTGTAAATGACAAGTGTCTTGTTTATTCAGGGAAAAATTTTGAATTATTCCATAATGGACTTAAAAATGGGTTGTGATCCCAAAAGTTATTCTGAAGTTGGGTATTTCCTGTTGCATCTCTGAACATATTTACCCTGTACATCAAAAACAAATACCTCACCTGCTTAAGATGCAGTCTTGCCATTGAAATAGGCATCACGTTGTTTTATTTTGCTTGAAAGGGGTACTGTTGACACAGATATCCAATTGAATCTGCCTTGTCTTCTGAAATTGCTTACTAATGGACCTAAAGAGCATTTCTACTTCTATAATTTCATTTGCATATTAATTGGAGGTGAATGTGTTATGTAAAATATGTTTCATAATACCAGCTATAGATATGTATTTTTTTCCTGATTGACTATAATGGAATCATTTTGGCATGGCAAAGAGATAGTTAAAAATAGACTAGTGGGTCATCTCAGTGTGAAGTCAGGAGGACTTCCAGGCATAAGCCTGGAAGCTAAATTTCTACTGGCTCTCCCCTCTTCATGATGATTCCAAGTTTATTTTGATCTGCATCGTTTTTTTTTCTTATGAATGAAGTTCTCTTTCATTCAGTCTGATAAGTAACCTGGCCATTTAGTACATGACTAAATAGCTGAAACTTCTGGCTTGTTCTAAATTAAGTTATAAATTTAGCACAGGGGCAGGTGCTTGAACTATTAAACAAATGCAACCGTTACAGCTAGCACATAGAATCTTTGCATTTAAAAATTGTTTTCTTAGTGTCATGAAGGAGGTAAAGCTTGGATGGGAATCTTCATTGTGTTCACTTTTTTTTGCACTTTTCCATTTATTAAAATTTATAATTTGTGAATGTGCTGGAATAGTTT
>NW_003852507.1:2958556-2961198 GCF_000181295.1 Otolemur garnettii
ATATAACCAGAAAAAAGGATGATTCAAAAATTTGGTTTATGGCTTTTTAAGGAACTGTAGTAGGAAAATCAATTTTTTTTTTTTTTTTTTTTTTTGGTCAGGGTTGGGTTTGAATCCACCACCTCCAGCATATGGAGCCAGTGCCCTACCCTTTTAGTCACAGGCGCTACCCAGAAAATAATTTTCATAGGTGAAGATAATTGAAATGCTACCTAAACGTAGCTTGTTTTGGTGGATGTCTTAGTCCATTGAGGGTGCTAAAACAAAATTGGGTGGCTTTTAAATAGTAGAAGGTCATTTCTCACAGTTTTAGAGGGCAGGAAGTCCAGAAATAATATTCCATTAAGCAAAGTTGAATGCACTGACTTGGGAGATAGTGGCAAGTAGCTTCCTACTCTACTGTTGGTTTCATTTGTTCTAGAAAATATTCCTTTTTTCCTTTCTGTTATTTTTCTGTGTGTTTGTTTTTGGGGACGGAAGGAAGAATATTTTTATATTTTCCTTTGGGGGATGCATTTTTAAATAAATATTTCTAATTTTCAAAAAATTACAGATATAGTTGAAGCTGTTTTGTACCCCCTCTGATCTCGTTTTCTTCTCTCTGGTGTTAACTAGTTAGCTATAATATTATTCTGAAGTTTATTTGAGACCCATCTATCCCTCTTTTATCCTTTTATTGCGTATGTATATGTTCATAAAACAATAATTACAGTGTAACAACTTCACATAAAAGCATACTGTATTCTTCTGCAACTTGCTTTTTAAATCTATTATATATATGATTTTATTCCTGTTTATACATGTACAATTTAGTTCATTCATTTTAACTAGATGTATAATATTTTAAGATTGTCGGTTTATTTTTGCTATGCAGGAACACTTTACAGGATGTTTTTTGTTTTGCTATTATAAACAATGCTTAAGGAAGCATGCATTTGTGTGTATCTGGAATAGTTTTTATCTGATATAAAACATTGTGAAAGGTATATATAAGAACATAAGAATTATGTTTGTGTAGCTCATAGTTTAAAAAATAATACCGTATGGTGGCTCATGCCTGTAATCATCTCACTTTGGGAAGCTGAGGCAGGAGGATCATCAGGTGTTCAAGACCAACCTTAGCACTATATTGATACCCTGTCTCTACAAAAAACAGAAAAATTATCCAGGTATGGTTCCACATACCTGGGAGGCTGAGGCAGGAGGATTGCTTGAGCCCAGGAGTTTGAGGTTGCTGTGAGCTATGATCATGCCATTGGCCTCATACCTAGGCAACAATGGCATTGACCCCATCTCTTAAAAAAAAAAAAAATTATAATATTTGCAATACATGTAATACCAAGAATTAGATCCAAACTGCATAAAAACTCCTAGGCTCAAGTGATCTTCCTGCTTCAGCCTGCTAAGTATCTGGTACTACAGATGTGTGCTGCTATGCCCAGCTAATATTTTAATTTTTGATAAGGCTGGTCTCAAAATCCTGACCTCAAGTTATCCTCCCACCTTGATCTCCCAAAGTGCTGGGGTCATAGGCTTGAGCCACCATGCCTGGCCTAAAAATCTTTGTTACCTTTTAATGACTGAAATTCTAGATTTTAATGAAGCTGAATTTATTAGTCTTTCAAGATTTGTGTTTCTTTAAATAAACTTTGTGTCTTTCCTGGTGGCATTAAGATAACTTTTCTATGTGATTTCTGAAAGTCTTAGTTTACACTCTTATATTTAAGTCTCTGATCCATAGGGAATGACTTTTGTGTAGGGATTCACTTTTATTTTTTTCCATATAACTGATAAGTAATTCTTTCCATTTATTTATTGAATAGTCCATTTTCCCCTTGTGATCTGCAATGCTTGTTTGCTTGAAAATTAGGTTTCCTAGGCCACGCTCCATGGCTCAGATCTGTAATCCTAGCACTCTGGAGACTGAGGTGGACTGATTGCTTGAGCTCAGGAGTTCGAGACCAGCCTGAGCAAGAGCGAGACCCTGTCTTTAAAAATAGCCAGGCGTTGTGGTGGGCACCTATAGTCCTAGCTACTTGGGAAGCTGAGGCAACAGGATTGCTCAAGCCCAAGAGTTTGAGGTTGCTGTGGACTATGATGCCACAGCATTGTCTCCAGTGCAACATAGTGACACACTGTCTCAAAAGTAAAAAAAATCTGGGGAGCTCTCTATTCTGCTATCTTTCCTAGTGCTAGTGACTCATTATTTATCTTAATTACTATAGCTTTATAGTAAGTCTTAATTTGAAGTATGACAAGTCCCCCAAAGTTTTTCTTTTCTTTTCTTTTTTTTTTTTAATTACTTCTTCCTCCTGTAGTATTTTCTTGCCCCCCATGGAGCTGGAATCCATGGTCTGGCTGTCTCGTTGTCCTGCTGTTGTTGTAGAGACGGGGTCTTACTCTGGCTCATTTGGCTCAGGGGGGGTCTTGGCTGGTCTCGAACCTCTGAGCACAGGTGATCCACCCGCCTTGGCCTCCCATAGCCCTGAGACTACAGGCGTGAGCCACCACGCCCGGCCCCAAAACTTTTTCTTTTTTTTCTTTTTTCTTTTTTTTTTTTGAGACAGAGCCTCAAGCTGTCCCCCTGGGTAGAGTGCCGTGGCATTACAGCTCACAGCAACCTCCAACTCCTGGGCTCAAGC
>NW_003852507.1:2962478-2966079 GCF_000181295.1 Otolemur garnettii
CCGTAGCCACTTGAGCCACAGGCGCCAAGCCGAGTATAAATGTCTTAACACAATAATTAAGAAAATGACATGAAAGCTATGTTGACCAGTTTGATAAAAGTATTTCAGATTGTGTATAGAACCAGCACACTGTAACCCATGACTGCATTAATGTACACAGCTATGATTTAATTAAAAAAAACTTATATATCAGATGTCAGAAGTTTTCTTAGGATATATATATATTTTTGTTATTTTTTGTAAAAATTTAAAAAAATTACTTTTTTTGGCTGGGCGGGGTGACTCAGATCTGTAATCCTAGCACTACTGGGAGGCCCAGGTAGGTGGATTGCTTGAGGAATTCTAGACCAGCCTGAGCAAGAGTGAGACCCTTTCTCTACTTAAATAGAAAAGCTAGCCAAGTGTAGTAGTACATGCCTGTAGTCCCAGCTACTTGGGAGGCTGAGGCAAGAGGATTGTTTAGGCCCAAGAGTTTGAGGTTGCTGTGAGCTATGATGCCACGGCACTCTCCCCAGGGCCACAGACTGAGACTCTCTCTTAAAAAAAAAAAAAAAGAAATTGTGTTTTCTGATTGTTTATAGAAGTGGAGCTAACTTTTATTTTCTCACATTTATTGATTTATCTCTGGGTTCTTTTGGATTATTTACTAGACAGTTGATAATCTGCAAATAGTTGTAGTTTTGTTTCTTCATCGTTATTCTTTTTTTCCGCTCTGTGTGTATCTGTTAAAGTTTTCTAGTGTTGAATAGTAGTGAGAATCCGTCTTTTTTATCTTAAAAGGAAAGCTTTTTATTTTTTGGTTTAAACAACAGAAATTTATTTTCTCAATTCTGGAGGGTGTAAGTCCCAGATCAAAAGCTTTTATTGTTTTACTATGAAATACATTGTTTGCTGTAAGCTTTTTTAAGCTTTTTTTTTTTTTTTTTCTCTTTGAGACAGAGTCTCACTATGTCGCCCTTGGTAGAGTATTGGGCGTCACAGCTCACAGCAACCACAAACTCTTGGGCTTAAGCTATTCTCTTGCCTCAGCCTCCCAAGTAGCTGGGACTACAGGTGCCTGCCACAACACCTGGCTTTTTTTTGTTGCAGTTGTCATTGTTGTTTGACAGGCCTAGGCCAGGTTTGAACCTACCTGTCTTGGTGTGTGTGGCTGGCACCATAACCACTGTACTACCAGCGCTAAGCCTGGTGAATGATCTTTTTAATTTGTTGTTGCTTTGGGTTGAGGAGTTTTGCATCTACTTTCAGTAATATTTGCCTGTAGTTTTCTTTTTTTGTTGTGCCCTTGCCTAGTTTCAAAGTAATGCTGGCTTTGTAGAATGACTTTGAAAGTATCCTATCCCTTGTTTGAAGCGTTTGAGTATGATTGATATTAGTTCTTTAAATGTTGGGGAGAATTCATCAGTGAAACTATCAGGTCTGGGGTTTTTCTTTGGTGGGAGAGATTTTTTATTACAGGTTTACTCTCATTACCCATTATTGGTTTGTGGGGGTTTTCTTTTTCTTCGTGGTTCATTCTTGGTAGGTTGAATGTATCCAGGAATTACCCCTTTCTTTTAGATTTTTCAGTTTGTTGGTATATAGTTCATAATAGTCTCTTAATGATTTTAATGTATTTCTGATATCTCAGTTATGTTTACTTTTTTTTTTTTTTTTTTTTTGCAGTTTTTGGCCAGGGCTGGGTTTGAACCCACCACCTCTGGCATATGGGGTTGGCACCTTACTCCTCTGAGCCACAGGCGCCACCCTATGTTTCCTTTTTTGTTTCTGATTTTATTTATTTTGGTCTTCTCTTTTTTTCCCAGTCAACGACAGGTTTGTTGATTATCTTTTCAGAAAAAAACTCTTTTTGTTTCATTGATTTTCTGATTTTTTAAAGTTTAAATTAAATCACATTTATTTCTACTCTGGTCTTTATTATTTCTTTCCTTGTATTAATTTTGGGTTTGGTTTGATCTTTTCTAGTTCTTTGAGGTACACGTTAGATTGTTAATTTGAAGTTTTTCTGCTTTCTTTTTCTTTTTGGTTTACTAAATCATTTACTGTTTTAAATAATTTTCTTTTTCTTTCTTTCTTTTTTTTAGAGACAGAGTCTTTGTCACTCTTGGTAGAGTGCTGTATCGTCACAGCTCACAGCAACCTCCATCTCTTGGGCTTAGGTGATTTTCTTGCCTTGGCCTCCCCAGTAGCTGGGACTAAAGGTGTCCACCATAGTGCTCGGCTACTTTTTGTTACTGTTTGGCCGGGACCGGGTTCAAACCCGCCACCCGCAGTATATGGGGCTGGTGCCCTACTCACTGAGCCACATACTTGGCCCCTAAATAATTTTCTTTTTATTGTTGGGAATTCATTGAGAGTACAGAGAACCAGGTTATACTGATTGCATTCATTAGGTAAATTCCCTCTTATAATTGTGTACTGCCCCTAAGAGGTGTGTCACACACCATGACCCCCCCCTTTTCTCCTTCCCTCTCCCTACTCCCTCCTCCCCATTCTTCTAGCCCCTACTGTGTACTGGGTCATCAGTTGTCCTCATATCAGAATTGAGTACATTGAATTCTTGATTCTCCATTCTTGTGATGCTTTACTAAGAAGTATTCATTCTACCTCCATCTGGCTAATACAAAAAATGTAAAGTCTCCATCTCTTTTAATGGATGAATAAATAGTATTCCATGGTATACACATATATCTTGTTAATCCATTCTGGATTGGTGGGCATTTAGGTTGTTTTCACAATTTGGCAATTATAAATTGAGCTGCGATAAATAGTCTAGTGCAAATGTCCTTATGATAAAATGATTTTTTTTTCCCTTCTGGGTAGATGCCAGTAATGGGATTGCACACTCAAGTGGCAGATCTAATTTGAGTTCTCTGAGAATTCTCTATACTTCCTTCCAAGAAGCTTGTATTAGTTTGCAGTCCCACCAGCAGCGTCTGCAGCTTTGAGATCTTGTGATGTGAACCATTCTCTCTGGGGTTAGGTGATATCTCAGGGTGTTTTTAATTTTCATTTCTCTGATAATTAGGGATGATGAGCATTTTTTCATATGTTAGCCAGTTGTCTTCTTAAAGAAGGTTCTATTTATCTCTCTTTCCCATTGATATAAGGGATTGTTGGCTCTTTTTTTGTTGATTAATTTGAGTTCTCTGTAGATCCTAATCATCAAGCTTTTGTCCGATTGATAATACGCAAATATCTTTCCCATTCTGATGGTTGTCTGTTTGCTTTGGTTGTTGTTTCCTTTGCTGTATTCAGTTTAATTAAGTCCCATTTGTTTATTTTTGTTGTTGCAGTTGCCACTGTTCTTTAGGCTGATGACTTTAAGTGTTTTCCCCACACTTTCTTAGAGGATTTTTATTGTTTCATGCCTTAGATTTAGATCTTTTATCCATCTTGAATCAATTTTTGTGAGTGGAGAAAGGTATGGGTTCAGTTTCAGTCTTTTAAATGTATTACCCAGTTCTCCCAGGACCATTTATTAAATAGAGGTTCCTTCCCCTAGTGTATGTTCTTGTTTGGTTTATCAAAGATCAGGTGGCTGTGAGATGTTAGTTTCATCTCATGGTTTTCTTTTATTTATTTATTTATTTATTTATTT
>NW_003852507.1:2966218-2983546 GCF_000181295.1 Otolemur garnettii
CAGGTCCGGGCTGGGGATTCGAACCCGCCACCTTAGGTGTACGTGGCTGGCGCCTTAGCCGGTTGAGCTATAGGCGCCGAGCCCATCTCATGGTTTTCTATTTGGTTCCAGATATCTTTGTCTCTATTTTTGTGCCAATACCATGCTGTTTTGATCACTATGGCCTTGTAGTACAGCCTAAAGTCTGGTAGGCTGATGCCTTCAGCTTTGTTTTTATTACTAAGAATTGCCTTGGTTATATGGATTTTTGTTGTTGTTGTTTCATACAAAACAAAGAATTATTTTCCCAAATCTTGAAAGTATGATGATGGTATTTTAATGAGGATTGCATTGAATCTCTAAATCGCTTTGGGAAGTATAGATATTTTATATATTTTTTTTTTGGCTAGGGCTAGGTTTGAACCCGCCACCTCGGGCACATCGAGCTGGCGCCCAACCCCATTGAGCCACAGGCACTGCCCAGAGGTATAGATTTTATAACAAGGTATAGATATTATAACAGTGTTGATTCTTCCCAGCCATAAACATGATTTGTTCTTCCACTTGTTAATATCTTCTGCTTTGTCTTTTCTTAGGGTTTCATAGTTTTCTTTATAGGAGTCCTTCACCTCTTTTGTTAGGTATGTTCCTAGATATTTCATTTTTTTTGAAGCTACTATGAAGGGAATTGTGTTCTCGATTAGCTTCCCACTTTGGCTGTTGTGGGCATATACAAAGGTTACTGATTTGTGGACATTGATTTTATATCCTGAGACATTACTGTATTTTTTGATCACTTCCCAGGAGTCTTGTGGTTCTTTCAGTATAAGATCATATCGTCAGCAAAGAGAGAGTTTGACCTCCTCTGCACCCATTTGGATGCCATTTATTTCCTTCTCTTACCTGATTGTATTGGCTAGAACTTCTAGCACTATGTTGTATAGTAGTGGTGATAGAGGACAACCTTGTCTGGTTCCAGTTCTGGGGGGAAAGCTTTCAGTTTTATTCCAATGAGTATAATATTAGGTGTAGGTTTGTAGTAGATAGCTTTGATCAGTTTAAGAAATGTGCCATCTATACCTACATTCTTCAGTGTTCTAATTAGAAAAGGATGCTGAATTTTATCAAATGCTTTTTCTGCATCTATTGAGAGGATCATATGGTCTTTGTTTTTGCTTCTGTTGATATGGTGCATTAGGTTTGTGAACTTGCCTATGTAAAACCAGCCTTGCATCCCTGGGATAAAACCTACTTGGTCGAGATGTATTACTTTTTTAATGAGAAGCTGTAATCTACTGGTTAGGATTTTATTGAGAAGTTTTGCATCTATATATTCATTAGTAAAATTGGTCTGAAGTTCTCCTTTTTAGTTTGGTCTTTTCCTGGTTTTGGTATCAGGGTGACGTTTGCTTTGTGGAACGGAAAAGTCATTCTCAATTTTTTGGAATAATTTCTGCAGTATGGGAATAAGCTCTTCTTTGAAGGTTTGATAGAATTCTGGTGTGAAGCCATCTGGACCAGGGCATTGTTTTTTGGGACTTTTTTTGTTTTTGTTGGAAGATTTTTTATTGTTTTTTTGATCTCAGTGCTTGAAATTGGTCTGTTCAGGAGATCTTTTCCTTCTTGGTTAAGTCTAGGGAGAGGGTATGATCACAAGTATTGATGCATTTCCTCCACATTGTCATATTTCTGGGCATAGTTTCTTGTAATCAGAGGTAAGATAATCTCTTATATCTCTGTGGCATCTGTTGTTGTTTTGCCTTCAATGTTTCTAATTGAGGTTACTAGAGATTTTACTTTTCTGTTTCTAGTTAGTCTGGCCAAAGGTTTTTCTATTTTGTTTATTTTTTCAAAAACCCAACTGTTTGTAGCTGGACGCAGTAGCTCATTCCTGTAATCCCAGCACCTGGGAGGCTGAGGTGGGTGGATTGCCTGAGTTTACAGCTTCGAGACCAATGTAAGCCTGAGTGAGACCTTGTCTCTAAAATAGCTGGATGTTGTGGTGGGCACCTATAGTCCCATCTACTCAGGAGTCTGAGGCAAGAGAATTGCTTGAACCTCAGTGTTTGAGGTTGATGTGAGCTGTGATGCCACAGCACTCTACCAAGGGTGACAAAGTGAGACTCTCAAAAAAAAAAAAAAAAGGCCAACTTTTTGTTATTTTTCTAAATGATTTTTTTGTTTTCAGTTTCATTAATCTCTGATTTAATTTTGGTTATTTCTTTTCTTCTGCTGGGTTTAGGATTACATTGTTCTTCTTTTACCAGTTCCATAAGATAGTTTGTGAGTTTGTTGATGCGCTCTCTTTCTCGTTTTCAATTATAGGCATCTAATGAGATAAATTTTCAGTTGTCTTAGGACTCCTTTGGCTGTATCCCACGGGTTATAGTAACTTGTGTCTACAGTGTTATGTTTGAGGAATTTAACTATTTCCTCTTTTCTCTCTTCCCGAACCCTCTACTTTTAAAATATAGACCTTTTTTAGACTATAAACTTCCCTCTTAATACTGCTTTGCCATATCCCATAGATTCTGATATGTTGTGATGCTATCATATTGTTATAATTGTTCTATTTTATTATTAGTTAACTGTTGTTCCTCTTATTGTGCCTTATAAGTAAACTTTTTCATAGCTATGTATGCATAGGAAAAAACAGTGTATATTTAGGGTTAGGTACTGTTTGTGGTTTTGGCTTCCACTGGTGGGAGAGGAAACTACTACATCATTATTTCCCCCTTATTCTGGATTGATAGTTTTGTTAAGCATATAGAATTCTAGGTAGCTATTTTTCTCTCATCATCTCACTGTCTTTATTGGTGTTGAGAATTCAGTTGTCATTATAGTTGCCATATTTTATAGGTTATATTTTCTCTCTGGCGTTTTTTTAGGTCTTCTTTTTTGTTCTTTGTGGCTGTGTAGTTTCACCAAAATGTTTATAAGTATTTGGATTTCTTTTTATGTATCCTACTTTGGATATTTGACCTTCCCGGAATGAGGATTGTCATTGTCTAACAGTTCTAAAAAAAAAAAATCAGCCATTACTTTCTCTCTCTCTTTTTTTTTTTTTAAGTTTTTATTTGGTATTTTCTGTTGTTGCAGTTTGTCTGGGGCTGGCTTTGATCCCGCCATGCTCGGTATATGGAGCTGGCGCTGTACTCACTGAGCCATAGGCACCACCCTACTTTTTCAAATGATATATTTTTCTTATATTTCTATTAATCTTCTGGAACTGTAGTTAGTTGTATACAATATTGTTTGAGGCTGAGCCAAGTAGTGTACTGTGATTCAGTTTACCTGTACAACCTTTTGTGTCTGCTAAAGTTAGTAAGTGTGTCACTTTTTCATTGGCTTAATTTTTTACATACCTGTTGGTATTTACATCACTAATATACTGTCAGAAGTATTTTTTTTTTTTTGAGACAGAGCCTCAAGCTGTCCCCCTGGGTAGAGTGCTGTGGCATTACAGCTCACAGCAACCTCCAACTCCTGGGCTCAAGCGAGTCTCCTGCCTCAGCCTCCCAAGTAGCTGGGACCACAGGCGCCCGCCACAACGCCCGGCTATTTTTTGGTTGCAGCCGTCGTTGTTTGGCAGGTCCGGGCTGGGGATTCGAACCCGCCACCTTAGGTGTACATGGCTGGCGCCTTAGCCGGTTGAGCCACAGGCGCCGAGCCTGTCAGAAGTATTTTTACACAAAGTCAAACCTGTTACTCTGTCCAGTGCAGTTGTTTTTCCTGAATACTTCCTCCTATTCTCCTGTTTAGAGTTGACTGCTTGTGTCATTTTAGGTTCTCCTTTCATCATCATTTTGGAAATTCCCATTGTTTCTCTCCTGTGTGGATTTCTCTGTTTTGTGAAGTCCATTAGTTTGGAGCAAATTGCCCACTAGCTTGCTGGAAAAATTAAATTTAATAAATTTTGTGACCTTGCATGTTTCAAAATGCTTTATTTTACCTTAGGATTTGATGATTTGTTTCGGCATTAAATTTTAGTATGAAAATATTTTTTTCTGAGAATTTTGAAATTTTTTTCCATTGCCTTGTAGTTTATCACTGAGATAATTACTAACTCTAATGCCATTGTGGTTTTTGTAATTTTGTCAGAAATATATTTACTTTTCTTTCTTGGAAGTCATTGGGATGATGGCGATTATTTTGTTTTTGCTATTCTGTAGTTCAGTAATAACATGCTGGATTATCAAATGGGTCTCTTTGAGTTTGGAGACTCATGCTCTTCAAGACTGAGACATTTCTTGTATTGTTTCTTTGGTAATGTCTTCTTTCCATTTTTATTTCTGTATTTTTCTTCCCATATTGTAATTGATCATATAATTTTCCACACTTTTTTCTCTCATAGTCTATGTCTTATTTTCTTTTTCCTGGAAAGAGTCTCAACTTTCTCTTCTAATTCTTTAATGTTTTATTGCAGACCTGAGACTGTTAACCTTAGAAAGATGTGCTTGCAAGATTGGCTGTAGGGTGGTTTCCTACTATTTCCTGATAATGTGTAAAACTGTGCATAAAAAAACAAACAAAAAAACTATGCATAAATGTGATTTATGTGGAACACCTGCTTTCCTTCTGGATATCTGAAATTTTGGTATGTCCTAGATAGGCGGTGCCCCCAGTAATAAAAAACCCTGAGCTCTAAGTATCTAATGAACTTGCCTGGTAGGCAGTATTTCCCATGTTGTCACAAGTCATTGCTGATGGAATTTAGCTTGTCTGTCTACTGTCCTGGGAGAGGACTCTTTGAAGCTTATACTGGCTGGGCATGTAATTTCAGCACTCTGGGAGATTGAAGTGGGAGGATTTCTTAAGGTCAGAAGTTTGAGATCAACCTGAGCAAAGGGAGACCCCATCTCTACTAAAAATAGAATAGAAAAGAAAAGAAACTTGTATCGTGTTTCTTCTGGACCTTGCTCCATTTTTAGTTTTTCTTTTTGCTGATTTTGCTTTGTTTTATTTTGCTCTAATAAATCATTGCTGTGAATGTGACTTTATCCCTACCCCCGTGAATACTAGCAAACCACTGAACCTTTTGATGGTCTTGGGGCCTCCCAACTATTGTCAGATTTAACATTCGAATGTTCTTTTTTGTACTTTATTCTCACTCGTGCTCTCTCTCTTTTTTCTTCTTTTTTTTTTTTGTGAGACAGAGTCTCAAGCTGTCACAGTGGGTGAGTGCTGTGGCATTATAGCTCACAGCAACCTCCAACTCTTAGGCTTAAGCGATTCTTTTGCCTCAGCTTCCCAAGAAGCTGGGACTACAGGTGTCCCCCACAATGCCTGGCTGTTTTTTGGTTGCAGTTGCTTAGTTGGCCAGGGCTGGGTTCAAACCTGCCACCCTAGGTTTATGTGGCTGGCGTGCTTGCCAACTGAGCTATGGGCACCACCACTCACTTGCGCGTTCTCTCTCTTTTTTTTTTTATTAGAGACAGTCTCACTTTGTCACCCTCAGTAGAGTTCTGTGGCATCACAGCTCACAGCAACCTCTAGTTCTTGGCCTTAGGCGGTTCTCTTGCCTCAGCCTCCTGAGTAGCTGGAAATACAGGCACCCACCACAATGCCTGGCTATTTTTTGTTACTGCAGTTTGGCTGGGGCCAGGTTTGAACCTGCCACTCTCTGTATATGGGGCTAACACCCTACTCACTGAGCCACAGGTGCTGCCCAGTTGTGCTCTATTTTTAAAATAGAATCTTTTCACATTTTTTCTGATGTTTTTTAGGATGTTAATGACCTCTTTTTGAAGCTTTCTTCTCATTTCTTATTTTTCCTCAAAATTAATTTTGTTTACTTGGTTCCCTTTCTTTCTTGTTAACAGACTTTCCTATACCTGGTATGATTCCAGGCAGTCTGTTCACACTTTGAATATCTACTCTTAGATCTTAAACGTTCTTATTTCTCTTCCTTTCTCATACAAAAGATAACTATGTTGATCTGTGGGTTAATTAACTTCATTGTGGCGATCATTTCAGAATATGTACAAGTATCAAATCATATTGTACATTCTAAATATATACAGTTTTTATTTTTCACTATAGTTTGTTGGTTTGTTCCTTTCTTCTTTGTTTTTCTTTTCTTTCTTTCTCACAAAGACTCTCTCTGTTGCCTGGGCCTAGAGTGCAATAGTGTTGTCAGAGCTCACCATAACGTCACACTTTTGAGCTCAAGCAGTCCTCCCACCTCAGGCTCCTGAGTACCTGCAACTATAGACACATGCCACCATGCCTGGATAATTTTCTTATTTTATAGAGCTGGGGGTCTTACTCAGGCTGATCTTGAACTCCTAGGCTCAAGCAGTCTTCCTACTTAAGCCTTCCGTAAGCTGCGATTACGGACATAAATCACAGTGCCTGGCCTTGTCAGTTATATTTCAGTAAAACTGGAAATAACCAAAAGTCTGTTTCTAAATGTGAGATTATTGGAAGATCACGTGTATGAGCTTTACCACAGGGTAGGTTGGTGACCCTTTAAACGTAGGTCTTTTCTTTGAATATCCAGTTTCTTTTTGAGACAGTCTCAAGCTGTCGCCCTGGGTAGAGTGATGTGACATCATAGCTCACAGCAACCTCCAGCTCTTGGGTGCAAGCGACTCTCTTGCCTTAGCCTCCTAAGTAGCTGGGACTACAGGTGCCTGCCACAATGCTCAGCTATTTTTGTTGTTGTTGTTTTTGCGTTTGTCATTGTTGTATTAGCTAGCCTGGGCTGGGGTTTGAACCTGCCAGCCTTGGTGTATGTGGCTGGCACCCTAACCCACTGAACTATAGGTGCTGCCCAGTTTCATTTTTCTTTTCTTTTTTTTTTTTTTTAGAGACAGAGTCTCACCATGTCACCCTTGTGCACACTCTCACCAGTGTGCCGTGGCATCACAACTCACAGCAATCTCAAATTCTTAGGCTCTTGCCTCAGCCTCCTAAGTAGCTGGGACTATAGGCATCTGCCACAGTGGCCGGGGCTCTTTTTTTGTTGCAGTTGTTGTTGTTTAGCAGGCCCAGGCCAGACTTAAGCCTGCCAGCTCTGGTGTGTGTGGCTGGCGCTGTAACCACTGAGTGACAGGCTCCAAGCCAAATATCCAATTTCTTTTTTTTTTTTTTTTTTTTGAGACAGAGCCTCAAGCTGTCCCCCTGGGTAGAGTGCCGTGGCATTACAGCTCACAGCAACCTCCAACTCCTGGGCTCAAGCGAGTCTCCTGCCTCCGCCTCCCAAGTAGCTGGGAGCACAGGCGCCCGCCACAACGTCCGGCTATTTTTTGGTTGCAGCCATCATTGTTATTAGGCAGGTCCGGGCTGGGGATTCGAACCCGCCACCTTAGGTGTACGTGGCTGGCGCCTTAGCCGGTTGAGCTATAGGCGCCGAGCCCAATTTCTTTAGGAAAACATGTATTGCCTAGTTGGTTGCCTGGGAAGCTATATGACTGGCTCTAGGATTTGGAAACAAGATGAAGGAAAGATGATGGTTTATGGTGTGCATATTTTCATTTATTAACGTAGTAATATGATTTTTGTGGAAATATTACTTTACAATTCTAATTTGTAAAATATTGTTGAAGGTAATAGTTGATTGTTTTCTTTCTCTGAAATCACCAAATTATCTGTAGACTTGTTGGTAGACTGGCAGGGATCACCTGTTGTTCTTGGACCACAGTTTGAGGCATATTGTACTAAATAATAAAAAAGATCATTGTTAAGGGAAATAGGAGAGGTGGTGTAATACATTAGCTACTCAATAAGCATTTATTAATTGCCTTTTAAAACTTCTAAATCACAGGGGGTAAAATAGGTTACAAGAAAGATACCATCTCTGCTCCCATAGAATTTACATTCTAGCATGAGCAATAGATATTAAACAATTTATTATCTAGTTATTATAATTGTTATAAGAACCATATAGGAGAGATGAAGGAAGCTTACAACAGCATGCACGAAGTCCTACTGTGGGTTCAGAGTGGTAACTCTGAAGTAAGAATAAGGCAAGAGGTGAGAGAATGAACAGAGAGTGGCAGAGAATGAGCCTGAGAGATTAATTGGGATAATGATAATTGTGGGATTAAGTGAGGTGAATAATGTGTTTAGTACCTAATACTTGTGCTCAGTAATTGTTAATTAGTGATTTTATTATTTTTAGGAATACTGTTATATTAGATGATCAAATAGAAGACCCCTCATAAGAAGCTTATAAAGATAAAAGTTTTGTGTCAATTGTACACTAAAACAGTATATCTATAGAATTGGTTATTGCATAAATCCCTTATTATGTAGAAATTTTGGTGTTTCAGAAGTATTATTAGGGCAATCCTTTTTCTGGGAATATACCCAAAGTAGATAAATCGCCTCATAAAGATATCTGTACATCTGTTCATTACAGCATTATTCACGATAGGTAGAAATAGCTTAAGTGTGGATGGTGGAGATGATGTGATCTGTATGTACATAAAATGAAGTAGCACATAAATTATATACTGGGGTGGAATTAAGGGTATTCTGTGGAACAAAGAAGTATATTCTGTCTTTTGCCACAAGATAAGTGGACCTGAAGGACAGACATTATGCCAAGTGAAATAAGCTACACAAAAAAGAAAAATATTGCGGGATCTCACTTGTACGTAGAATCTAAAAAAGAAAAGGTCCAACATACAGAGATAGAGAATTAAAGGGATTACCATAGATGGGAGGAGGGAGGAAGTAAGGATATGTGGATGTAGGTCAAAGCATACAGAGTAGCTGATACATAGTGTGACCAGTTGTAGGTATCTGCCTTACAATATGAGAACTATAGTTAATAAAACTGTCTTAGGGATTTGGTTAAATATCATAATTCTGTTTCTAGCACCCAGAATAGTACCTGATCCACAGAAGATGCTGTCTTTTTTCTTTTTTTAAGTGTTTACTGGAAATTCCAAGTAACCTAGAGACATCAACAAAGGATATGTGATTTCAAATACAAGAAATACTCTTCTTCCTTTTTTTCCCCTTACTACCATGTTGGTGGTGTTTCTTCGGTAGAATTATAAATGACCTTTTGATGTAGAATTTGAATATTATCCTTTTTGTACATACTTTCTGTACCTAGAAGGATCTGTTGGGAGGGACAAAGTCTTATTTTTCTTTACTTGGGAGTTTGTAATTGGTGCTCTGTAACTTTCCAGCACTTAGACTCACACAGTATTAGTTATCTATTGCTGCAAAACAAATTGTCTCAAAACTTAGCAGCTTAAAACAACAGACATTTATTATTACAGTTTGTGTGGGTCAGGGATACAGAGGTGGTTTAGCTGGATGCCTCTGGGGCAGGGTTTCATGAGGTTGCCCTCAAACTGGTGGCTGGGGGTATAATCATCTGAAAGCTTAAATTGTGGGTGGGATGAGGATGTTCACTTACCTAACTGCAGGAGGACTTTGTTTTCTTCATAGCCTGCCTGAGGGTCCTTATGATGTGGCTGTTGGCTTCCTTGAGAGCAGGTGGTCCGTGAGAGAACAGGACTGTCGAAGAAGAAAGCCTCTATCTTTTATAACCTAATCTTGGAAGAGACACATCATCACTTCTGTAATTTGTTAGTCATTGTGGGAAATGTGAATGTTAGGAGGCATAGCTCATTGGGGGCTATCCTGTAGTCTGGCTGCCCCGCACTCCCTCAGTGGGATCAGCTTTCTACCCAGTAGATTTATTGTATTTAGAAATATAGGTTAATTGAACTAGTACTTGATCGATACTTGTATTTTGTTGTACATTTCTCACATTTCTGAGTTTATTAGTTTGACATTTTTGCTACTCTCTTCTTTTTTCTTTCCCCATTTTCTCCTTTATAATCGTTCTCAGATTTATCAGAAATAATAGCTCAGTGTTTTCATGAAATACTTAGTGCTTTTAACTTAAACTTGGGGATACCTCAGAAAGTTTTATCAACTACAGGTTCCCTTCTCACTCTTCTTGGGCTCTGATACCCTCTTGTCTTCCCCTTATACCTCTCACCCCCACCAATGTGGTCGTCTTTCTTATCAGGCTCAGGCTCAGACGCCCTACCCAGTGCTGCTTCCCCATGTGGACATCCTCCTCACCCCACTCATACCCTGTTCGTAGGGATACCCCTTTCCTACCTTTCAGAAGCCCAACACAGTGAAACATCCCTTGCTGGGCCCCCCTGTATTGTCTCTCTCTTTCTGCCCCTCCTTTTACCCCAGTTGGGTTCTATTCACTCACCACTCAGCTTTTGATATCCCCCTTGGGGCTATCTTCCTTATAAAGGGGTTATCTCACTTGGGCTCTGACACCCTGTAGCTGCTGCTCTTTTCTTTCTATCCTGCTTGAACTCTGATAGCCTGTGCCTAGCTGCCCTCTGTAGGGCAGTCTCTCCTTTGCTGGGCTGTCTGCCGTGTGTGAACACTGTTTATCCAACTCATGCTCCATTTCCTCCACACGAGTACACTGCTTATCTTGCTCAGACTCCTGCATCTCCCCCTCCCATAAACACACAGAGATGCCTACCTTGCTCTGCTCCGCCTTAGGGCTTTCGTATGGAATGACTGTACAGAATGAAGAGGAGGGAAAAAAGAAGCCAGCGTTTTTATGGGGACAGTGTGATCCAAGTTTATGTTTGACAGAAACTTACCTTCCTTCTCCTGCCTCAGTGGTAGACATCTGGAGAATCTAGGAAGGGCATTTGGGAATTTTGCTTGTGGAGCTTTGGAAATGGTTAGGACTTTTGGTATAAATAAATGCTTTCTTTTGAATTGGATACAAATAGGTTCTTTATTTGTGAATTAGGGGCTTCTCTGTGTGAAAAATTTGGGTAGTCTGTAAGTTCATAATAGTAGGAAGGGAAGAAATTAACATGTGTTAGTGATGGGTAATATTGGAATTCACTTCTGGGCAAAACTGGTTTGGCTCCATGCTAGTCTCCTGGGCTATGAATGTCTTTCTAGTATCCATATTAAAAAAAAAAAAAAAAACCAGTTAATTACTTAATATCTGTTGTATGATCTCTGTATTTCAGAAATCTTTTCTTAATTTAAGCATTTATATATTGTCAGTTTAGTCATATTTTGTATCTTTTACTTAGCTTATCAACTTTAACTTGGCTTACCTTTTTTTATCTAGCCTTGTCAGGGGAGTAATAACTTTGTAATCATAGGTTTGATTGCTAATTATATATTTTAAATCACATTAAAATAAAACTTAAAAATTTAAACTTAATTAGATGACATACAGAGAGTCATGTTACGTATAACTGGTGCAGAATCCACGCAGAATCCACGTTGGGAGGCATGTCACTAACTAGTATTAATATTTGATACATTTTTCTGATTTAGAGGCTCTAGAGTTGTTGGGCCAGATGCTTTTCCCTCAGTCTGATTTTTTTTTTTTTGGCTTTTTTCTCTCATTTAGAGAAAAAAAAAACTTACATTAAGTGTATTCTAATGTAATCCATACCCCCATGATAGTCTGAGGGGCCTTTTAGAAACTGGTTAGACTGTACACAGAGGCAAAAATTTTAGCCTTGACCTTTTGAAGAATTTTTTGAGTGAAACTAGAAACAAATTATCCTTTGTCCACAGAGTGCTTTGTTTAATGTTATGCCCTATTTTGTTAAATCCTCTTATGTGTTGAAATCTTGTATATTAAGAAGCTAATAGTTTGTTAATAGAGATGATGATTAAAAAGTGATTTTCTTCATGCAGTTTAGACCCTTTACATTTCTTCTGTTATATTCCAAAGATTTATATAATGTGGCATACAATATTTTAAAAAGAGTTTAATTCACTTTTCCCACAAATTGTGAAAGGAATGTATTCCAATTGAAAAGAGGGGAAACTTACAAAAATAAAGGAAAAAAAATCTCATTCTTATCTCTCAAATACAATGAGCTTATCTTTTTATTTTGGTCAAGGTTCGCTCCCCCCAGCCATACTCCAGCCATAATTATTTCCTTATAGGTGTTCCAGTATTACTTCTTCAGTGGAAAATGGGGTTACAAGTGTGGCTTAATTTTATTTTATACTTTAAAAATTATTGGTGAGATAAGCATATTTCCATATATTTACTGAGCGTCTTTGAATTACTTCATGTTCAATAGTTTTTTCATTAAATAGTCTTATTAATAGATAAGAACCTTATCTGTTAGTTATATAACCCTTTGGTAGCTAGTTGTTGCACATTCTTCTTTTTTCACTAGGCTGCCCTCAGTAGAGTGCCGTAGCATCACAGCTCACAGCAACCTTAAACTTGGGCTTAAGCGATTTTCTTATCTCAGCTTCCTAAGCAGCTGGGACTACAGGCTCCTGCCACAATGTCTGGCCATTTTTTGTTGCAGTTGTCATTGTTGTTTAGCTGGCCCAGGCTGAGTTCGAACCCACCAGCCTCGGTGCATGTGGCTGGTGCCATAACCACTGTGCTATGGACCCTGAGCCCACATTCTTCTTATTTGTCAGTAGTGTGTTTTTCTTTCAGAATTGACACTTTTGGGGGGGGGTGGTGGTGTAGATATATCAGTGTTTTTTCTTTATGGCTGCTATGTTTTTGTCTTGCTTAGGAAAGTCTTTCCTACTCCATTATGAAATTATTTTTTAATATTTGTCCTGATTTTTATGGCCTTTAAAATAGTAGACTCTTAATCATATACTACTTTAAAATTTGGTATGAGTTATTCTTTTTAGGTGGATAGCCAGTTGATATGCCATCATTTTATTGACTCATCCATTTGTTTACCACTCATTTGAAATACAACCTTTATTATATTAAATTTCTTTTTTTTTTTTTTTTTTGAGACGGAGCCTCAAGCTATCCTCCTGGGTAGAGTGCCATGGCATCACGCTCACAGCAACCTCCAGCTCCTGGGCTCAAGCGAGTCTCCTGCCTCAGCCTCCCAAGTAGCTGGGACTACAGGCGCCCGCCACAATGCTGGGCCATTTTTTGGTTGCAGCCGTCATTGTTGTTTGGCGGGCCCGGGCTGGGGATTCGAACCCACCACCTTAGGTGTATGTGGCTGGCGCCTTAGCCGCTTGAGCCACAGGCGCCGAGCCTTAAATTTCTATGTAAATGCTGTTATGGTATCTATTTTATGACCAAATGGTTTATATTTTGTACTTACAATGTACAGGTTTTGTTATAAGAGCTTTAATAGTATGTTTCAGTACTTGATAACGTAAATCTTCACTTGTTTTTCAAAAATTTCTTTGGTATTCTCACAAATTTATTCTTCTAGATGAACCTCAGATCAGCTTACCATTTAAATAAAGATCTATTGTAATAACATCTTCCTACGTCTCCTTTATGCTTATTAGCTTAATTTAACCTGCCATCCTCTCTTGCCTAAACTGTCTTATAACATATACCTGCAAGAGGGTTCTTTTTAAAACATAAAGCATGTCATTCCTTTGCTTAAGTCCTTTTAATGTCTTCTGTCCCTGTTTTTTGTTTATCTATTGCTGCATAATAAGCTACACCAAAGCTTTGTAGTCTGAAAAGAACCATTTTATTTTCTCACAATTTTTGAGGGACAGGAATTCCTGACAGGTTCAGCTAGGCAGATCATCTCTGTTCCATATGGTGTTGACTGAGGCTGGAGAGTCCCTTTTAGTATGGCTTCTTCAGTCACGTGTCTGGCATCCTAGAGCTTCTTGGCCTGCTTCTCTACAGTGGCATCTCATTCTTCAGACTCTGCATGTGGCCTGGGCATTTCACAGCATGGTGGTCTCAGAGTAATCTCAGTTTTTATATGGCAGCTGGCATCCAGGAGGAGGGAAATAAAAACTGTCAGACCAATTCAGAGTTGTGCCTGGAACTGCATAGTGTGCCTTCTGCCATATTTTGTTGGTCAGAATAGTCACTGGACCTGCTAGATGCAAGGAGGTAAGAACTAGATTCTACCCTTTTTTTTTTTTGAGCCAGAGTCTCACTGTGTCACCCTCAGCAGAGTGTTGTGGCATCACAGTTCACAGCAACCTCCAACTCTTGGGCTTAAGTGATTCTCTTGCCCCAGTCTCTCAAGTAGCTGGGACCACAGGCACCCACCACAGCACTCGGCTATTTTTTGGTTGCAGTTGTTTAGCTGGCCCAGGCCAGGTTCGAACCCACCACCCTTGGTGTACGTGGCTGGCGCTGTAACCACTGTGCTACGGGCACTGAGCCTATATTCTATTTATTTATTTATTTATTTATTATTTTTGAGACAGAACCTCACTCTCTGGTCCTTGGTGGAGTGCTGTGGTACCACAGCTCACAGCAACCTCCAACTCCTGGGCTTAAGTGATTCTCTTGCCTCAGCCTCCCAAGTAGCTGGGAGTACAGGTGCCCATCACAACACCCAGTTATTTTTTGGTTGTAGTTGTCATTGTTGTTTGGCAGCCCCGAGCTGGATTCAAACCAGCCAGCTTTGGTGTGTGTGGCTGTTGCCTTAGCTGCGTGAGCTACAGGGCTGAGCCTATATTCTACTTTTTTTTTTTTTTTTTTGAGACAGAGCCTCAAGCTGTCCCCCTGGGTAGAGTGATGTGGCATCACAGCTCACAGCAACCTCCAACTCCTGGGCTCAAGCGAGTCTCCGGCCTTAGCCTCCCTAGTAGCTGGGACCATAGGCGCCCGCCACAACACCTGGCTATTTTTTGGCTGCAACTGGCATTGTTGTTTTGGCAGGCTTGGGCTGGATTCAAACCCGCCAGCTCAGGTGTATGTGGCTGGCGCCTTAGCCACTTGAGCCACAGGCGCCAAGCCTATATTCTACTTCTTGATGAGGCAAAGTGGCAAGGTCCTGCAAGGAGAGCATGTTGGATAAGAGATATTATGACTGTATTTGGAAAATATAATCTGCTATCTCATCAAACTAAAAATAAATTCAAAGTTCTTAAAATGGCCTAAAGGATTTTTGTGATCTGACTCTTCTCAAATCTCTGACTTCATCTCTTACCTTTTCTTCTTTTGTTCCTTTTGGGCTAGTCACATTGGGTTCCTTGCTAGGCTTTTTTTTTTTTTTTTAAGAGACAGAGTCTCACTTTATCACCCTTGGTAGAGTGCTATGGCATCACAGCTCACAGTAACCTCCAACTCCTGGGCTTAGGTGATTCTCTTGCCTCAGCGTCCTGAATGTTGGGGTGCAGCCCCCGTACCTAAACATCTTCTCAGAATAAGAAGCTTAGAGTCACGTTCCTCAGGGAGCAGTTGAGAATAGATTACTATGCTTAGGTATGGGGGGCTGCACCCCAACACCTGAGTAGCTGGACTACAGGTGCCCGCCACAATGCCCAGCTATTTTTTTGTTGCAGTTTGGCCAGGGCCGGGTTCGAACCTGCCACCCTCGGTATATGGGGCTTGCGCTCTACCCACTGAGCCACAGGTGCTGCCCTCCTTGCTAGACTTTAAATTGCCATGCTCGTTCCAATTTCAGATCCATTGTACTATCAATGCTGTGTTGAATGCTCTTCTTCAGATCTTTGCATGGGTCTTTGGATTCTTATGCTTCATTTAGATTTCTTCTTGAATGTCACATCTCCAGAGAGCTTTCCCTGACCACCTTATCTAATACATTCATTCTTGGTTACTTGGAACTCCTTAATCTTTTTCTTTTTGGGAGGGAGTGTGTGTCGGAGGGTAGAGTGCAGTGGTGTGATTATAACTCACTGCAGCCTTTAATTCCTGAGCTCAAGCAAACCTCTTGTCTCAGCCTCCCTCGTAGCTGACCCTACAGGTGCATGCCACAATGCCTGGCTAAAATTTTTCTTATTCATAGATTCTAGTGCTCTTTATAGGAGCCTATAAAATATATATACACATACACTGGTCAGTGCTAAGTTTAAGACCAAAATGTGCTTAATGATCAAATCTAAAAATTAGGTAAATTTGCTTACCCAGTCCCAGGCAGTGTTGGCCACTCCCTAGGTCAGAGGTAGGACCCTGTTCAAGTCTTAGCATATTGAAGTAGGGGAAACTTCTTGGACTGAGTAGCAAGCCTAATCCCAAGTAAGGAAGAGTACAGCTGAGTTGTGCATGCCGTGTTCTTCTCATTTTTATTACTCTGACTGACTAAAGGGGGATCACGGAAAGAGAATAAAGGAAATGTGAAGAGTGACTCTCAGATCTCACATGTGGGAAACTAGGTGAATTGTGGTACTATTAACTAAGGTAGGAAACATGGTGGGATAATTATGAATTAAGCTTTGGGAACACTGAGGTTGAAGTGCTTACAAGTTACACATGTGGGGAACCAAATAGCGGCAATAAGCCTGAAGCTCAGGAGGGAGGTTTACACAAAAGGTGCAGGTTTGGTAATATTTTAGTTTTCTATTGCTTTCTAACAAACTATCATAAACATAGTGGCTTAAAACAGTACAATGCTTCTGTGTGTTGGGAGTCAGGGTATTGGTCAGCTGGGTTCTCAGTTTCTTATCAGGTTGAAATCAGAGTGTCAGTTGGGGACACAGTCTCGTCAGAGGCTTAGGGTTCTCTTCTAGGTGCACTGATTGTTGGCAGAGGGTTCAGGGGACCCTGGGGATAGAAGATGTTTAGGAACCCCAACCCAGATGTTTCCATTCCATGTGGTAGAGACGTTAATCTTTCCCACCTAGAGCCCTGATCTTGGCTTAGCAGACCTACCTTGCTTGGGAGTTCAGCCTTCTTAGAAGCCAGCATATATAAATATAGATAGATGCTACAGATCTCTATCTCTGATATGTAACACATATATATGGGTGCATATAAATTCATGCTACTTCTGCCCTCCTGCCGCCGGAGAGGAGAGCCTTTTTATGTGTTTTCAGGGAGGCACTGGCTTTCAGATACAGCTTTCAATGGCAGTTAATCAGCTTTTTCTTACCTTTTCTCCCCCAGAGCTCAGAGAGTTTAGTAATATTCTTTGAATTCCATTGTTCTGTTGTTACTATTTCTCAGTCATTGCCAACTATAAAACCCCCTCTTAGCATCTGCACTGGAAGCCTAGTGCAGGATGTTTACTAAGGTGTCCCTTTGGGATCAGCACCTGGGAACAAGGAGAATTGGGGAGAGGTAGAATTTATGGTGCAATGCAGGCAAGCCCATCAGCTTTGGCCAACTTCCCAGAGGAGCTGTGGAGCTAGAAGGGCCCTTTTGAGTTGGTTGCCCAGAATTGGATATGGTGTCCAGGCCTTCATATTGCCATATCAATCATTCCTTGAATGTGAGCTACCTGTGGAAGGGTGTGATCTTGAGCAGGATTGTTCTCTGCAGGTGAGGCTGTCCCTGAAGGAGCTGTCTTTCCTTGAATGAGAAGGTGGGCAGCACCTGAGGGTCTACCCTAGTTCTTCTGTATCTATTAAGTAGTTTGGTTTTTATTATCATCATGAGCTCTTGGATTTAAACACAAAATTTTTTTTTTTTTTTTTTTGAGA
>NW_003852507.1:2984310-2990267 GCF_000181295.1 Otolemur garnettii
GAACCCGCCACCTTAGGTGTACGTGGCTGGCGCCTTAGCCGGTTGAGCTGTAGGCGCCGAGCCTTTTGTTAGTATTTGTGAAATTAAGTTTGTAGTTTAAAGTTATTCTCATTACTTTTATAATTTTTATATACTATTTTTTTTTTAACCATTTCTGCTATTCATAGACATTTGGATTGTTTCCAGTTTCTGGAAATTAAAAGTGCTGCTGTAAGCATTGTTGTGTATGTCTTTTCATGAACACATATACACATTTTTGTTGGGTGTATATTTAGTGAAATTGCTGTGTGTATATTCAGTTTTTGCAGATAATGTAAGTTTCCAAGGCTTTTACTGATTTAGTAGTGTGTAAGATTTCCATTTGCTCCTCTTTTTAGAGGATATAGCCCTCCAGGGCTTATAACTGAGAATTGTGTGTATTTACTAAGGTCTTCCACTAGCAGGTTCTGAACTCTAATCTTTTGTTGTCTTAAAGCTGCAAGGTTTTCAGACTTTGCTCTGCTTTTCAGGTTTTTGGCTTAGCCTGTTACACTCTTCCACCCACTTCTGAATATGAGACCCCCTCAGGTCTTCAGTTTTCTGTCTAGCCCTCAGTGAACACTGGAATCTCCCATTGTTTCTCTTTCCCTCAGTAGATGTCCTTTGCCTAGGAAAGCCTTATTTTTCAATCTCTCTGCTTAAATTTTGCAAATGCCCCAAGGTAAAAGCAACTGCAGAAGATCACCTTACCTCACCATAGCTTACTCCTTTTGGAATTCTCATTCCTTCTGTAGCTCGCTGAATTCTTTAAACAGGTGGTTTTTATATTTCATCTTTTGTTAAAAAGTAAGCAGGGGGAGGGAAGTGTTGTTTTGCTATAAATTACTCTGTTGTACATGGGAGCAGTAGTATGGATTTAAACAGTTTGATGTTTCAATAAATTAAAATTGCTATCCTTAATAGTGTTGATGTTATTACATTTTTGGCCTGTGGGACCTCTTTAAAATTCATACCTAAGTATTTTTGACTCCATTCTTAAGTAGTGTGTGTTATGGTCTGATATGACAAGATGTTCTAGGCTCCTCAGGTACCTTTTTGCCCAGACATGGAATTAGCTCTTTCCTATCAGGGTCCTGATTCCTTTTACTGGGTAATGTGGGAAATGGTATTTCAAGATTACGGTTGGAGAGGGATTACTATGGGATTGGTCATTAGTCATTATTATGATGGGATTATATATTTCTAGGCATTTTCATTGGACATAGGTGGAAATGTTTTGTTTTTTTTTTTCTGGCCAGGGCCAGTTTTGAACCCACCACCTCTGGTGTATGGGGCTGGCGCTCTACTCCTTTACTCCTTTGAGCCACAGGTGCTGCCCGGAAATGTTTTTTAAATATGAGATAAAATACATTGAGTTCATAGAGATACTTCGAATTCAAAGACTACAGTTTTACTTACCATTCTTCTTACCTCCTATGCTGAGATTCTAAGTTTTTAATGAGACTAGTAGTGATAGAATTAAAATGCCACATAATTATTCATGTCCTTGATCCTGCACTGTATATAGGATCAAGATTTATCTTCTTCTTCTTTTTTTTTTTTTGTAGAGACAGAGTCTCACTTTATTGCCCTGGGTAGATGCCAAGGCGTCACACAGCTCACAGCAGCCTCCAACTCCTGGGTTTAGGCGATTCTCTTGCCTCAGCCTCCCGAGTAGCTGGGACTACAGGTGCCCGCCACAAGGCCTGGCTATTTTTTTTGTTGTTGCAGTTCGGCCGGGGCTGGGTTTGAACCTGCCACCCTCGGTACATGGGGCTGGCTCCCTACTCACTGAGCCACAGGCGCCACCCATATCTTCAATTTTTTTTTTTTTTTTGTCCCTAGAGTGTCTTCCGCTAATAGTATACAGTCAATATAATTTGAAATCACTTAGAATAGTTCTTCTCTTTGTGATTATACCATTAAAGAATTAGATACAAATTTTAGTTCATGTATTTTTGATTCTAGATTTGCTTTTTAAATTTTAATTTAATGCTTATGTAAGTTACGTTGTTCTAAAATAAAATTAAATAAAAAGGAATATAGATCATACTCTATCACTTCTACCTTCTTTTCACTCCCTAAAGGTTAACCACTACAAAGTGGTTATTTCATATTTCATCCTTCTGCTGTTTTGTGTTGTTTCTTAATACTGGGTGGACATAAATATCATGTGCAGTTTACTACATTAAACTATTTTAAATTACATACAAACTTTATGTCCACCCTGTATAAGAAGATACACCTAGTATATTTCTATTTCTATCTCTTTGCTCTTCTTAGATGAATGGTACCTACTGTTTGTATGTATCTCCACCTTTTTTTTTTTAAACTCGAAGATAGATCCTGTAGATTATCCTATTGTTAGGTGAAGCTAGTCTAGACTCATTTCTGTCATTCTGTTTTATGTTACATTTATGTTTATGTAAGTCTTATTTAAGTGTCATCATGTGGTCTATGTTATTTGCTTTCTTAGCATATTATTTTGACATTTAGAAAGTTTTTGTAAAGTTTTTGTGTATCAAGATTCAGTTTGGGAAGCAGATTATGTATGGGATAAGGAATTTATTATAGAAATTAGATTGTAGACAATTTTGATAGGACTAGAGAGGTGAAGAACTGGAAGGAGGAGTTGGAGGATCAGAGAACAAGTCACTGCTCAGATTCTCTAAGTCTGTGACAATGGGCAGACAAGTTGGAGCTTTTAGGGAAATATGAGAAACCAGTGCATCCAGCCATTTAGGAACTCTTCATGGGAAGATCTTGCCATGTAAACTTTGTCTTGCAAAGCTGTGTTGGTTTGCAGCCAAGCATCTATGGTGGGTCACTGAGGGTTAGCAAGGTGAGCAGGATCAAAAGGAAAAACAGAAGGAGGAGAGTAAAAGCTAGAACTCCCGGGGTACCTCTGATCTGCTTCTCATTGAATCTGAAGGTAAAGACTTGCAGAGAATAATAGGTACTGTTTCACTTCTGTATTTCAACAAATCTTATACAGGTTGAGTATCTCTTATCTGAAATGGTTGGGGCCAGAAGCATTTTTGATTTCAGATTCCGGTTTGGGAGTATTTCCATTATACTTACCAGTTATCCCTAATCTGAAAATCTAAAATCCTGCAATGAGCATTTCTTTGAGAGTCATGTTGGTATGCACTTTGGACTTTGGAACATTTTGGATTTCAGATTTTTGGATTAGGGATACTCAACCTGTACAAATTACACTTTTTAACTCTAACCTAGAACCGTATAGTGAATGGAATTCTGGGAAAGTAAATCCCAGTTTAACATAGTTGATACAACACACACCAGCACAATTTATCTTTTTGTTCTGTTGGCTACCATTATATAGATACCTTTATAATTTCCTTGTCTTTTGGAGGGAGGAGAATTATATGTTGGTTTTCTTTTTTTTGGCGACAGAGTCTCACTAATCCACCCTCTGTAGAGTGTGGTGACATCACAGTTCACAGCAGCCTCAAACTCTTTTGGTCTAAAGAGATTCTCCTGCAGGTGGACTACAGGTGCCCACCACAATGCCCGGCTTTTTTTTGGCTGTAGTTGTCATTGCTGTTTGGCAGGCCCGGGCTGGGCTTGAACCCTCCTCCACCTCCGATGTATGTGGCTGGTGCTCTACCTGCTTGAGCTATAGGTGCCAAGCCTGTATGTTGGTTTTTTACTCTGACCAATCTAGAAATGAGCTGGTAACCTCCTTTCTTCCTTTCCCAGCATTCTGTATGAAATAATACCCTTTTACTCACAATTAATAACTATAAGACAATCAAAAACTATATTCTACTTTTTGTATGCTCTAACTACCATCTCCCTGAGTATACACTTAGGAATGCCCTTGGTCTTTTTCCCAAAATGTGCCTATCACTTTTATTTAATATTGCTTTACTGTCATTTTAATCATTTCTTATTAACTGACTTAGCAAACTTGGGCATGTACTCAGTGGGTCTCTTTCCATCTTCAGTTGAATCATTTTAAAAATGAAAAAGTTGGACTCAGATGTGTTTCTTCCACAGAGGAAGCTCACTTAGGGTTCTCTGTTAGCATAGGACAGGTCTAATGTTAAACAATAGATATATTCATGATGCTTTATAAATACAGATTACTACTTTTGAGCAGAGTAGAGATGAAATTCTAACAAGTAGAACTTAACTCACTCTCAGAAAAATGAAGATGAGTTTTCTTTAAAGGATATTTTTTCTCATGGGGTTTACCTATTCTGTTACTCCCTCAGTTGTGTAGCTGTGAGGGTGGTTATCTTATTAGAGTTAGTGTTCTAGTGTTTCTTCCAGTGTTTACCTATTCTGTTTACCTATTCTGTTCGGTGTTTACCTATTCGGTTTACCTATTCTGTTACTCCTTCAGTTGTGTAGCTGTGAGGGTGGTTATCTTATTAGAGTTAGTGTTCTAGTGTTCTTCCAGTGTTTCTTTCGGATTTTATAATTTTTTCTTATTTCTGAGCAGTCAGCAGTTATTTGTCATTATTAATGAGAGATGGGGCACAGATTTTCTTGATCTGTTTTTCTTTTAATGTTTGAGTTTCTTTATTACAGACGTTCTCTAAAATAATTTTTAGCTATAAGGAAGTAACTTTGTTTCTGTGAGTCATTCTTTCTGATACAGTGCTGGGTAAAGAAACACTTTTGTAGAGATTTGACTTCCAGAAAGAAAACTGTAATAAAATTACCAAAGAATTTAAGATTTGCTATAAATGCTGTCATAGATTGAAAATTAGAGCTTGAGATAAAAATATAGGTAACTGGTTGGTAAAATTTTCCTAAAATGTCATGATTTTTAATGAGAAATAAAGTTATTTTTAGTCCTTTTCAGGGATAAACTCTTACTATGTTTTTTCCTCTCTTAGCTTCCAATAAAAACAGGACAGCAGAATACTCACACCAAAGTCAGTACTGAACACAACAAGGAATGTTTAATCAATATTTCCAAATACAAATTTTCTTTGGTTGTAAGTGGCCTCACTACTATCTTAAAGAATGTTAACAATATGGTGAGTATTTGGGTTACTGGTTTGGGGGGAATTTGCTTTGCTTTGTTTTGACATAAAGTTTGGAGCAGCATATTTTGAAACATGGGAAATAATTTTCCACAGACTTTGGATACAACTGTCTTATTTTATAGATGAGCACAGGTAACCTTTTAACTTTCATTGTAGTCTTCGATGCTTTCCTTAGCAACTTCCCTTCTTTGTGACCCTGACTCCTTTTATAGTATTTTACTAGAAGTATAGTTTCATACGGTTTTCGTATGATAGAGGAATGAACCATGTTAAGTATGCTTCTTTAGCTTGTTATTTGTCCCCACTCCTGAATAGATATTAAATAAAATACGATGTTACAGCCCTAAAATGTAGGATTTATGTTATGTTTTTTTTCTTCCCTCTATAACCTATGACAGATTCTATAGTGGAGAGCCTGTTGTTGAAACAGTTCTCCTCAAATTTCATCAAGTAATTCCATTTTTTTTTTTTTAAGAGACAGGAGTCTCACTTTATTGCCTTTGGTAGAGTGCTGTGGTGTCACAGCTCACAGCAACCTCCAATTCCTGGGCTTAGGGGATTCTCTTGTCTCAGCCTCCTGAGTAGCTGGGACTACAGGTGCCCACCAGAATGCCCAGCTATTTTTTGGTTGTAGTTTGGCTGGGGCCAGGTTGAAACCCACTACCTTTGGTATATGGGGCTGGTGTCCAACCCACTGAGTCACAGGCACCACTCAAGTAATTCCATTCTTAAAGGCTTATAATTCTTCTTTCTTACCATTTTATAAAGTCTGTTGACATTCCCCAGACTTCAGGGTACTCCAACTGCTCTGCCCTGTGCCTTTTTTTTTTGAGACAGAGCCTCAAGCTGTCACCCTGGGTAGAGTGCTGTGGCATCACAGCTCACAGCAACCTCCAACTCCTGGGCTTAAGCGAT
>NW_003852507.1:2992206-2996520 GCF_000181295.1 Otolemur garnettii
GGGCCCGGGCTGGGGATTTGAACCTGCCACCTTAGGTGTATGTGGCTGGCGCCTTAGCCACTTGAGCCACAGGCGCCGAGCCCAGGACTCTATTCAAAGCAAAAACAGTATTGTGATATTAATGTTCATTTAATTTTGTTGAACAAATTAAATTGTGGGAGCCATAGTCTCTTGTTAGTAAATACATAGCGTAGAATTTATTTTGAAGACAGTGGCTGCTTAAAATTCACTGTAGTTTGTGCTATAGCATTTTTATTGCTGTAAGAATTAAGGTTTTAATTATTCTGTGGTATAAGAGTATGTTTAACTCAAGATGCTGATACAAATCTATGTGTATATCTAAATTCTACATATTTTAAAAATATGAACTAAAGTATTACCTTTTACTGTTACAAGGTTAATAAATACTGGCAAACTGATAAATACCAGCATTTGTTTGCCTGAGAATTTGTTTTATATAAAAATTAGGATAAAATCAGAAATAGTAGATTTAAATATAGTATAATCTGGGAGATAAAGTGGAAGAATATTGCTTTTTCTTGGCCTTCAGTTTCTCACTTTTGGGATACGTGTTAATTGGTAGTGGAGAGTGATAACCAACTTTTATGTTCTAAATATCTATCTTTTCTGTTAGAGAATATTCGGAGAAGCTGCTGAAAAAAATTTATATCTCTCTCAGTTGATTATATTGGATACACTGGAAAAATGTCTTGCTGGGGTAAGTTAATCCATTCTTAAATAGGCAAGTTTTGTGAATTCAATCTTGAGAATGTGATATACCAAAGTATAGGTCTATAAAATGATGAGAACAGTCTGCCTAAGACATAGGAAAACAAATTTTGTTAATACAGCTGGCCTGGTGGCCCAGTCTTCCGTGGAAAATAATTTTCTCATCTTTTTTAAATTAAATATTAAGTATTCATTTAACAATTATAAATTGTTAAGTTGTAGCTGTATATCTGTCTCGTAAGTTTTTTAGAAAGATTTTATGAAAAAATCACTATTGGACGTAACTAATCTCTCAGAAATATGAGAGACTGATTCAGAAGACCAAGAGTATTATCATATGCCTTTCTGTATGAAAATAATTTCAGTATTCTGTTTTTCAAATCTATCTTTCAAATAATAACTCAATGTTAAATAATTTCAGTATTTTTCAAATTCTGTCTTTCAGATTTTTAAAAGAGAACTTAAAAATTAAACTGATCCTATTAAGGGTAGATACTACCTTAAGAACACTTGTTTTGTGTACATATGAACAAATGGGTATGTGCAGGAGTAATGATTGAATACCAAACACTTTTTTTCTCAGGTTTCCTTGAAGTTATCTCAGTATATTTCAATTGTGACTTCAGTTGAACCGTTTAGAAAAGATTTTTGTTGTGTAAAGCAATGTGCTTCTCTACTTCAGTAACCTTAATTCTTGATTGATGGTAGGAATTTATATAAACATATAAATTAGATACCTTCAATTTAAAACCTGCCTAGTCAATGTATATCATAGTTTAATTTTTATATTCTCTCTTCGGCACAGATTTCTGAATTTTACTTTTATTCAGAATCATTTCTTTCTTCCACATATGCTCCAGTTCTTAATAGTAAATCTAGATGGTAGGGACACAATATATGAGGACTGATTGTACAGTTGAGAGGAGAAGGAACGGTCAAAAGTGTGAAATTGTATAAAATTTATATATATTATGTATAAAGTTACATTCACTTTGTGTAAGGGATGGAGTAGGGAATTGGAAAAAATAATTATATTGACACAACTATGTATCCCAAGGCAAGCCTATAGACCACAAAATCTAAGCATTATAATTTGAACTCTGTTCTTGTCCTTGACTGTATTCCAAACTTGTGGGACAGTGTTTATAAGTTTTCTGCTTAAATTGAGGATAAACTAATTGTTTCAGCTTGATATTTTCTGTTCATTTTAATACACTCTTGTTCATTTGTAAAATGGAGTGAAAGAGCAAAAGGGCTGTTAACATAGGATGATATAATTGGGAAGCTAGGCAATTTTAAAACTCCTAAATCAGTTCTTTGTGGTGGTATTATTACTTTGATTATAAATTACTCATATATTAGCCACACCCAAGATTGAATGGGGGCAGGGTGGTTTATTGCCTCTTTTAGTCCATAGCTTTTCTCCATAACTTTTATAATTGAGCGGTAATTATATTTTGGAAGATGATCACAGGTATTATTGGTTCCTGTTTGATCTAATATCTTGGGAGATAGATTAGTTAAAATGCTAATAAATGGACCTGATATAAACATATAATAGATAAAAAGGTAATACTTTGGCTGGCTCTACTATTGAAAATAAATATAATTTTTTTCATTAAAAGTAATGCTGTTTATATTATTAAACAGTTGTTATTTTCTTGGATTGCCTTTAATAATTTTAGAGATGTCTTTTGATTTTCAGTTTTAGGTCTTGATTTTCGGTTGAGTTGAGGCAGTTTAAGAATTGAGCCTTCAAACATATATTTATCATATAAGTAGTTGGACTAGCTAAATGAAAAAGAACTAATATTTACCACTATCTTATTATGAGTAAAAATTTTGTAGAATTTGAGGAATCTTATTTTTGTTTCTGGGCATATGACTATTATTCAAAAGATTTAATACTTTTCTTATTTTTATTTACTAATTTGGAGTTGGTTTCAACATCTACTTTGTTTGGTTATCCTATAAACAAGAAATAGGCATTGTAACTTGAATTTTGCAGGTTTTTGTGAAATCTGTTTATTTACTATACATGTATTTCAGTGTATTTGGATCTGAAAGCTCTTGGATTACAATTAAGAATCTGGAGGTTGGTGGAGTGGGTTATGTACTTTGGGAGACCCAGGTGGGAGGATTGCTTGAGGCCAGGAAGACTAGACCAGCCTGCACAACATGTGAGACCTCATTTCTACAAAAAAATTTTTAAAAAATTTAGCTAGATGTGGTAGCACCCGTAGCTCAGTGGGCAGGGTGCTGGTCATATATACCGAGGCTGGTGGGTTTGAGCCCGCCCTGGGCCTGCTAAACAACAATGGCAACTGTAACCAAAAAAATTGTCAGACGTTGTGGCAGGTCCCTATAGTCTCAGCTACTTAGGAGGCTGAGGCAAGAGAATCACTTAAGTCCAAGAGTGGAGGTTGCTGTGAGCTCCAATGCCATGGCACTGTACTGAGAGTGATATATTGAAACTCTGTCTCAAAAAAAAAAAAATAAAAAAATTTTTTAGGTAGATGAAGTGGCATATGCCTATATTCTCAACTACTCGGGAGGCTGAGACAGGAGGGTCAGTTGAGCCCAGGAGTTTGAGGTACAGTGAGCTATGATTGGACTACTGTACTCCAGCCTGGGTGATAGTGAGAGCTTGTCACTAAAAAACAAAACAAGACAAAACAAAAAAGAATCGAATATAGCACACCTTTATATAAAGTGTGTTCTTTGTCATCCTGCCCATCTTATCAAAATTGTTATTCATAGGTGGATATGAAAACTGTTAGGTGAAATAGTAAGTCTGCAGGATAGCTTGCTTATCCCTTAGTTCTTTGTTAATTGTAGAGTAGATAATTACAAGGTAGAGATAATCAGTGCTGCCATCAAAGGTATCAAACTTGATATCATTAACAGGGGACCACCTGGTATTATGTACTCATGATGTGATGAACTTACTGAATTATCTAAAATGTTTAACCTGAATCCAAACAGACCATCAGGTTTAAATTCTGGCTTATAGAAAGTATAGTAACTGGAAGAACAAGCTAAGTTATATTGCTAGGAAATACTTAAATCAAGACTGTGGAACCTTCTATAAGGCAACTGGCCTAGTTTCGTTAAGCCAGTGTCGTAGATAGTATATAAGATGTATGGGGAGATTCCGCTAACATAATCTCAAGGAACATAATAATGTTGCAGTCTATGAACCCTTTTTGGATCCTCATTGAATAAAAAAAAGAATCCCATGTTTCTTGGGGGGGGGCAATATAGTTTGAATGCAGAAGTTTGAATACAGGTTTAGTATTAGATGAAGTTTGAATACAGATTGGATATTAGATTATACAAGGAATTATTTATTTTTGAAGTGAAGTTTGAATACAGATTTAGTATTAGACGATACAAGGAATTGTTTATTTTTCCTGTGTGTTAATTGTACTGAGGTTAATGTTAGATTAAGTCCTTTTTTTTTTTTCTTAAGAGAGGCTGAGGTATGTAGTGATATTATGTTTATAACTTGAAATGATTCAACGGGCTCGGCGCCTATAGCTCAACCGGCTAAGGCGCCAGCCACGTACACCTAAGGTGGCGGGT
>NW_003852507.1:2997027-3008487 GCF_000181295.1 Otolemur garnettii
GTCCGGGCTGGGGATTCGAACCCGCCACCTTAGGTGTACGTGGCTGGCGCCTTAGCCGGTTGAGCCATAGGCGCCGAGCCGTCTCAGAATTTATTTGGAAGTTTGGAAATGATACAAGGCACTTGCCAATCAATATGAGTAAAGTTTATTTAGAACTTACAGTAAAGGGGGGATTCCCAGGAACAGAAGGACTCATTCAGTGAATAAGAGCAAGTAGGAAAGGCTCTGTGCCTGTGGCTCACGTGGCTAAGGCACCAGCCACATACACCTAAGGTGGCGGGTTTGAATCTAGCCCGGTTCCTCCAAACAACAATGACGGCTGCAACCAAAAAATAGCCGGGCATTGTGGTGGGCACCTGTGGTCCCATCTACTTGGGAGGCTGAGGCAGGAGACTAGCTTGAGCCCAGGAGTTGGAAGTTGCTGTGAGCTGTAATGCCACGGCACTCTACCCCGGGGGACAGCTTGAGGCTCTGTCTCAAAAAAAAAAAAAAAACACGCAGGAGTGAGGATAAATAGAGAATTAGATTTTAATTGTGATTATAGATGAGAGATGGAATTATCTTTTTTGTTTTTTCGTTTGTTTCGAAGAGACTGTCTTGCTCTGTCACCCAACCTGGAGTACAGTGGGAGGATCATAGTTTCCTGTAGCCTTGAACTCCTGGGCTCAAGCAATCCTCTTGTTTCAGCCTCCTCAGTAACTGGGAGTACAGGGCATATCACCACACCTGGCTCATGTTTAAATTTTTGTTTTAGAGATGGTGTCTTGCTATGTTCCTCAGGCTGGTCTCCAACTCCTTGCCTTCAGGTATCCTCCTGCCTTAGCCTCTCACCTCCAGCTTCCTGCCTCAGTCTTAGTAGCTAGGAGATAGGCCACTGTGGCTAGCTGTCCTCTTTATTAGCTTATCTAAAAAAGATGTAGTAAATATGATGAAATGTTAATAATTGTTGAATCTAGGTGATAGATATGAGTGTTCATTATACTAAATCAGCTGTTCCGTATGTTTGAAAATTTTCACAATAGAAAATGTTTATAGAGGCGAAGTTAAGAAAGTTTTAGAATTATGTGATTATTTCTGTTTTAGCAACCAAAGGACACAATGAGATTAGATGAAACGATGCTGGTCAAACAGTTGCTGCCAGAAATCTGCCATTTTCTTCACACCTGTCGTGAAGGAAACCAACATGCAGCTGAACTTCGGAATTCTGCCTCTGGGGTTTTATTTTCCCTCAGTTGCAACAACTTTAATGCAGTCTTTAGTCGAATTTCTACCAGGTTAGTGTGTAAATCCACAGAGGACAATTGAAGTAAAATGAATTTTAGAAGTCTTTGTCTGCATAAAAATAAGTTAACCGAAATGAGTTTTTTCTGGGCTTTTGTAGAAATTTTCCATTCATTACTTTGAGATTTTAATTATGAAATGTCATATTAATGTGTGCAATTAAATGTGTGTATTGTTATAAGCTTGAAGTCTAAATTTTAGGGGAAAATATCTCCCATGACCAGGTTTTTTAAGATAAAAAGTATTAGGTATGAATTTTTGGTTTGGCTTTTTAAACATATTATTCCTTTAAATAAAATCAGATAATCAGGTTCAGTAATTGATAAGAATAGTTAGAATTGTAATGATCTCACAGCTTTATTCCTTATCACAAGATCTGAGGTACCAAAAAAACCTAACTTGTTTTTTTGTGCTTAGAAGCACAAGGAAATAATTACAGAAGTAGAATTCTCCAGAAAGAGGAGTGTGTTTTAATAAGTCTATGTAAAATATTCCTATTTATGGAGTATTTGCATCATATGCTCTGCTGTCTTGTCCTCACAGCACCTCTGGAAAGGTAGGTGATACTGTGCACATTTTACAGGTAAGCAAACTAATATTCAAAAAGTTAAGATGATGTGCTAAATAACAGGACCCCAAAATCTGAGGTTGGTCTCAGAATTTATATTAATTTCATTATACCAGGTTGCTTCCCTATTCTTCTATTTTAACTATATTTTGATGAAATCCTTTTTGTAAAATATACTTCTTTGTTTCAAAGATGTATTATAAATATAATTTAAACTTTTATTGATGATTCAGAGTCATTGTGAGTAGTAGTCGTAATATGCTACAGATGGAGAAATTGGTGCATATTATGTTCTATGGGATAGAATTATAAGAGTAGCAAGTAATTCTGAAACTTGCTTTTATGCAAATGATTTGCCTTATTCAAGTCAAATGTGTTCTTAACTGAATTATGACTAGGAAGTATAACAGAAGTCACTTAGTGAATCAAAGACTAGTACAGAATAGAGAAAAACAGTCCTCTTTGGTACTTACATCTTTGGCTTGTCAGTATTTCATTAATAGTGGACTTGCAGTTAGTTACAGTCACTCATTCTTCTGTTGTTTTCCAACAGATATGAATGAGAACATACATTACAATTTGAGAATTTGTGCTATGGTGTTTTGGGGAATTGACAGACTTCAAAGTCCTACAATTCTTTAAACAAAAATGACATTTCTATCTATAATTATATATATATTTTTTTCTTTTGAGATAGAGTCTCACTTTGTCACCCTCAGTAGAGTGCCCTGGTGTCATAGCTCTCAGCAACCTCAAACTCCTGGGCTCAAGTTATTCTCTTGCCTCAGCTTCCCAAGTAGTTGGGACTACAGGTGCCCGCCACAATGCCTGGCTATGTTTAGAGACAGGGTCTCACTCTGGCTCAGGCTGGTCTCAAACTCCTGAACTCAGGCAATTCACTTGCCTTGGCCTCCCAGAGTGCTAGGGTTACCACCATGCCTGGCTCTATCTAGAGTTATAAGGCTAGACAACAGTATTTTTCAACCTCAACAGAATTTCTGTCCTAAAGAAAATTAAATTTTTAATGATACATGATTATTATGATGATCTTAGATAATATTTGTATGATAGAACAATGTTGTCATTAAATCGTTTGAGTAATATTTCACATTCTGAGTGCTAATATACTGATTGAATCAGCAAAGTATCAAACACCTAGGGAATAGGAGGCTGGAAAATTATAAAAAGGAAAAATTATTTTCTGGCTAGGCACAATGTCTCATGCCTGTAATCCTAGCACTCTGGAAGACTGAGATGGGAGGATCCCTTGAGCTCAGGAGTTTGAGACCAGCTTGAGAAAGACTGAGATCTTGTCTCTACTAAAAGTAGAAAATTAGCCAGGTGTGATTGTGCCTGCAGTCCCAGCTCTACTCAGGATGCTGAGGCAGAAGAATCACTTAAATCCAGGAGTTCTGAGGTTGCTGCAAGCTAGGCCGAGGCCATGGCACTGGACAAGACTCTTGTCTCAACTGCCCCCTCGCCCCTGACACTCCCAAACCCTTTTCATTTAGGTGACTTCTAGACTAGCCTTACTGTTTGAAATCTTATCTTAAAGATAGAAAGTGATCAAAAAATAAAGTTTTTTTACTCTATTCCAAGGGTGAGTTGCTTTGTGTCACCCTTGAAAACTCTAGAAATATTCTATCCACCACAGGTTTTTTGGAATTTTTCAGATGTGTAAAAATGGACAACTTTTATTATTTCCTGAATCTAGTTCATTGTTTGTCACCAAAATATAAGTTAAGTGTCTAAAATTTTAAGAGTTTTCAGGAGACAGATTACTCGGAAATGGGATCTATGAAATAACATGTTTCAGACAAATGAATTTACCTTTTCATTTAGCTTATGCCAGAAATAGGAGCTGATCTTGTTAGAACAGTGGTTCTCAACCTGTGGGTCGCAACCCCTTTGTAAAAATGAAAATACATCCTGCATATCAGATATTTACATTACAATTCATAACAACAGCAAAATTACAGTTATGAAGTAGCAACGAAAATAATTTTATGGCTGGGGGTCACCACAACATGAGGAACTGTATTAAAGGGTCACGGCATTAGGAGGCATTAGGAAAATTGAGAACCACTCATTGTGTTAGAGGATCATTCATCTTAAAAGAGCATTATGATGTTTTAATTTACGTGGGGACATTTTTTTTTCTTTGTTTTTTTGAGACAGAATCTCACTATGTTACCCTGGGTAGAGTGCTGTGGGATCACAGCTCATGGCAACCTCAAACTCCTGGGCTTAAGTGATTCTCTTGCCTCAGCCTCCCAAGTAGCTGGGACTACATGTGCCCACCACAACACCCAGCTATTTTTTTGTTGAGTTGTCGCTGTTGTTTAGCAGGCCTGGGCCAGGTTCAAACCTGCCAGCCTTGGTGTATGTGGTCAGCGCCCTAACCACTGAGCAACAAGTGCAGAGCCTAGGTCGTGACATCTTATGACACTGCTGTTATATTATTAGGTGGCTTAAAAATACACTTAAATGGCCCGGCACCTGTGGCTCAAAGGAGTAGGGTGCCGGCTCCATATGCCGGAGGTGGCTGGTTCAAACCCAGCCCCAGCCAAAACTGCCCCCCACCCCCAAATATATATAATCACATATATATATATATATATATATAAAATATATATATCGTGTATATATATATACACACACACACATACACACACACACTTGAATGGCAGTTCTTTCTAAAGATGGATTTTATATTTCATATATAATAGATGAATCAGAAGCATGAAAATGTGGTGTTTGACCATTCTCCCTGTCAATACATTTTTTCTCCATTAAGTTTAAGATTTGTTTTTTGCATTTTTGACCTTCATTTTTCTTTAAGTGAAGATGAGTGATAGGTCTCAAAGTAGCTGAAACATACCATGTTCTATGGCTCATAGTACCCTTTTATGTACATTAGCTGGTTTCGCCACAAAATTTCTATACAGCTGCACTAGACCTAGTTTTGTGGTAGTAGGATACTTCAGAATACTGAATTTGATACACCATCAGAGGCAGCAGCCAAATGACTTTAAACTCATCGTGTTCTTTACAGTTTATTTTTATGTTTATATTTTTGGGGGCAAGACTGGCCTGACTTTATAATGTACTGTTTGGTTCCATACAAATCTGTTTTTTATCGTTTATTTTTTAAAATTGTTTTCAGTTTCTTTTTGTATACTTCTGATCACTTAAAACATTTTATATTCTCTTTAATATTTTAAAATTATGTTTGTGCCAACACTCATTTGTAAGGAATTATTGCCTTTTGTAATCTATGGTTGCAGGCTTATCTTTCGTGTGGGTTATATTTTCTTGGAGGATCTCTTGTAGTCTTGAGCTGTGGTAGTGTTCTAGTGATGGTTTTGCATTTGTGTTTGCCGCTTGCCCAGCTCTAGATCTATTATTTTTTTGGTCATATTCTCAGTCCCAGACTGTATGGGTAGTATAAATTTGGACCTTCAACTCTTCTAATGTAACAGTTCTGGTGACTTTTTTCATTTACTCAAAGCTTAGGCAGAGCAGGTAAACTTCTTTGTGTTGGTAGCTTTTCTTTTTCTTTTTTATTGTTTAGTAAGACATAGTTCTTAGTAGTTCATATTTTATGCAGAACCCAGGTTCTCATCTCTGCACTATTAAGGTACAGACTTTATTAAGGTCTCCCTGTGAATGTCAGCCCCCACGCTGCCATGTTAGGTTGAGGAGATCAAAAACCTCCCTCATCCTTTCTTTGCTGTAGGATCAGATCATGCATGTAAGTTCTCTGGTTTTCAGTTTCCACTTTATTTCTGAGTGGGTGGGTGGTGGTTTTACTGTATTTCTACTTACTTAAAATATCTTGCTGTTATTCGGTGTACTTGGTCTTTTTAGATGTTTTAGTGATAGGTTTTCCACACTTTGTATCTTTTGCTCCCATTGCCCCTATAGGGGTAGTGGACTACAAAAGAGACAACGTTTTTCTTCCATTTTTTACAAACATGTACAAGAGTCAGCTTTTCGTAAGTTGGTGTTGCTGATCTATTAAGTTACATTTTCTAAGGAGTCATACTCTGTATTTCTATGCTCTTTGCAGCATAGAAATTTGTAACACGTGAAGTTTTTTTTTTTTTGGCCTGGGCTGGGTTTGAACCTGCCACCTCTGGCATATGGGGTCAGCGCCCTACTCCTTTGAGCCACAGGCGCTGCCCAACACGTAAAGTTTTAACATGTAAATCATTATTGAGGACCACCTCATTTCCTGCTTTTACTGCTAAACTTTTGTCATCCTGACAACATGAAGGGTTTTAGGTAGGGTGTCCAGCCTTTCCCCCACTCTGACACACCTTGGGATAATGAGAGTTGTCTTGGGCCACACATTAAATACACAAACACTAATGAAAGCAGATGAGCAAAAACAAAGTTTGTGCATACTTTTTATGATATCCGAAACTATTGATAAGCAAAAAAAATCCTCACAAAATCAGCATGCAACTGCAGGTTGGACACCCCTGCTTTAAAGTGTAAGTGCTTAAATAATTTTAATGTTAGCTGAAGGCGAAAGGAGAATTTGGGAAGGAAGAAATAGAATTGATTTCATTTTCAGCAATTGAAAGGTTAGTGCAATTACTAAGTCAATTTTAAAGTACTAAAATGGTTAAAGTTCAAGTTAATACCAATAAGACAATATAATCTTTATGCTTTTTAATCACATCTCTATTCCTCAATTTATAAAAACTAGTAATTTCCATTCTGCTGCTTAGTACTTTTTTGATGTATATAAATATGAACAATGAGTATGCCATATTAGGTATCACAATTTAATAGATTGGCCATACCAACTTTTAACAATCTGACCCCTATGGTTTTTAATGGAAAAACAGAAGAAAAATTTAATCTCTTTTATTTAGGCTTAAATGAATTTCTTTTCTTTTTTGAGATAGAGTCTCTCTTTATTGCCCGTGGTAGAGTGCTGTGGCGTCACAGCTCATAGCAACCTCCAACTCTTGGGCTTAAGCGATTCTCTTTCTTCAGCTTCCCAAGTAGCTGGGACTACAGGTGTCCGTCATAACACCCAGCTATTTTTGTTGTTGTTAAGCAAATGAATTTCTTTATTAGTTTTCAGATATCTGCATTTTTGTTATTGTTACATTTTTCTTTTTTCTTTTAGAAGTAGGATCTCACTCTGTCACCCATGCTGGAGGACAGTGGCATGATCGTAGCTCATTGTAACCATGAACTCCTGATTTTAAGCCATCTTCCTCCTTAGCTTCTGAAATAGCTAGGACTACAGGCATATGCTACCATATCCACTTCATTTTTTGTAGAGGCGAGGTCTCACTATGTTTATCAGGTTGATCTTAAACTCATGGCCTTCAGCATTCCTCTTACATTGGCCTCCCAAAGCACTGGGATTACAGGAGTGAGGTACCATGACTGGCCTTTAAGTGTTAGATATTTCTACGTTTATGATAACTTCATATTCCATTTAAAGGAAGTTTTGGGGTTTAAAAAGATTTCTGTCATTATAAGGTTTATTCTGTTGTGAAGGAGAGACATTACTCTAATAATCATATAAACACATGTACAGATGTGAGAAGGGTGATGAAAAAAAAGCTTACTGTTTTTTTTTAATACAAAGTAAATGTACCTTGTGAATGTAAAGTATCATTTATGTTTCTGAAGTCTACTTGATGTGAATAGTGAGAATAATGCAGTTTTTACATATTTGAAATTTGAATTTTAAAAAACTCATTGTGGAAATATTTACAAAATATGCATGTGAGAGAGAATAGTATTTCAGACCTCATGTATCTCTCACTCTGCTTTAGCTGTTATCAGCATGCTGTTTCTTGATTTATCTTTTTTTTTTTTGAGAAAGTGTCACTCTGTGCCCTGGGTAGAGTGCTGTGGCATCTTAGCTGACAGCAACCTCAAACTTTTAGGCTCAAGCAGTCACCTTGCCTCAGCCTCCCAAGTAGATGGGACTATAGGTGTGTGCTACCATACTTGGTTAGTTTTTTCGTTTTTAGTAGAGATGGGGTCTCGCTCTTGATCAGGCTGGTCTCAAACTCCTGAACTCAGGCAATCTACCCGCCTTGGCCTCCTAGAGTTCTGGGATTACAGGCGTGAGCCACTATGCTCAGCCCTATTTCTTCCTTTCTTTTTTATTCTTCAAAGGCAAACTCTGGATATCGTTGTCATTTCACCTGTGCATATTTCAGTATGTATCTCTAATAAGTAGATTTTAAAAAATTTATATTCTTATTGTCATACCTAGCAAAAACCATAATTCCTTAATATCATCTTTTACCAAATTTGTGTTTAATTCTTTTCATTATCTCAAAAATGGCGTTTTCATTTGGTTTATTCAAATCAGAATACAAACAAGAAATTTTGAATAGACCAATTTCAAGCACTGAAATACAATAACAGTTAAGGACCTTCCAAAAGTACTGGAGGCCTGGCTTTATACCACATTTCTACCAAACCTTCATTGAGGAGCTAGTGTCTGTAAGGCAGAACCTAGTCCAAAACACAGAGAAAGAAGGCATCTTCGTCAACATGTTCTGTGAAGCAAATATCACTCTGATACCAAAAACAGGAAAGGATCCAACAAAAAGGAAAATTACAGACTGATACTATTAATGAATATTGATGCAAAACATTCAATAAGATCCTAGCAAACAGAACATAGCTACATGTTAAAAAAAATTAAGCATCATGATCAGGTGGGCTTTATTGTGATGCAAAGTTGGTTTAATATATTTAAATCTGTAAATGTAATTTACCACATAAATAGGTGCAAAAACAAAGACCATATGATCCTTTCAATAGATGCAAAGAAAGCATTCGACACAATTCAGCATCCTTTTCTTTTTTTTTTTTTTTGAGACAGAGCCTCAAGCTCTCCCCCTGGGTAGCGTGCCGTGGCATTACAGCTCACAGCAACCTCCAACTCCTGGGCTCAAGCGAGTCTCCTGCCCCCGCCTCCCAAGTAGCTGGGACCACAGGCGCCCGCCACAATGCCCGGCTATTTTTTGGTTGCAGCCGTCATTGTTGTTTGGCGGGTCCGGGCTGGGGATTCGAACCCGCCACCTTAGGTGTACGTGGCTGGCGCCTTAGCCGGTTGAGCTATAGGCGCCGAGCCCAGCATCCTTTTCTGACAAGAAGACTTAAGAAAATAGGCATAGAGGGAACATTTCTTAAACTGATAGAGGCCATCTATGACAAACCGATGGTCAATATCATATTGAATGAAGTAAAACTGAAAGCATTTCGATTTAGAACTGATAACCAGACAAGGACGCCCTCGATTATCACTGCTATTCAACATAGTGCTGGAAGTTCTAGCCAGTGCAGTCAGGCAAGAGAAGGATATCAAGGGTATTCAAATGGGGAGAGAGGAGGTCAACCTCTCACTCTTTGCAGCTGTTAATGCTCTTATACTTTTAAAACGCCAGGGTCTCAATCACAAAGCTCCTGGAAGGGATCAAGGAATGCAGTAACATCCCAGGATACAAATTCAGTGTCCACAAATGAGTAGCCATTATATGTGCCAATAACAGTCAGGCTGAGAAATCAAAGACAAAATATAGCTTCAAAGAAAATGAAATACCAGGGAATATACCTAACAAAGGATGGGAAGGATCTCTGTAAAGACAACTACAAAACCCTGAGAAAAGAGATAGCAGAAGACATTAACAAATGTAGAACATACCATGCTCATGGCTGGGAAGAATCAACATTACTAAAATGGTGCTGGGCATGGTGGCTCATGCCTGTAATCTTAGCACTCTGGGAGGCCTAGGCGAGTGGATTACTTAAATTCAGGACTTGGAGACTAGCGTGAGCAAGAGTGACCTCATCTCTACTAAAAATAGAAAAACTAGCTGGGTGTAGTGGCATATGCCTATAGTCCCATTTGCTCAGGAGGCTGAGGCAAGAGGATTTCTCATGTCTAAGAGTTTGCGGTTTCTGTGAGCTGTGATGCCATGATACTCTGCCCACGGCAATAGAGTGAGAAAAAATTATTACAATGTCCATACTAGTCAAAGTGATCAGTAGATTCAATGTAATCCATATTAAGGCACCAACATCATTCTTTGAAGAACTTTAAAAAAATAGTACTTTGTTTTATGTAGAATCAGAAGAACCCATGAATAGCCAATGCAGTTTTAAGGAATAAAAACAAATCTGAGACATCACATTACCAGATTTCAGGTTATATGCTGTGATCAAAACAGCAGGGTACTGGCACAAAAATAGAGATACAGATCTAAGGAATAGAATAGAGAACTTAGAGATGTGTCCAGCCACATATTGCTATTTATCTTTGATAAACCAAACAAAAGCATACTGGGGAAAGGAATCCATATTTAATAAATGGTGCAGAGAGAACTGGTTAGCCACATGTAGAAGACTGAAACCGTACCTGCACCTTTACCACTTATAAAAATTGATGCAAGATGAATGCAAAAAAAATTGAAGTCTAAGACATGAAACAATAAAAAATTGTAGAAGAAAATGTGAGGAAAAACTCTTGATGCTATCAGCTGGTGAGAAGAATTTATGAAGAAGATCGCACTGGCAGTTGCAGCAATACCAAAAACAAATAAACAGGACATGATCAAGCTAAAAAGCTTTGGCAGAGCCAAGGGTACAACTAAAGCAAATAGACAACCTTCTGAATCGGAGAAGATATTTGCATGCTATGACTATGACAAAGGACTGATAACGAGAATCTAGAGAGAATTTAGTCAACAAGAAAAAAAGCAAACAATTCTATTTATAAGTGGGCAAAAGAATTGAACAGAAACTTCTCTGAAGACAGATGAATGGCCAAACATATGAAGACATGCTCATCATCCATTGTCATCAGAGAAATGCAAACCCAAACCACTCTGAGATACCACCTAACTGCAGTTAGGATAGCCCACATTGCAAAGTCCCAAAGCTACAGATCCTGGCATAGATATGGAGATGAGGGAACACTTTTAAACTCTTGGTGGAATTGCAAATTAATACAGTCTCTTTGGAAAGAAGTATAGAGAATTGTTAAAGAACTCAAAGTTGAACTTCCATTTGATCCTGCAATCCCATTAGCAGGTATCTACCCAGCAGAAAAAAAAATCGTTTTATCATATTTGTACTAGAATATTTATTGCAGCTCAGATCACAGTTGCCAAGATATGGAAGTAACCCAAGTGCCCGTTAAGCCATGAATGGATTAATAAACTTTGCTATATGTATACCATGGAGTACTACTCGGCCATAAAAAAGATGGGAGACTTTACGTCTTTTGCATTAACCTGGATGGAGTCAAAGAACATTCTTAGCAGAGTATCACAAGAGTGGAAAAGCAAGTGTCCAGTATACTGAATATGAAACCAGTAGTAAAAGAACTGCACACCCACAGGAGAGAAAAACACGAGTATATTCAAGGGGAGCAGAGGGAGGAGCAGGAGGGATGGGTAAGCTCTCACCTAATATGCACAGTGTTAAGGGTATACAACACACCGTCAGATGAACGGCTCACTTACAGCTTCAGTCTTACCTTAGAAATGCAAACTGTATATATAACATCATCATTTGTACTCTCATGTTTTTTTTTTTTTTTTTTTTTTTTTTTTTTT
>NW_003852507.1:3010952-3014918 GCF_000181295.1 Otolemur garnettii
ATGCCACAGCACTCTGCCCAGGGGGACAGCTTGAGGCTCTGTCTCCAAAAAAAAAAAAAAAAGAGTGAATCACTCAATTGATTCTCTTGCCTTGGTGCCCCAATAGCTGGGATTACAGGTACCTGCCATAATGTCTGGCTATTTTTAGAGACGGAGGTCTCGCTCTTGCTCAGGCTGGTCTCAAACCTATGAGCTCAGGCAATCCATCTGCCTCGTGTTTCTTTAGATTTTTATAAGAAATATTTATTCCCTTATTTGTGTCTTTACTCTTGTACACTCATCATTGGGGAAATAAACTGTTGAATTCAGAATTTCAGAATATTTTAATATTTGATTTGATTATTATTATTTTTTTTACTTTTCAGGTTACAGGAATTGACTGTTTGTTCAGAAGACAATGTGGATGTTCATGATATAGAATTATTACAGTATATTAATGTGGATTGTACAAAATTAAAACGACTCCTAAAGGGTAAGTTTAAATGTATGATGATATATCTGAAATTAATCACTAGGTCAAAAACCGGTATTGTACTAATTATATCAATTGTGTTGAACTGAAACATCAAAATGATTTTGTAATGCAAGCATTTTTGTGAAATGGCCAATAATACTTATGGTTTACTCATTTCCAAATCTTTGAAAATAATATAGAGAAAAGGAGTATTGTAAATTTTGGCAATGGAAAATTTTATTCAACTATAATTTCTGCATTTAATAAAGGGAACATAAGGGTGTTGCTATAGAGTTTTTCTGGAATTTTATCTCTTAAGGACGACTTTAGAAGTTACCTGTTTAGCTCTTGTAAGAAGAGTCTTTAGGAGAATGTCAAAGTTTCATTGCAGAATGGAGCTGGAAAATTGTGATCTGATGGTGAGAGGATGGATTGAGCCAGGGATCTTGTTTCTGATATTTCTGTTTTCAGCTCTCTTGCTAACTTACTGACTGGCTTTACATCATCACAAGGTCCTTTAACCTTTCAGTGCCTCGGATTACTTCCCTGTAGAGCATGTCAGTAGTAGTTCCACTTGGGAGTATTGTAACACCTAATATTTGATTTTAAAGCTTTCGGGAGTGCTTTACGTGATTATGTGGATTGAAATAAACTGTCTGAAGGAATTGAGAAATTCTGTCATAGCAATGAGGAGTTAATAGAAATCAAGTATCAATGAGTATCATTCACAAACTGAGTGTGAATACCTAAGTTTCATTGTATAAAAATTGTTATTTTGTTTTAAGTATTATTATACCCTGGCTAAATTATCTCATTTAAAAAAAAATTCAGGTTGGGCAGCGCCTGTGGCTCAGAGGAGTAGGGCGCCGGCCCCATATGCCAGAGGTGGCAGGTTCAAACCCAGCCCCAGCCAAAAACTGCAAAATAAATAAATAAATAAAAATTCAGGTTAATATGAGGGTACAAATGTATAATGTTTGTGTTTGTTCGGTACAGTCCCTATTGTAGTTGTGTTCCACACCCAGGAGGTGTGCCCTATGTCTTTACCTTGTGCCCATTAAGTGGGAGCATACCAACCCCCCTCTGTCCTCCCCTCTCCCCGTTTTCTCCTCCCTTCTCTCCATAACTTGAATTGAGTTTTTCACTTATGTGGGCATGTATTAATTTTCTACTGGCTTCATATCAATATTGAATACATTGGGTTCTTATTTTTCCATTCTTGTGATACCTTTACTAAAGACAGTGTTCCCATCTCTATCTAGGTTAATACAAAAGGTGTATAATCTCCATCTATTTTTATGGCTGAATAGTATTCCATGGTATATACATATATCATAGTTTTATTAATCCATTCATGGGTTGATGTGTTGTTTCCACATCTTGGTGATTATAAATTGAGCTATGATAAACAATCTAGTGCTGATGTCTTTATGATAAAATGATTTTTTTTCTTCTGGGTAGATGCCTAGTAATGGGATTACAGGATCCACTTTTTTTTCAAAGAGGCTATATTAATTTGTAATCTCACTATGAGTTTAAAAGTGTTCCTTTCTCTCCACATCCATGCCAATTTGACTTGTAGCTTTGGAACTTGGTGATGTGGGCTTGGTTTGATGGTTTTCGTTTGCATCTCTTTGATGATTAGGGATGATGATAATTTTTTCATGTTTGTTGGCCATTTGTCTGTCTTCAGAGAAAGTTCTGTTCATGTGTCTTGCCCAGTGATAGATGGGGTTGTTTGCTTTTTTTTTTAATTGATTAGAGTTCTCTATAGATTCTAGTTGTCAGCCCTTTGTCAGATATGTAACATAGAAATATCTTACCCCATTCTAAAAGTTGTCTGTTTGCTTTAATTATTGAGTCCTTAGCTGTGCCTGAATTAATTCAGTCTTAATGACAGATATTACAAACTTGGTATGGTATGCTAAGTTAATGGGCACAAGGTAAAGACATATGGCACACCTCCTGGGTGTGGAACACAGCTACAATAGGGACTTTACCTAGCTATTAGTCTTAATTCAGTCTTAATTAAGTCTCATTGTTTACTTTTGTTGCAATTGTCAATGAAGTCTTCCTCATAAAATCTTTCCCTAGGCCCACACATTCAAGAGTTTTTCCCATGCTTACTTCTAGGAATTTTTTTTTATCATTTCCTGTCTTGGATTTAAATCTTTTATCCATTTTGAGTCAATTTTCGTAAGTGGTAAAAGGTGCCGGTCGAGTTTCAGTCTTTTACTCATGGTTATGGAGTTCTCCCAGCATAATTTTTTGAATAGGGATTCTTTTCTCCAGTGTATGCTTATGTTTGTTTTATCAAAGATCAGATGGTGATAAGAGGCTGGTTTCATGTCTAGGTCTTCTATTCTGTTCTGTGTATCTGTTTTTCTGCCAATACCATGCTGTTTTAATCACTTGTAAACTGTGGACTTGTAGTATAGCCTGAAGTCTGGTTGAATGATGCCTCTGGCTTTGTTTTTGTTACTAAGAATTGCCTTGGTTATACAGGGTTATATTAGGTTTTATACTAAATGAACTATTTTTTAAATTTTTTCAAAGTATGATGTTAGTATTTAGTGGAGGTTGGACCCTGGCTAATTTAAATGTGAAACCTTATAATGTATAGTGCACACTTTTATTTTCCTTTGTATCTTGATTGAGGAATTGTCAAACAGTAATGTTTTTAATGGCTGACTTAAAAGAAAGAGATTGAGTTATATTAGCTTTGAAATGTTGAACAGTGCCTTAGTGTAATTTTCAGGATACCTGTTTTGAAATATCTGTTCTTAACATTTGCTTGAAACTCCATAACTATTTCACCAGAGATATAAGAAGGCTGTGTTTATATAGATAAATAATATAAAATTGTATTCTATCTGTATTGCTCTAGTTCAGAATTTATGATTTTAGGTTATTACTATTGTGAAGCCAAGCAGCAATTAAATCTATTTTTCGTAACTTTAATAAAGAAAAAATGGATTATTTTTGCTGTTGTTATGCTGAGATATGAACACATGAATAGCAATTATTTTAGATTATAATAAACTGCCATTCAATTTATAGTTGAAATTTGCAGGTTTTTAATATCTGTCATTAAACACTGAGCAGTTAAGAGACAGAATTGTAGAATCTGGAGATCTCAGTGAATTAAATTTAAGAAGTATAAGTGGGGTTTTATGAGTTTTAATAACTGTTCAGTGATATTTTGGATATAAATCTAGTCCAGGTTGGCATGAATAGGTATTTGTTTAAAATAACAGTTTTCTTAGATACTGTTCAATCTATAATAATTAATTGAGATGGTTCTCTATATCCAAATAAGAGAAAGTAAATATGTGGATAAATTACTTTCTTTTACCTTGAGGTAACTTTTCTCCATTGAATTTAACCCCCTCATGAACATGAATTTAGAATATACATTGATGAATATATAAAGTATAAAGCCAGTATTAAGTAGACCAGCAAAAGATGGTTCTAGGTGACAGTGGTAAAAGGAATATGGAAACTTTTTTTTT
>NW_003852507.1:3016747-3028103 GCF_000181295.1 Otolemur garnettii
AAAAAAAAAAAAAAGAAAAAGCGAGTTATCATTGAAAACAAAACAAAGGGCCAGGTGTGGTGACTCATGCCTGCCAGCACTTTGGGAGGCTGAGACAAGAGGATTACTTGAGGCCAGGAGTGTTCAAGATCAGCTTGAGCAACATAGTGAGACCCTGTCTCTACCAAAAATTAAAAAAAAAGAAAAATAGCCAGGTCTGGCGGTGTGAACTTGTGGTCCCAGTTACTTGGGAGGATGAGGCAGGAAAATCATTTGTGTCCAGGATTTAGAGGCTGCAGTGAGCTATGATCATGTCATCATAGTCCAGCGTGGCCACACTGCAAGACCCTGTCGCAAAGGAAAAATAGGGAAAAACAGTGTTGAAAGTTCAAGCCATATTTGAGTTTGTAGAATTTTGTTTCTAGCAGACCTAACTAGTGAATTTTATGTTTATATTAATTTTGTCTTTACCCTTTCATTGCTTACAAATAATAGTGCAACAAAAATAATACATACAAGGAACGTTATTTTTGCTAGTAGCTCTAAGCTGTATTTGTGTTAACTAATTAGAGTTTATTAATTTTCCCCTCCCAGAAACAGCATTTAAATTTAAAGCCTTAAAGAAGGTTGCACAGTTAGCAGTTATAAATAGCCTAGAAAAGGTAAGTCACACCCTTTTTGGTATTTACATTTTGGTTTTGATTACAAATTTTGATGTCTTTATTAGCATTTTGAATAAGAAATCATAAGTGATAGTTTCACATTAAGTTTTAGGAAGAACACTTTGTAATATTCTTATGAAGGAAATTAGAAGCTTGTGAGATTGTATTTACTGTATAAGGAAAAGGTCACTGATTTTGTGTAAAGATATGTGTTTTGTTATTTGTAGGCATTTTGGAACTGGGTAGAAAACTACCCAGATGAATTTACAAAGCTATACCAGATTCCACAGACTGATATGGCTGGTAAGGATGAGATTGATATTTTGTCTTTTAAACTCTTATGAGGTAAAAACCTATTACTTACCAAGTTATTTTTGTTATAAATGTGTATTTATGCCATCTATTGTTAACTAATGTCAAATAGAAGATACTGTTTTTTCCTCGTATTTCTCTATTCCTCAACCCTTTTCCTTTCCTTTGAGAAAGTAGACACAAGTTTTATAGAAGCTTTATCTTTAGAGTTGTGATTGAATATTTGCCTTTGTATTGTGGAGAAGCACTTTTTTGTCCTGTTTTATTTTGTATTTAGGGGAATATGTATAAAGTAGTAATATTCTTAGCTATAATGTAAGAATTTTCAGGACACAACTGCATAGTAGAGAATACAAATTCCTGGAGAATTTTGGTAATTCTGTTTGGGAAAATGTCTAGTCTTGGGTACATCATACTTTGTATAATGCTCTGCACATTGAAACTAACCTCATGATCAGCCATTCTAAAGTGTGTACTTTTTTAGGATAAATCAGGATAGCTCTTCTAAGACATGAACAACAGAGCATTCTGTGTCTACTTACCTGAATGGATTTGTGTAGTTGTTTAAGTGAACTTCCAACTTTATATTTTAAAATGTGGGCTTTGGGTTTTGGATAGTGCTAGCTTTTAGTTTAATCTCAGGGACTTTTTTCTCATCTAATAATGTCATTTAATACATTTTTCATGTAGAGTGTGCAGAAAAGCTATTTGACCTGGTGGATGGTTTTGCTGAAAGCACCAAACGTAAAGCAGCAGTTTGGCCGCTACAAATCATTCTCCTTATCTTGTGTCCAGAAATAATCCAGGATATATCCAATATATCCAAGGAAGTAGTTGATGAAAGCAACATGAATAAGGTGAGTAGGGCAAAATAATTTCCATTATGTTCAGATGTGAAATAATTTGTTTTACTAAAAGTGTGTATTACTTGAGGCTCTTCATTCTTTAAACAAATGATTTCAGGGGACCATTTAAATTATTATCATTTTAGATCTCTTTGCTGGCCTTAGCAGAGACATACATAATTTTATTTGGAGGAGGGTTAAGTAATACTACACAGTGATCAAAGATTTAAAACAATCCCTTAGTTTCATTTTTTTATCAGAGAAAATGGAATGATCCCTCTTAATGTTCAGCATAGTTTCTCTAAAATTCACTGCAAGGGTTATACTACTAGGCTTCATCACTTTTGTAGTGTGTTATGTGTGTGTAGTTAGGTGTGTTTCTACTCAGTGCTATTAAAATTCTCTATAACTAATTTCAGGTGTGTTAGAACAATTTTCATGGGATTTTACTAGGAAAGTAGGCTATCATGTGTACCATCTGTAGTGATACTGGTGCTGTAACAACTTAATTTTAAGAGTCACAATTTTGTATTTTTAAATTTTTTATGGTATAATTTTATTTTTTAATTTTTTAATTATAACTGTTAATTATGCAACTATTAATGCATTTATGGGGTACAATATACTGATTTGATATATAGTATGGAAAACTTACATCAAACTTATTAACATAATCATTACCTCACTTACCTATTTGTTGTGGTAAGACATTTATACTCTAAATAGTTTTAAAATGTACTATTGCGTTATGCACATTAGATGAGGTCCCACCAAATACCCTCCCTCCTGCCAGTCTCCCCTCTCCTCTTCCTCTCCCTCCTCTTCCCTCCTCTTTTCTGGACTATTTATACTCTAAATAGTTTTAAAATGTACTATTGCGTTATGCACATTAGATGAGGTCCCACCAAATACCCTCCCTCCTGCCAGTCTCCCCCTCCTCTTCCTCTCCCTCCTCTTCCCTCCTCTTTTCTGGACTTTTTGTTTTATCATTTGTATGAATGTGTAGGTGATTATATATTGGTTTCATAATAGTATTGAGTACATTGGATATTTTTTCTTCCATTCTTGAGATACTTTACTAAGAAAAATATGTTCCACCTCCATCCAGGTAAACATAAAAGATGTAAAATCACCATCTTTTTTTGAGGCTGCATAGTATTTCATGGTATATGTATACTGCAATTTGTTAATCCATTCACGGGTTGATGGGCACTTGGGCTGCGTCCATGGCTTGGCAATTATGAATTGGGCTTCAGTAAACTTTCTGGTGCAAATGTTTTTGTTGTAAAATGATTTTTGATCATCTGGGTATATACCTAGTAGAGGAATTGCAGAGTTGAATGGCAGGTCTACTTTTAGTTCCTTGAGTATTCTCCAAACTTCTTTCCAGAAAGGAGGCATTATCTTGCATTTCCACCAGCTGTGTAGAAGTGTTCCCTTCTCTCCACATCCATACCAGCATCTGAAGTTTTGGGATTTTGTGATGTGGGCTAATATTACTAGAATTAGATGATATCTCAAAGTAGTTTTGATTTGCATTTCTCTGATGACTAAGGATGATGAGTACTTTTTCATGTGTTGTAGGCCACATGCCTGTCTTCTGTAGAGAAGCTTCTGTTCAGGTCTCTTGCCCACAATGAAATGGGCTTTTTTGTTCTTTCCCCATTGATTAGTTTGAGTTCTCGATGGATTCTAGTTAGCAGACCTTTGTCAGAAACATAACCTGCAAAAATTTTCTCCCATTCTGAAGGCTATCTGCTTGTTTTACTTATTGTGCTTTTGGCTGTGCAGAAGCTTTTTAGTTTGATCAGATCCCGGGAATATGTATTTGGTGTTGTTTCAATTGCCAGTGGGGGTCCTTCTCATAAAAAATTCTCCCAGGCCAATTTCTTCATGGGTGACAAAGTGAGACTCTGTTTCAAAAAAAAAAAAAAAAAGACAGCACCTAAGAGTCAAAAATTTTTTTAAACTAAGAACTGAGTATTGATCTTACTGTATTTAAATTTCAGGATGCACTTTGTTTTGCAAATCCATGTTTTCTTATTGTGCTACTTTGAGAGAAATAGTCTTGGCTGAGTAAACATAGGAAATAGGTTCTTGTGTGATTTGCCTGTAGTTGGAGTTGTTCTAAATCAGTGGAATGACTCAATACTTTGTAGACATATTGGACAGGGAATTTATGCGTTAAAGGGTAAATTAATGACCTAGGTAATCTTTGAGAGTCTGTGATTTTATAGTACTCTACTTAGGTCTATATCCTAACTCTTCCATTATGAGGAACCATTTTTCATGTAAAAGAGATTGTTTTGGAGCCCTTCAAAATAGTATACTTTTTTTGTTTCTGTTTATTGGAAAAATAGAAATAGGTAAAAAGCTACTATAAATTCAGTAGTACTGAAGCAGATTGTTTTCATGATCACAACTTTATCTTTTTAAATGTTTCTTAGTCATTTATATCTTTAGCGAATTGCTAATTTTTTCGTTGAATTATTTGTCTTTTATTGATTTTTAGGGCATATGTATGAGCATTTTTTATTTGATTTCTCTTTTTAAACTTTAGTTACACTGAAGTTCTTTTTGCTGCATATTGGTAGATATTTAAAATTTGCATCTAATCAACTTGTCTTATTCTTTTTTTTTTTTGTCTCCTAGCTTTTTTGGTCAGACCCCTCCTTCTCCAAGATTTTTATTCATTCATTTTATTGACATGTAATTCATGTACCATAAAGTTCACCCTTTTGAAGTGAAAAATTAATTGGGTTTCACTTTAGATAGCAGTGACATATAAAGTTGTATGATTGTCATTGCTATCTAATTCCAGAACATTCTCATCTTCCCCAAAAGTAACCCAGTGTCCTTTAGTAGTCACTCCTTGTTGCCCTCACCCTGTACCCCTTGGCAACCACTAACTACTTTTTGTCTCTCTGGGTTTGCTTATTCTAGACTAGACATTTCATATAAATGGAATCATAAAATATGTGACTTTCTTGTCTGATGTGCCCCAAGAATTTTGAAGTATGCTTTTACATTTTTTTCTGGGTTAAAAATTACTTCTTATAATGGAAATGTTGTATGTCGTGATTATGGTTGTAGTTTCATGACTATTCTTCCTCAAAGTGCGTCAAATTGCACGTAGGTTAATTATACCTCAGTAAAACTAAAAATAATGCATATTTAATGGTATACAAGAGAAAAATGTATTAATGATTCCAACATTAGTTTTCCAATGAGAGAATTAATTAAAATACTCAAATGAATATTTGTAGAGAAGAAAGATAGTATCTCATTTTAATTTTTATTCCCCTTAATATTAGGTTCAGGATCATTTCATACGGTTCTTGGGGATTTGCATGTTTTCTTTTTCAGGTGTCTGGTCATTTCCTTCACCTATTTTTCTATTAAGTTACTTGCCAATCTCTAATTCATTTAAATAAAGAGCAGCAATTCTTCATTTTTAGTCCGATGTAAATGTTTTTCTAGTCAATTATTTCCTTTGTATATAGTATCATGTTTTAGCAGAAATGAATGTAACAGTTTCTCTTACTCCTATTAATATTTTAATATATTGCTTGTCTTTCTTTTTGTATATAATTTAAAAAATTGAGTAAGCTGTTCTTACTTAATTAAAAATCTTCTTTGATTTCACTAATTCTTCCTTCTCCAGGGATAGCCACTTTGAAAGGTTAGACTTGGACTTTACTAGTGTAGCTTTTATTTATTTATTTATTTTTTTGAGACAGAGTCTCACTTTATCTGGGGAGAGTGCCGTGGCATCACACAGCTCACAGCAACCTCCAACTCCTGGGCTTAGGCGATTCTCTTGCCTCAGACTTCCAAGCAGCTGGGACTACAGGCGCTCACCACAACGCCTGGCTATTTTTTTGTTGCAGTTTGGCTGGGTTCGGATTTGAACCTGCCACCCTCGGTATATGGAGCTGGCACCCTACCCACTGAGCCACAGGAGCTGCCCTAGTGTAGCTTTTATATGTTTATATGGGGGGAGAATAGACAGAAAGATGCAGGTATCTAGTTCAGTTGTTTCTCAAAGTGTGAAATGCTTCAGCAGAAGCATCACCTGGAAACTTGTTAGAAATGAAGATTCTTAGGTCCCTAACAGGACTGCTGAATCAGAATCCCTGCGGTGGGTCCCACACCTAGCAACCCATTTTTAGCAAGTCTTCTAAGTGATTGTGATGAGTACTGAAGTTTCAGAACCATTGTTCATCTAGGTCATTGTTCTTAACTGCTGTATGATGTTTCCCAAATTCAGTATATCATACATATTTTTGAGAAATGAGGTCTTGCTATGTTGTTCAGGATGGTCTGTAGTAACTGGGACTATAGGTACATGCTACCATGCCTTGGCTTGAATATACCATATTTTAAAATCCCTTATTGCCAAGCACTTAAGTAACTTTTCTTTTAAAAATTAACAGTAATGCAAAGGAAACAACAGAATGAAACAACAAGCTACAGAAGGAGAAAAAATATTTGCAAACTATTTGTCCAACAGGGGATTAATATCTGGAATATACAATGAACTAAAGCATCTCAGTAGCAAAAAATAATCCAGCTAAAAAATGGGCAGTTGATCTGAAGAGATTATCTTTCTTCTTCTTTTTGTTTTGAGACAAAGTATCACTATATTGCCCTCTGTAGTGTGCTATGGCATCACAACTCACAGCAACCTCCAACTCTTGGGCTTAAGTGATTCTCTTGCCTCAGCCTCCCAAGTAGCTGGGACTACAGGCACCTGCTACAATGCCCAGCTTTTTTTTTTTTTTTTTGTAGTCATTGTTGTTTAGCCAGGTCCGTGTTAGGTTCTAACCTGCCAGCCCCAGTGTATGTGGCTGGCACCCTAACCACTGAACTACAGGCGCTACGCGTGGATACTTGCTGCTCCATTCTTGTGATACTTTACTAAGAATAATGTGTTTCAACTCCATCTAAGTTAATACAAAAGATGTAAAGTCTCCATCTTTTTTAATGGCTGGTTAATGTTCCATGGTATACATATACCACAGTTTGTTAATCCATTTCTGGGATTAGTGGGCATTTAGATTGTTTCCACATTTTGGTGATTGTAAATTGAGCTGCTTTAAACAATCTAGTGCAAATGTCCTTATGATAAAATGATTTTTTTTTTTTTTCTGGGTAGATGCCCAGTAATGCGATTGCAGGATCAAATGGGATGTTTAATTTGAGTTCTTTGAGAATTCTCCATAATTCTTTCCAAAGAGGTTACATTACTTTGTGGTCCCACCAACAGGGTAAAAGTGTTCTTCTCTCCATATCCATGGTCTGCAATAATTTAAATAATAAAAGTTACCTGATTAGGTAGAAATCATTTATAAAGTCATCATGATTTTAAGCTTTCCTTTGACTTTTGCTTATTATCATTAATGGTAATATAATAAATTGACATAATGGGAATTCTCACTGTCCATCAGAAAGGGCATCCAGTGGCAAAGCCTCTTGCTTGCCTCTGGCCCTCAGTTTGTACTTTTCCTCCTGAGTCAAGCAGTCTCCTGGTACAAGTACTGGTTTCTTATGACTATTTCTAGAACTAGCTTCTGTATCTATTGTCTATATAATGTAACTCATTGATCCCTTTTTAAAGCTGCTAAATCCTTATGATTTATGTAGTTTTTCTATTTCCTCTTAAAATTTTTTTGTGGTGAAATACACATACATAAAATTTACCACCTCAACCATTTTTAAGTATACAGTTTAGTATACTGAAATTAATTGTTCAGTATAATTCATTGTTGTGCATCCAGTCTCCAAATTTTTTTTTTATCTTCCCAAACTAAAACTCTGTATCAATTAAACAACTCCCTATTCTCTACTACCTCTCCCCCTGGCAGCCCCCTTTCTGCTTTCTGTCACTATGGATTTGACTACTTTAGGTATCTCCTGTAAGTGTAATCATGGAGTGTATGTCTTTTTGTGACTGGCTTATTTCACTTAGCATAATGTCCGCAGAGTTCATTCATGTTGTAGCATCTCAGAATTTTCTTCCTTTTAAAGGCTACTGTTTGTACATACCAACATTTTATTTATCCAAATTTATCTGCCAGTGGCCGTTTGGGTTGCTTCTACCTTCTGGCTGTTGTGAATAAAGCTGTTACAAATACAGTTGTACAAATAACTTCGAGAGTTTGCTTTCAGTTTTTTAGATACATATCTAAAAATAGAATCGCTAGATCATGTGCTAATTCTAAGTTTTTAAAGAATTTCTGTCTTTTTAAAAGTCTGTTTTAAATTATTCTTTGCTAGGAAATATATTTTTCAGTTTTATTAGCACAGAGTTGTATGTAATATTTATGTATTTTTACTTATAAAATATATAAAGATTATATTTACTCAAAATAGTTCTCTTCTAATTTTCTTCAGTATCCATGTTTAGAATTCTTTTCTTGGCTCAGCGCCTGTGGCTCAAGCGGCTAAGGCACCAGCCACATACACCTAAGGTGGCAGGTTCAAATCCAGCCTGGACCCGCCAAACAACAATAATGGCTGCAACCAAAAAATAGCCGGGCGTTGTGGCGGGCGCCTGTGGTCCCAGCTACTTGGGAGGCGGAGGCAGGAGACTTGCTTGAGCCCAGGAGTTGGAGGTTGCTGTGAGCAGTGAAGCCATGGCACTCTACAGCTTAAGGCTCTGTCTCAAAAAAGAAAAAAAAAAAAAGAATTCTTTTCTTGGCTTGGCACCTGTAGCTCGGTAATTTGGGCACCAGCCACATATACTGGGGCTGGTGGGTTCAAACCTGGCCCAAGTCTGCTAAACAACAATGACAACTACAACAAAAAAATAGGTGAGCATTGTGGTGGGCACCTGTAGTCTCAGCTACTTGGGAGACTGAGGCAAGAGAATTGCTTAAGCCCAAGAGCTGGAGGTTGCTGTGAGCTGTGACACTGCGGTAGTCTACTCAGGGTGACATAGTGAGATTCTGTCTCAAACAAAACAAAAAAACCTCTTTTCTCATTTTCCTCATTCATATTTAATATTTTATTGATGTTTAACACCTTAACTTTTTTCTACCATTTAAAATTTTCAGTTTCATTAATTTTAGCTTTCATTTTATTTATATTTTATTTCTTGAGAAAATGCCTTAGTTCATCTATTTTCAATTTTTAAAAAAGTTGTAAAGTATCTGTAAGGCTTTACTTTTTAGTTGCAGCAGTTCTTTACATATTAATCCCTTAACAGATTATATGATTTGTAGATATTTTCTGCCATTTTATGGATTGCTGTCTCATAACACTGGCAATGTTCTGTTTTGTTTTGTGATAGAGTCTCACTTTGTTGCCCTGGGTAGAGTGTCATGGTGTCATCATAGCTCACAGCAACCTCAAACTCTTGGGCTCAAGTGATCCTCTTGCCTCAGCTACCCAAGTAGCTGGGACTATAGGCATCCACCACAATGTCTAGCTAGATTTTTTATTTTGTAATTTTAGAAAGATGGAGTCTTGCTCTTGCTCAGGCTGGTCTTGAACTCCTGAGCTCAAGCAGTGCACCTGCCTTGCCCTCCCATAGAGCTACAATGACAGGTGTGAGCCACTGCACCCAGCCAGCAGTGTCCTTTTATACAAAAGGTTTTTAATTTTGATGAAGTCAAATTTATCTGTTTTTCTTTTGTTGCCTGTTTTTTTTTTTTTGCTATCATATCTAAGAAATCATTGCTAAATCCTATGTAGTAAAGATTTTCCCTTATGTTTTCTTCTATAGTTTTACCTGTTAAGTTTAGATGTTTATATATGGTATAAGGGAAGCATCGAACTTTCTTCTTTCTTTTGGATATTCAGTTTTCCTACCATGATTTATTGAAAAGACTATCCTTTCACCATTGAATGATCTTGGTGCCCTTGTCAAAAATCATTTGGCTGTATGTACAAGGGTTTCTAGGTTCTCTATTCTGTTATATTAGTCTGTATATCTGTTTTTATGCCAGTATTACATTGTTTTGATTACTATAGCTTTGTGGTTAGTTTTGAAATCAGAAAATGTGAGTCTTCCAACTTTGATTTTTTTCAAAATTGTTTTGGCTATTTGGTGTCCCTCAAGGTTCCATATGACTCTTAGAATGGGTTTTCCTATTTCTGTAAAGCATGCTGTTGGGATTTTGATAGAGATTGTGTTAAATCTGTTTATTGCTTTGGGTAGTATTGTTACTTTACTGTTAAGTCTTTCAGTCCATGAACATAGGATGTCTTTCTATTTATTTAATATATATGTTTTCTTTAATTTCTTTCAGCAGTGTTTTGTAATTTTTATCGTGTAAGTCTTTCACCTCCTTAATTCCTAAGTATTTTGTTTTTTGAGGCTATTAGAGGCATTATTTTCTTAATTTTCCTTTTGAATTGTTCATTCCTAATATATGGAAATCCAACTGATATTTATGTTGTCTTTTGTGTTCCTTAACTTTGCTGAATTTATTCACTGTAACTGTTTTTGGTGTGGATATATTTAGATATTTCTACAACTATGATCATGTCATCTGTGAACAGAAAAAATTTTACTCCTTTTTTTCTAATTTGGATAATCTTTTTCTTGCCCAGTTGCTCTCTCTAAAACTTCTAGGACTGTGTTGAATAAAAGTGACAAAAGTGGGTATCCTTATTTTGTTCCTGATTTTCAAGGAAAAGCTCTGTCTTTCATCACTGAGTATGTTGTTAGCTGTTGGTTTTACAATGTGGCCTTTAACATGTTAAGGAAATTTCTGTCTATTCTTAGTTTGAATGTTTTTATCATGAAAGGGTATTGAATTTTGTCAAATGTTTTTTCTCTATTAATTGAGATAGTTGTGGGGTGGGGATTGTCTTTCTGTTAATATGTTATATTACATTGATTTTTTTTTTTTTATTCTTGAACTGTTTGTGCCCTTGGAATAAGTCCCAGTGTCATGATGTTTAATCCTTTTAATATGCTGCTGAATTTAGTTTACTGTTTTTTGTTGAGGATTTTTTTCATCAGTATTCCTAAGGGGTGTTGGTCTGGTATCAGGGTAATGCTAGCTTCATAGAATGAGTTAGTAAGTTCCCCTCTCTTTTAGTTTTGAAAGTGTTTGGGAAGAAATGGTGATAATTTTTCTTTAAATGTTTGGTAGACTTCACTAGTGAAGCCATCTAGTTGGCTTAATCTGGTTTAATCTCTTTATTTGTTAAAGTTTTATTCATATTTTCTATTTCTTGATCAGATAGTTTTAGTCAATTATGTTTGTAGGAATTTGTCCATTTTGTCCAGGTTATCCAATTTATTGGCATATAATTTTTTTGTAGTATTGTTTTATAATTGCATGGACCATAGGCAAGGCAATATAATAATTTAGTGTTCTAAGATGATATCAAAAAGAGGATATGATCAACTGAATTCAGAGTTGAGAAGTCAGCAATCTTGTTTGGGAAGGCCTGCTTGCTGCTTTTTTTTTTGAAGACAGATCCTCAAGCTGTCTCCCTGGGTAGAGTGCTGTGGCATCACAGCTCACAGCAACCTCCAACTCCTGGACTCAAGCCAGTCTCTTGCCTCAGCTTCCCAGGTAGCTGGGACCACAGGTGCCT
>NW_003852507.1:3028366-3043374 GCF_000181295.1 Otolemur garnettii
CCTGCCAGAACACCTGGTTATTTTTTGGTTGTCATTATTGCTCAGCTCGAACCCACCAGCCTCGGTGTATATAGTCGGCACTCACTGAGCTACAGGCACCACCCAGGACTGCTTCTTATACTGCTTTAATAATTCAATAAAGCAAGCAGAGAACAGAGGCTGGTTTTTCGGATTTCAGAAACGTTTAAATGATAACTACTTCAATTATGAAATTGAAAACCACAAATATACGTTATTTATTCTTTATAGTATGAGTTTTAGAAGCTGTTGATTTGTTATTATATTATATAAATCTGAAATAGAAGAAATTTCATGTTAACTCAGTTGCTGTATTTAAATTCTGTAGAAGTTGTTTCTGGACAGTCTGCGCAAAGCACTTGCTGGTCATGGAGGAAGTAGGCAACTGACAGAAAGTGCTGCAATTGCCTGTGTTAAACTCTGTAAAGCCAGTACTTACATCAACTGGGAAGATAACTCTGTCATTTTCCTGCTAGTTCAGTCCATGGTGGTTGATCTCAAGGTAATTTGCTTATCATTTTTCTACTATAAACTTTAAGAAAACTAAAAGCAAAGTAACTTTCTAGTTTAAGTATTATGTCAGTGATCATTGCTAACACTAACGTTCTGAATCATCTTTGATAGATAAGAAGTTCATAGGACCTGCTTTTGTCATTACTGTGTTCATTAGCCTAGGTGGACAGAGAATATAAAGAAGACACAGAATTAGCCAGTTTTGTTAAGTTAGCATTGTGTACAGACTTGGGTATCTAGGTAATGTGTTGGTGTTAGTTTCATATTAGTAAAGAAATGCTGTATTGCTATTTAAAGGCTTTTGTTTTCTGTTGGCATTTTTTTATAGAATCTACTTTTTAATCCAAGTAAACCATTCTCAAGAGGTAGTCAGCCTGCAGATGTGGATCTGATGATTGACTGCCTTGTTTCTTGCTTTCGTATAAGTCCTCACAACAACCAGCACTTTAAGGTGAGAGCATTGGTTTTTATCCAACTGTGTTTACTGATGCTGTTATCCTTTATAAATGTAAAAAGGCTAGAGAGATACTCTTATCAATAGTTATCAATATTATATATTTGATGTTAGTTTCAAGACTTTGAAAATTTTATATTTTAAAAACTTTGCTGTTCTTTTTGTCTTCCTATGTGTTAGTGAATAATAATCTACTGCCTTTTCTTTCCTCTGTAGATCTGCCTGGCTCAGAATTCACCTTCTACATTTCACTATGTGTTGGTAAATTCGCTCCATCGAATCATCACCAATGTAAGTCCAAAAGGTATTGCTAAATTACTAAAAATTCTTTTTCTTTCTTTGTGTGTTTTTTTAAGGAAAATTTAGATGTTATAGGAACATTTCTCCCACGTGGTTATCTCTGGTAATTAAGACACATTTATATTTCTCATAGTCAGTCTTGACCCGAGGGACCTATTGAGAAAGCTGGAGTTGATAAGATTTTTTGGAAATACAAAGCCTAAAATATGTTATTTAAATAGGCATCTTTGAGAATAATGCCACTGAAAACATAATTTAATAATTTTAAATCATCATATATTACTTGAACACTCTTAGCTCTTTCACAGCATTTGATACATTAATTTGTTACCTTGCCATGTAAGTTAAAAGGTATAAAAGTTATGTTGCAGTCCAAAATCATCACTTTGTAGTCCATTTACAAAGTGATGAGACCATATCTGTACCTTTCAGTTCTCCTAGAACAAAATGAAACATTAACACACTTAAAAAGAGGCATTCACAAGATATAAAAACTTACCAGACAAAATAAGTTAGCTCATTAAAAGATACTTGCAAAACCTTCAGTTCTGATGTGGTTACCTTAAATAGAAAGATAGCAAAACCTTATCAGATTAGGACTGTAGATTTTTAAATTCTGTTCTAATTGTAAACATTACGAATGACCATGTTTTGAAGGTTGTCAGGTTTCTACAGTTCCACATTTATCATTGATAGACATTCACAATTATATGTAAATTCGATAACTTTTTCCTGTTTTCCTCCCATAAAAGGAGTGTTGATCATTATTTTAATTTTTTGAGATGAGGTCTCTCTCTCTCTCTACTCAGGTTGGTCTTGAACTGTTGAGCTCAAGCAATCCATCTTCCTGGGCCTCCCAGAGACCTAGGATTATAGGCATGAGCTACCACATCTAGCCAGGAGTGTTAATCATTGATAACTTAGTATATTTTCCTGTTTTTAATCAAATTCTATTTAAAACCATTGCTAGTGAGTTGAAAATGTCTCCTATTTGCCTTGAATATATTAAAATAAACGCTGCCCATATTTTATCAATTTCTGCAGTGGAAAAATAACTGCTGAAAGCTATTTAGTAAAACATTTAAAAGAGTTTTTCTCAACAGGGTGTTAGTAGCATTTTTGGAGAGCAGTTCTTTGTTGTGCCTTGTACATTGCAGGACAGTGAGCATTTCTGGACTACATTTCATTAAATGCCAGTTTTGCTCCATCCCTCTACCCCCAATCACTATAAATGATGAAAAATCTACCTGTCAGGTACAATGTGCACTACTCTGGTGACAGGTAACACTGGAAGCCTTGACTTCAGCATTGTACAATTCATGTATGTAACAGAAAAAGAAAACTTGTGCCATGTAAGTCTGTTGAATTAAAAATAAGCGGACAAACAAATGCCTGAGGCAATGATAACATCCCTTAGTTGAGGATCACTTGAGTTAAAATATAGATAGAAGTAACATTGAATTTTCTTTATTCCCAAAGGAAAAGTTTAATCAGTATGATTGTAAATAAGGTATGTTTGTATTAAAAACTTTTTAAAAAAATTATTGTACTTTTGCCAGTGTAATGAGCCAGGAGATTGTGGGTTCAGGGTTTACTTTTGAGGCCATCAAAAAAAAAAAAAATTACACAGGTTTATGTGTAATTCAGAAATATTATTGTTTCCTCTTTGTCTTATGTATTCCATTTATTAGAGTGGATAGTTTTTCATAAATGCTTAAAATTTGTATTTAATAAAGCCAAAAATATACTTTTTGATACTTTGTGGCTAGTTACTTTAATTGTGAAATATTTTTGTCTATAATTGAATATATAGAGCACTTTCAAGCATGGACTTGGCACTGCTGTAAGTGGCTGAGCTGCTTCTTTCTGGGTTTCAAGCATGCCTGGAGTGGTACTTCATGCATGCCTCAGTGTACTTGGTGGAAGTGGTTGTGCATCCTCCTATTCTCTAATGAGTACTGCATGTGTGAAGGGTGGAGTTTGTTTCAGAAGTGAAGTCAGTATGAAAATTGGTTTTTACAAAGAAAAGTGATATTGACTGATTTTAAATATTAAGCATCAGTAAGTGTTTAATGGAACAGCTTGAGAAGGAACATACTTATATTAGGTCAAAGCATCTTCTAAAATTATGCCTTAGCCAATGATACTTAATCATTATAGATTGGTTGGTAAGTTGTTTCTTTTTAGGGTTCTTCCTTTGTTTAGTTTGAGGTTAATAGACAATGAATCCGAAGTACTTTTGACTAAAAAGGACTATTTGTAAAGTAAATATGCAGATTTATGAGATTGACTGTTACACAATCTCACTGAAGACATTTATTATGGAAATATTTTATGTCTTGAAATCACATTAAATTTTTCTAAGAGGACTCCTGATCTTAAATTCATTCATAGTGTTAAAATTCCTTTTAAAATGATTTTTGGTTCAATGAACCTCATAAGTTCTCTTCTCCCAGGTTTTTTTTAGCCAGTTTACATTTAAAAAAATTACCACATTCTTAAATAATGGAAAAGTATTACTGATGAGTTTTGGAGGGTTTATGTAGAAGCAGTAATGGTTTTGGACTGTTACTTTACTTTTGTAAAACATACTCATACTCAGTTGATAAGTACTCTATTTAAGTCTAAAAACATTCCAGTGTTTCTTCTTAGGAAGTGTTAAAGTATATTTGAATTTTAATATAATGGAAGTTTTTAGCAGTTTCTAAAATGGTACTTAACACTGTCACCTTTTTTGCTATGCTATGCCATAAGAGTCACATTACAGTTTTAAGATCTGTGTCATATGCTCAATCTTTATATGCTTCCTTAAGATAGATATTAAATTAGATATATAACTGGGAAATTTAAAAAGTAATATACATATATGAGCCAGTTAACCATCACTGGTACATGCTGTAGGTGGTATAGTACTTTATTTCAGTTTTTTCCTTACGGCATTTTATTGTAGTTTACTTATGGATAGCTTATATATTGAGAATGAGATGGTCTCTTTCTACTGAGATGTTGTAGTTGAAGGGATTATTTCCAAGGCATTTGAAGGTTATTTAATATCTCGAGGAATTGCTACATAATTTGCTTATATTATTGCTGTTTGGCAATAAACAGTATTTTCAACAAAACAAAAGAATAAATATACTTTAATTGAATGGTTTTCAGAAAAGACATATTTTTTAACTGCTCAGAATACTAAAATTTTTCACTAACTACCAGGTGTCTATTTTTTAGTACCTTTTTGAAAATGTATCTTTTACTTTAAAATGAATGAATTAATGTATTATGAAAAACGAAAATTATTAAAATAACTAAATCTTAAGGCAAAAAGTTAATTTATAGGATACACCTGGTATCATAATACAGTTTCAAGAGCTATCAGAGGCTTGGCGCCTGTGGCTCAAGTGGCTGAGGCGCTAGCCACATACACCTAAGGTGGCGGGTTCAAATCCAGCATGGGCCTGCCAAACAACAATCATGGCTGCAACCCAAAAAAAGCCAGGTGTTGTGGTGGGCGCCTGTGGTCCCAGCTACTTGGGAGGCTGAGGCAGGAGACTCACTTGAGCCCAAGAGTTGGAGGTTGCTATGAGCTGTGAGCTGTGATGCCACGGGACTCGACCCAGGAAGATAGCTTGAGGCTCTGGCTCCAAAAAAAAAAAAAGCTATCAGAAATGACACTGTAATTTGGATAGGATGTTATATGGGATGTATTTCTCTTTATTAGTTTCTGACAAGATTTCATAAGGTCTTTAAAATGAGGAGAGCCCTTCACTCAATATACTTTGCAATTGTTTGTCTTTTTGTTACTTTAACCTGATGAATACAAGTTGTCTAATTTAGTAAATATAAGGAAATAGCATCAAGTTATATTATCTTAAACCATATAATATATTAAAATGTAAGGAAATCAAGTTTGTATTGGTTGCTTTGGGCAGATGAGATGATCAGATTGCACAAAGTATGTGGGATCATTTATAGTAACTAGCTTAAAGAGTTGAGGGAAAAGCATAAACATCCATGCTATTAAAAAAAAAAATATATATATATATATCCCCCCCATATATATATACACACACATTTCTTTCCTTAGCTTTGGGATCTCTTTCTGAGTGGAGTTCCGTATTCAAACTATGTATTGTATCACTGTCTTAACACAATACTTAAGTAAGTGAGGTGAAGGCTATGGTAACCAGTTTGAAGTAAGCATTCCAAATTGTATGTAAAATCAGCACATTGTACCCCATAAATTCATTAAGTACACAGTTAATGATTTAATAAAGAAATTGTTGAGTTTTAAAAATTCATACTAGGTATCAAAAATTGGTTTTTTATTTTACTTTCCAATAAATAGAGTGTGTAATCCATAGTTTTGGTTTAGGATAATATAACTTGATGCTAGTCAAACTATACTGAGAATTATAAAGACAGACATTAAGTGTTGAGATTTTAATTAGCTTAGTTTTGAATGAAAAAGAATCTAGGAATGTATAGCTATTAAAACCCTCTCATCTACTATTTGAATATATAGGATGTCCATAAAGTTCATGTTTGGACTATTTAAAATAACTATTTTATATTGTACACAAACTTTATGGACACTCTGTGTTGTTCTTCCAGATGTTTCTTAGACTATTATAAATTGGAAACATTTTAAGTTCTGTATTATGCATACTGTATGTATGTAGTGAAATTCATCCATTCATTTTTGTATTAATAGGCAAACTTTATAGAGTTAGTGATTTTCATAATTGTCATTTTTTTCCTAATATATCAGCTCATTGATTTTGAAGTAAAAGTTAGACACTTTCAAATAAAATAGACACTAAAAACTAGACATCAAAGCTGAACTGGTTAAACTTAAATAGAAAATATGTATATAAAATACTTAGCTAGGATTAGTTTGTCTTTGTTTATGGTGATTGTTAGTCTCTCATGTATTGTGCCATCTTTGCATATCAATTTAAGATTATAGATTTACTAATAGCTTTATCTCATTTGCAAATTTAATGTTGCAATTATTGTTGTTTGTAAGCATATAAGTAATGGTTTCCCACATATTCTTTCAATATTGTGTTGGACCACTGATCTCTTTTAAAGCTGTGATAATAGCATTCTTATCTGGGGGAAATGTTATATATGCATGTGTTTTACAAATGTGCAAAACATTAAACTTAAAAAACAAAAAGATTGGCTTATACAATGAACTCTAAGGACTTTGTTTTTCAAATTCAGTAGCTTATCAGTGAGAACAGAGAGTCTCACAGACATATGCTTGTGAAGTGGACAAATTGTCTTATGCTCATTATATTTTAAAATATAATATGTATGGGTTAGTATTTGAATTAAAGACACCATTTGAAGACTTTGGAAATCATGATGTTTGTTTGCATGATCTTAGAAAGTTTCTAACAAGAATAAAACAAAACCATAAGGGCAATCAGAGCATAAGAGTCATATAACTTTGTACTTTTTCTTCCTTATGGTCTTTTTTTTCCTCCAGTCTGCATTGGATTGGTGGCCTAAGATTGATGCCGTATATTGTCACTCAGTTGAACTTAGAAATATGTTTGGTGAAACACTGCATAAGGCAGTACAAGGCTGTGGAGCACACCCAGCAATACGAATGGCACCGGTAAGAGAACTTGTGAATTTTGGGTCTCACTTTCTTTCTATTACATTTTTAGTGTCTTTATCCCATTACTGCTGCTTTTATTAGAGAATCCAATGGGTCCTTCTTCTCCTGTAAATGTTGTACTATGTTGTATGAATACTAGTTAATTCAACATTGTTGAATACTAGTTAATGTTTGTTTTCTACTGTTTCAGTGAGTTGAACTTCTTTTTCTTAGAGAAAATTTTTCATAAAATGCTGATGAAGTCTTAATGAATATCACCTTTTCTTTTCAAAGTTTCTTCTTCCTCCAACTTATGACTAAAAATATTTTGATTAGCTTCTAACCTTCTGGGGATAAATAAGGGAAGCTGACTTCTAGGTTAAAGTGAATGTTACTAACAATGCACATTTTAGCTTTTTGGATGTTGAATATTACACATAGGAAATTAGGAATAAAATTTAGAATTTTTATTTAAAGTAAAAAAATTTCACATTTTAGCAAATATGCTTTCAGGGTTTAAAAATGGTAGGCACTTTGATATTGGAAGTTCAACTGTGTCTAAACTTAGTAAAAGAAGATTATTTTCAAATTAGGTATTCCAACATATTACTCTTAATGTGGAATTTAAAAACTCATATGGAGCTGGTTGTAGTGGCTCACGCCTATAAACGTAGCATTGTGGGGGGCTGAGACAGGAAGATCTCTTGAGCTCAGGCCTTCGAGACCAATGTGAGCAAGAGTGAGACCCCATCTCTGCTAAAAATAGAAAAATTAGCTGGGTGTTGTGGTGATCGCCTGTCATCCCAGCCACTCAGGAGGCTGAGGCAGGGGGATCACTTGAACCCAGGGGTTTGAAGTTGCTGTGAGCTAGGTTGACACCATAGCACTCTACCCTGGGCATCAGAGTGAGACTGTCTCAAGAAAAAAACCCAACAAAACCCCTGGATAAAAAAAAACTCACATGGAATCAACTTAAATAGATAATTATCACATCGTGTAAGTTGTTTCTTTGGTATTTATGTATAGCAAGAGTATATACATGGCAACTCTTGACATTGATTGGTGGTGCTTTGTCTTCTGCTTCTTATTTTCTGTTCTTATTGGCTGCTGTCGCTCACATGATCAGATGCCAACCAGTCACTGTTTTGCATGGCAGTGGGCTTCTGTGGTTGTAAGTATGACCCATTGTAACTACCTCAGAAAAGTCCTTAGTCAAAAAAGTTTCTTTGACTTTTCTGTGTATAGTTACTATTGTAGTCACATTTTGTCATTTCAAATGAAGATATAGCATGTCACCTGTTAGTTTCATCTGTTAAAACTGTCATTTCACACTTAGCAGATAATTTAAACAGCTTCCTCCCTGGCATGCTACCCTTTCTCTAAGTTCCTTTAGTCAATAAAATAGTTTGGTTTTATACAGTTGTGATTCACTCTCATTCACTTGTCAGTAATTGTTTCTAATGATTGTTCAGACGTTCGGATAGAGAATTTTTCTGTATCATGTGTTTTGGGATTATTTAGTGTAATAAATTATAGCCAAAAGATCATGGCGGTCAAAGATTATGCCAATGATACTTGATTAAATAAACTTTAAAGTACAAAGTTATTTTTTAGTTTACGTTCTTATGATGCTAAGTACTTTTTTAAAATAAGTTGAAAAAAATTCAACATAGGAATAAGTTAATTGTAAGCAAACATAAATATTAACTATTTAAATGTTATTTCACTAGATAACATTAAAAAATTTTTTAGAAAATTACTTGAAATTACTTAAAAATTATCTTTTGACCTATTTATACATTCTAAATATCTTCTGGGAAGTTAGAACTTCATTTAACTATTTCTTTTAAATTTACTACCTTTTCTTGTAAAACATTAATGGCCTCCAGTAATAGGAATTGGTGGAAGGTTAATTATTATTCACTTCCTATTTAACTTCTGTATTCAGTTTACCCACTGTTTTATGCATATGGACTGAAAAAAAAGAATCTAAATTATTTTGAAAAAGGGCAAAATCTAATTGGTAGTCTGAAGATATTGTCTATATCTACAAGTTATTTTACTTTGTAGCCCTACTATTAGCTGATTCTAAGTGCTATCAGAATCAGCTAATAAGTAGCTGATCATACTGATCATTTTTATCATACTGATCATTATTTTATAAAAGCTATAATTAGAGAGGATTTTCTTTTTTTTGGTCCCAGGACACCTGTGATAAAAATTTAATTTTTATTTCCAGTTCTCTGAAAGTACCAATATGTTTTTCAGAATCATTCTTAAGGTGTTTATATTTGCATATTTATATGTGAGTATGTATATATGAAATTGTGTGTGTGTGTATAATTTGTGCATAATGGTTAAAGGACAGATTTTTGGCTGATATTTTTGCCAGAGAAAATAATTAGCGAATTTAATGTGGAATAATTTTTTAGAATGAGCAAATCTTAGGGTAAATCTCCTCCTTTATTAACTTGGTGAGTTAATTGGCAAATAACAAATATGCCTAGCATAGTACTAATGCCAAGGAAGCTTATGAACTAAATAGACCCAGCATTTTTTCCCCTACAGAGATTCCAAGCAAAAGTAGTCTTAAAGCTTTTGCTTGAAAATGCCTAATGAAGAACTCAATACAGATGGCCATAAAATCTGGAAACACAGGCGAATTTGTCTAATAAATGATTTAGAGATAACATACATTACGTTAGAGTTTCTCAACTTTGGCACTGTTGACATTTTGGACTGGATACTTCTTTGTTGCAGAGGGCTGTTTTATGCTTTGTGAGATGTTTAGCCACATATCTGACCTCCACCCACTAGATGCCAGTAGTCCCTCTTTTCACACCCCAGAAGTCTCCAGACATTTTCTGGATGTCCCCTGGTGGAAAGAATTTCCACCAGTTGAGAACCACTGTGCATGTTCAGTGGATTGTCCCTTATTTGTATTGCCTCAGATGATTTGGGACTCTGATAAACCTGAGCCTTTAGCTTGCTGCAGAAGTAGCAACAAAGGAGTTCACTTTGTAAAAAAGTAAAACGATATCTGTGTTTCAAAGCTTTACGCCCACTTTGTATTTTGGAGACCAGATAAATATTGGAAAGAGCTGATTATTTGAAAATTTTCTCTTCAACCGAGATAGAGTCATATCCCTGTGACTTCCAGCCATCATTGATCCTCTTTGTTTTGGAGCTTTATGGGACACTTCTGATTCTTCTACAAGGTAGCCCTGCAAATATTTGAATAAAGTTCTTTACTTCTTAGGGTACTTTTTATATAATTTTAGCTTTGGAAGAGATTTTATTATTTCAGCTTTTCTTTAAAAGTGTGTGTGTGTATGTGTTTGGTTTTTTTTTTTTTTGTAGCTAAGGAAACTAAGAACCAAATAATGTTAATGAATTACAAATAGTTACAGGGTTAGACAGTAATCAATTAGAGTTAGTACTGAGGTTTCTTGACCTTCAGTCCAGTTTCTGTCAGCTTCTGTATTTTTTTTTTTTGTTTTTTTTCTGAGTGCTTGGGATTATTGACATTGTCCAGACAGATAGAAAATCCACCTGTGTCTCTTTTTTTTTTTTTTTAAAGAGACAGAGTCTCACTTTCTTACCCTCAGTAGAGTGCTGTGGCATCACAGCTCATAGCAACCTCCAGCTCCTGGGCTTAGGCGATTCTTCTGCCTCAGCCTCCTGAGCAGCTGGGACTATAGGCGCCCCCCACAACACCCAGCTATTTTTTTGTTGCAGTTCAGCCAGGGCTGGGTTTGAACCTACCACCAGCGGTATATTGAGCCACAGGCGCTGCCCCTGTCAGCTTCTTTAATTGTCTTCCCTTTTTAGCATGTTAGCTTGATGAAAATGAGGAACTTTGCCTGGCTGGTTCAACACTGAATCCCTAGTCCCCAGAAGAGCACCTGGCATTTTACTGGGCACTCAGTGCATATTTATTGAATGAACAAATGAAATTTTTATTTGACCAGTTTCAAAACCCTCCTTTGTCCAATTTGCTTTTCTTCTGGAAAGACCAACTTAACCTTTTTTTGAAGTTAAAACGACATACTTAGGTCAGATATTAGTGTTGCAGATGTGGTGTAGTAATTGATAAAACCTATCAACCTGCTGTGTTCAGATGCCATGTTTCTATTTATACTACCTAAGATTGTATTATTTTTTATATTTAAGTTTTAGTTATGTAAACTCTTAGGCCTTTTTTATGGAAACTTTGAACCATAGCTTTTCCTTCTTTGTACTCTTGTATTATTTTTTAAAATTTGAAATGTTTGTCTCATTATTTGTACTAATCATTTACTATTTCAAAACTAAGATCTGCTTTCATAAAATTCAAGTGTGTCAATAATAGAGTTTAGAAGTTTTCACAATGATTTCTGAACATTTTCATCTTAAAGTGGATTCTTTTTCAGCAAGTACTTCTTGCACACCTGTAATTCAGGTCATTTGTTCTTAGTCATGTTAACGTGGTTCAAGCCCTTCTAAGATACTTGAAGACTCTGGTTCATGAATTTCTTCCCAGGCATGACTGCCTCTCTACTTTGGCCAGATCATATATACCACCTTGGAGTCCTAATAATATCTGCAATATGGAAGATAAATTAATAAATGAGTAATTTTTTGGTTAAAATTCTAATTAAGAAATAAATTTCTTCTTAGCAAGTTGTTCCTGACTATATACATATATCCCACTAATTGTTCTGAAATTAAAAGGTGTAAATTTTAAGTAAATTTATTAAGTGAATTTTTCGGGTCTTACGTTTCATATTCAATAGCCATGCTAGAACAAAATTTGCACACTGATACCTGAGATTTACGATGACATAATTAAACTAATACAATCATACCCTGCTTAAAGACAGGGATACATTCTAACAAGTGCACCTCTAGGTTATTTCATCATCATGCAACCATCATAGAATGTTCTTTCACAAACCTAGATGGTGTGGCTGCTCTACACCTAGGCTGTATGGTATAGCCTATTGCTTCTGTGCTACAAACCTGTACAGCTTGTTACTATACTGAATATTGTAGGCAGTGGTAACATAATGGTAAGTATTTGTGTATCTAAACATAAAAAAATAGCGTTTAAAGGATAAAAACTAGTACACCTGTGTAAGGCACTTACTGTAAATTAAAGCTTGCAGAAGTGCAAGATGCGTGCTCTGTGAGTCAGTGAGTGAGTGAGTGGTGAGTGAATGGAAGGCCTAGGACATTGCTGTGGACTATTGTAGGCTTTTTATAAATGCTATACACTTAGAATACACTAAATTTATAAAAAATTTTCTTTCTTCAGTAATAAATTCATGCTAACTTACTGTAATGTTTTAACTTTAAAATTTTTTTTAAATTTTTGACTTTTGTAAAAAGCACTTAGCTTATTACACGTTTTATAACTACAAAAATATTTTTCTTGGCCATCCTCTGTGGCTCTCTTATGTAATCTAGCTCTGTGGGAGCCCAAAGTGGGAGGATTGGTTGAGGCCAGGAATTTGAGACCAGCCTGGGCAAAAGAGGGAGATAGCATCTGTCCAAAAAAATTAAAAAATTAGCTGGGTATGGTGTTGTGTGCCTGTAGTCCCAGCTACATGAGAGGCCAAGGTGGGAGGATTGCTTGTGCCCAGGACTTTCAAACTGTAGTGAGCTATGTTAACAGCATTGTACTCTAGCCCAGGCAACAGCATTAAGGTACTGTCTCAAAAAAAAAAAAAAAAAAGAAAGAAAGAAAACCAAAACTATTTTTCTTTATATTGGTATTCTATAAGCTTTTTCCAAGTGGTTTGTAATCTTCTTTTTCTTTTTGTTTTTTACTTTTTTCAAATTTTTGTTCAAAACTACTAAGACATATGCACATTAGCCTAGGCGAACACAAGGTTAGGATCATCATGACCTTGTGACATGGCTGTCTTCCCTTCAAATCTTACCCCACTGGAAGGTCTTGAGGGATTAAAACAGAGCTGTCTGTAACAATGCCTTCTTCTGAAGGACCTATGTGAGTGAGACTACTTTACAGTTAACTTTAGTTTACAAAAAATTTTCTTTTAGAGGCAGAGTCTCACTTTGTCACTCTTGGTAGAGTGCTGTGGCATCATAGCTCACAGCAACCTCCAGCTCTTGGCCTTAGGTGATTCTCTTGCCTCAGCCTCCTGAGTAGCTGGGACTACAGGCCCCCGCCACAATGCCTGGCTATTTTTTGTTGCAGTTTGGCCAAGGCCAGGTTCAAACTCGCCACCCTCGGTATATGGGGCTGGCACCCTACCCACTGAGCCGCAGGTACTGCCCAGTTAACTTTTCTTTTAATAAGTAGAGGTACACTCTGGAATAATAAAAAGTATAGTATAGTGAATACATAAGCCAGTAACATAATTGTTTTTATCATTATCAAGTATCATATGCTGTGCATAATTGTATGTACTGTACTTTTATATGACTGGCAATGCATTAGGTTTATTCACACCAGCATCAACACAAATACATGAGTAGTGCATTGTGTGAAGGTGTTACAATGGCTGTGACATCACTAGGCAAGAGGTATTTAACTTGGAATCTTAGGAGACCACCACCTTTGCATATGTGGTCTGTCATTGACTGAAGTGTCCTTATGTGGCAGGTGGTTCTGTTTACCTTTTTGGAAGTGATGACTAAATAAAAGGTAATTCTTATATCTGCTAATCATTCTCTGATCTTATCTTCCTATGCAATGACTGCATCAAGGAAGAAGAGTTTGTTACACTTTGTTAAATACGTCATAGCAAATTACTTGTTCAATGAAAATTTCCCTTTGATCCAGGTGAAATACTTCAAATTAAAATGATAAAAAAAAATAGTTTCATGAGAACACTAAAACCAAAATTTCATTAAATACATTCAGTAACGTATTTTCCTTACAAATATAAAAGCAAATAACATTTGTAAGTTTCGTTGTCTTCTGAAGTGACATTCTTAAGTATAAATGTGTACATTAAATAGCTGTTCTTCCCCTTTGAGGATCAAAAACCTTTAGTTTTTTTCTTCTTGAATGTAATAACAAATGCATTCCCCACACTTAAGCGTTGACAATAGTTGATATGTGTTGTAGATATGCTGCTCCAGTTTTTAACTTTAAATGACAGCTCTTTGCTTGGACATTTTTAGTATGGGTGCGTAGATGCTATATAGTCTTCTATCTCTATATTTGCATATATGCCCATATAAATGTATCCATTTCAAAAGTAGAGATGTTTGTGTGTTTTTAAAGGAAAAGAGATTTTGTAAGACTAGAAAGGTAATATTAGATTTAGCATATAATGTTAAGTTTTTAGCAACATATATAATTATTTTAGTTCATCATAGTATCTCTGTATTTGAAACATTTCCCATTTGTATCATTTCCCATGATTTAGTCTTTCTGAAAGAGTTCTCTGTTTCATGAATGTTCTTCAGGTAAAATGCATGCATTCTGTAACTTGAGAAGATGGAATGCCACTAAAAGAAAAAGCAAAATTTATAATTAAACAGTTAAATACAGAGATTGCCTACATAATACATATTTCATCGATTCTAAGAAGCACTTATTTTGACTCTTCTCTTGAAATTTCTCTGAAATTAGGGGTGTGTCTTTGTATGGCATTATACACTTGGTAGTGGGTTTTTCATTCTTTTTGGGACATCAAACGATACATCTTACAATGTTGAGTATATGAAATATATGTACATATTTCTGGGAAATAAGTGTTTGTTTAATGAGTTGCTCAGTATATTTATTTGGATAGGACAAATGTTTTTTCTTTAGGTTTTGATATTTTGTAAAATTGTTTGTTACATGTTTTTTATGAAAGTATAGTATAGTGAATACTCAGCACTCCCGGAGGCTGAGGAGTGTGGATTGCCAGAGCTTACAGGTTCGAAATCAGCCTGAGCCAGAGCAAGACCCCATCTCTGAAAATCTATACTTTAATAGATTTTTATTTTTATTTATTTATTTATTTATTTAAATTTTTTTTTATTGAATGATAACTATGTACATTAATGCACTTCTGGGGTACAGTGTAGGGTTTTCACATGCAATCTGAAATACTTCCATCAAACTGGTCAACACAGCCTTCATGTCATTTTCTCAGTTATTGCTTTAAAACG
>NW_003852507.1:3044267-3046284 GCF_000181295.1 Otolemur garnettii
CCTTACTTTCTTGCCCCAGTAGAGTGCCTTAGTGTCATACCTCACAGCAACCTCAAAATCCTGGGCTCAAGTGATCCTCTTGCCTCAGCCTCCCAAAGAAGCTGGGACTACAGGTGCCCACCACAGTGCCCAGCTATTTTTAGAATGGAGTCTTGCTCTTGTTCTGGCTGGTCTGGAACTTCTGAGTTCAAGAAATCCATCCACCTTGGCCTGTCAGAGTGCTCGGATTATAGGCATGAACCACCATGCCTGGCCTAGCTTAATTTTTTTTTAACTTTCTTTTTAATTTGTTTTCATTAAGTTAATATACTTTGGTGAGATCATCTGTCCTCTATTACCTGGCTGGGATGGAGGTGGGGATAATGAAGCAGCCATAAGTCACAGTACTTTTTATAGCTGTACTTGGATGGTAGACCCTCCAGTTGCTCTTGCCAAATAATTTAGCTTTTCTATACCCTTCTTCCTGTTATCAGCCTTCTATTATCACTGGCTCCGCATCCAAATTCTGTATGGGAAAGAGAAGGTGAAAATGAGGGTAGTAGCTCTAAACTGCCTCAGATGGTATTAGAATCCTAAGAATATCATTCGGGTACATAGAGTAATAAGGAACTAATGTAAATGAAGCAAAGGAATGATAGTTTTATGTGTGATTTGGGTGACTTATTAAGTCTCTCTGTGCCTTAGTTTTTTCATCTGAAATATTGGGATAATGGTTCCTATGTCAGAGAGGTTAAGAAGATTGAAATAGCACTTGTTATGCCTTTAGGAACAATGCCTAGTTCGTAACAAGCACTAAATAATGTTTAGCTATTACTATTAATAAAATATAACAAATGTTAAAATTAGTATTATCAGTGCCCAAAATATTGCAATAGTTCTATATTGTGAAGTTTATAGGATAAAATGTTTAACCTTTTAGTTTCTCCCAGTCCCTGGAGAATAGCACCAAACAAGGTTTCTTATTGTTCAGTAACTGTCTTTTTAAGTACTAAGGTGCTTTCAATTTTGATGGTGTATTTTTTCAAATTACTATAATATAGGGCTTTGTAACTAGATGTCAGTGTTCAAGAATTCTGTGAGCTCTTGTTACTGAACTTAAAAAAATGCATATAATTTCTATGGAAAGAGAATACAGACAAAGAATTCCCAGGCTGGGCACAGTGGTTCACACCTGTAATCCTAGCACTCTGGGAGGCTGAGGCAGGTGGATTGCCTGAGTTTACAGGTTTGAAACCAGCCTGAGTCAGAGTGAGAACCTGTCTGTAAAAATAGCCAGGCATTGTGCCTGTAGTCCCAGCCACTCAGGAGGCTGAGGCAAGAGAATCTCTTGAGTTCAAGAGCTTGAGGGTGCTTTGAGCTATGACACCAGGGCACTCTACCAAGGGTGACAAATGAGACCCTGTCTCAAAAAAAAAAAAAGAAGAATTCCCCCCTCGAAAAAGCAGTGACCCCAAAAGGCCTGTGATATTTTAAATTCTTTGAAAAGCCAATTCAAATTCAGGAGTCTAATGGAATAAATAGTTCATGGAAAAATTCCATAAAATCTGTCAGTGAGAATCTGTAAAAGTCATGAAGTGTCCTTATGTGTCACAACTTATTTGTGGCATTATTTCATCATGCAAGCCATGTAATAGCATCACCCTGTTTACAGGCTTTAATTCAGGTTCAGAGAAAGCACCAAAGTAAGCATACCTTTTATCTTAAAATATATTCTTGTTTGAAAAAGAATTTAAGTAAAACTTGCTAATTTCCAAGGATCATTTAAAATGGAAATTATTTTCTTTGCTGCCATCTAGTGGTAACTTTTTCACTTTAAAGTTACCATTCTAAGTTTTAATAAATAGGAGGTCTTAATCATGGTATCATTAAAATAGTGTGATTTTATTATCTTCCATCTCCTCCTTGTCCTCTAAATTTTTTAAGACTTCTAATTACTCAGCTTGCATCATTTCTTAATCCCCCATATCATTTCTGTGCACTGAAATTATGATATATCTCTTTATTTATTTTTTTTTTT
>NW_003852507.1:3046849-3054427 GCF_000181295.1 Otolemur garnettii
AAAAAAAAAAAAAAAGCAGATCTTACCATGTCCCTTGTCCAACCTAAAACCGTTTATTACTCTTGTTATAAGGACAACGCTTCAAATAGATATACAAGGTCATGCAGTCTTTCTCCACTTACCACTTCTTCCACGTCTAACATTACATTTTTCTTTGCCTTCTGTATTCATGATGGCCTTTCTTTCACTCCCACTTACTTACCATATTCTTTCATACCTGCCTTTGTACTTACCTTCTCCTCTGCCTAGAATTTATTTCCCTCTACTCATCACATAGTAATTTCTGCTAATTTTAAAGAATCACCATTGCTGTAAAGGAGCCTCTCTGACTAGACCACATTTCTCTGTTACAGGCTTTCATAACAGCATGTACTTTTATAGCTCCTATATGATTTGCAATTTCACACTTGTCAGTTTGACTTTTTTTCTTTCTTTTTTGAGATGGGCGGTTGCTATGTTGTCTAGGCTGGTGTCCTGGGCTCAAGTGATCCTCTCACCTCAGTCTCCTGAGTAGCTGGGGCTACAGGTGTCCTCCACTGCACCTGCTGGTCTGATTATTTTATTGATGTTGTCTTCCCTGCAAAACTACATGCTTCTGGAGAACATTTTTTACCCTATTTTTGTTTCTTTGGTGTTCATTACATGTTATTGAGTTATGAATGTGTATAAATGCCAGAAAGTGAGCTAACAGTTCTGAATTATATATATACTGGGATAAAGGCTTACTTAGTCATTATAATAAGGAAAAATTTGTAGTTACAAAAAATAAAACATTAATGCAAATTGTTTTGTCCTCACATAATAAATATACTGAAATTATGGGAGACATTTTAGTCTCTTTAAATAAGTAGACATTCACATTTGTTTACAACATTAATTTTCTTTGCTTAGTACACTGTATTTTTTATAATGACAAGGACTGAAGTGAAGGGATCTAGAGGTATAGATTCTGGCCCTCTTTTTGACACCACCTTTGAGGATTTGGGCAGGGCCTTTGGACAAGTGAACTGTACAGAATAATTGTACAATCCTCATCTAAAATGTGTGTTTGTTGCCTTTGATTGCAATAATGTATAAGCACAAAAGCAGCAAGTTCCAAACCTGATGTGTATTATTTAGCCAATGTACTAAGATTGAAAAAAAAATTACCTCATCTTACTGATAAGGATATTTTAATGGAAAAGTCTAATATATAGTTTTTGTTTTCTCTTAGGATTTTTCCTGGACATCATTCACATGACGAACAAGAGAATTTCTAATAGAAGCAATTTTGATTTTTAAAAAATTGTGTTATTTTTAGTCAGATACAGTCAATATGCTATAAAATTTGCCATTTTAAATTGTAATTTTTATTGGTTTTCAGTATATTTGCAGAGTTCTATAAATATCACAACTAATTTTTTTTTTTTTTTTTTTTTGAGACGGAGCCTCAAGCTATCCCCCTGGGTAGAGTACCAAGGCATCACGCTCGTAGCAACTTCCAACTCCTGGGCTCAAGCGAGTCTCCTGCCTCAGCCTCCCAAGTAGCTGGGACTACAGGCGCCCGCCACAACGCCCGGCCATTTTTTTTGGTTGCAGCCATCATTGTTGTTTGGCAGGCCCGGGCTGGGGATTCGAACCCACCACCTTAGGTGTATGTGGCTGGTGCCTTAGCCGGTTGAGCCACAGGCGCCGAGCCAAATATCCCAACTAATTGTAGAACATTTTTATTAGCTCTATAAGAAACTTTGTACCATTTAACAGTCCCTCCCCATTCTTCCCTTTCTCTAGTTCCTGACAATTGATTTGATGTTTTTAAATTAGAGTTTGCTTTTTGTTCTTTGCAGAATCCAAGAAAACAGGGGCCTGAAACTCAAGGCAGTACAGCTGAATTAATTACAGGGTTGGTCCAACTGGTGCCTCAGTCACACATGCCAGAGATTGCTCAGGAAGCAATGGAGGTAAGGGGAAAATGAATTCTATGCTCTTGAAAGAAAGGTTTTAACTATGTAGATTCTTGATGTTCATTTGATACGTGGTTTCTATGAGAAGGTAGATGTCATTTCTGGACATAGTATGTTTGTGTCTATACATTATTTATATAAAATTCCATGGAGAAAGAAGGCGTTCACTGGCTGCCAGTAGCATTGTGAAAATTTTTGTGCTTAACGAAATAGTTCAAAATTTTCTATTTGCAGTTGGGTTTTTGTATATTTTAATATGATTTTTAAAATTTGAGACATAATTCACATACTATAAAGTTCACCGGTTTAAAGAGCACATTTCATTGGTTTTTAGTATATTCCCTCACTTGTGCAAGTACCACCACTAATTCCAGAACAGTAACCTCATCATTCCCTATTCCCCTATCCTCCAGCAACCACTAAACTATTTTTTCTGTCTCTGTAGATTTGCTCATTTTAGACATTTCATATAAATAGAATCATATAATATGTAACCTTTTATGTCTGGCTACTTTGACTTTGCATACTGTTTGCAAGGTTCCTTCATGTTATGGCATGAATAAGTATTTTATTCTTTTTACTGCCAGATATTCCACTGTGTGGCTATTGATTTTATTTATCACTTGATGGACATTTGAGGTTGTTTATACTTTTTGGTTATTATGCTGCGATACTTGTTTTTATAAAAGTTGTTATGTGGACATATCTCTTATGTAGATATCTAGGAGTGGAATGCTGGACCATATGGTAACTCTCTTGATCTGTTGAGGATCTGCCAAACTCTTTTTCAAAGCAACTGCCACATTTTATATTCCCATTAGCAATATAGGAGCGTTCTAGTGTCTCTGCATCTTTGCTCACACTTGTGATTATCTGTGGTTTTCCTTATAGCTGTTCTGGTGGATGTGAACATAGCTGACTTCTTAAAAAATTATGTTTACATTGCTTAGTTGATGAGAATGTGGTTTTAAGTCAGTTTCACTGAAGTATAATTTATGTAAAATGAAATCATAAAAGAGTATTTCTGATCACTCGTGAAAGATTCCCTGTGTCCCCACCCTCACCCTGGATGTCCCAGACCACTGGTCTGATTTCTGTCACTCCAGAAGTTCTTATGATGGAATCTGAAATGTATTCTTATTTATCTGGCTTCTTTACGGGAATTCATTCATGTCATATGTGTTAGCTCCTTTTTTAAACTGTTGATAAGTATTCCACTGATGATTATACCAGAGATTGTTTACTCCTTGATGGGCAATTGGGTGAACATATTAATTACTGCCAAAAGTTACTTTGTACTCCTTTGTAGTGCCTGCCATCTTACCTCCTCCTGACCCCCTCCTGACCCTTCTTGCCCCTTGTGCGCTCCCTTTCCTACTTTGCAACCACTGATCTGCTTTCTGTTGTTGTAGCTTAGTTTGTCTCTTCAGTAAATGGAATTATAAAGTATATACTTTTTTGGGCGTCACCTGTGGCTCAGTGAGTAGGGTGCCGGCTCCATATACCAAGGATGGCAGGTTCAAACCCGGCCCCGGCCAAACTGTAACAAAAAAAAAAGCTGGGCATTGTGGGGGGCACCTGTAGTCCCAATTACTTGGGAGGTTGAGGCAAGAGAATCGGCTAAGCCCGAGAGCTGGAGGTTGCTGTGAGCTGTGATGCCACGACACTTTACCAAGGGCAATAAAGTGAGACTCTGTCTCTTTAAAGGAAAAAAAGTATGCACTCTTTCATCTGTCTTCTTTAACCCAACATAAATATTATGATATCCATCTATGTTATTGCATGTCAGTAGTTCATTCCTTTTTGTTAAAGTTCATATTTAATAAAGTGTTGTGTTCCATTATATGAATATAGCATAATTTGTCCACCTGTTGATGGACATTTCTATTGTCTCAAGTTGTTAGCTGTTATAAATCTTCTTGGATCATTTATATACAAATCTATATGTGGACATATGCTTCCTTTCTCATAGTTAAATAACTGGGAATGCAAAAATCTTACTGTGTGGTCTTTAAAGAGGTACAGCTTAAATACAAGGATACTAGAAGGTAGACAGTATAAGAATAGAAAAACATGCCCCACAAACACTAACCCGAGAAGGTTTTTTGTTTTTTTTTTCCAACAGCACAAATCCACTTTTATTTACTTTTCTTTTCTTTTTTGAGACAGAGCCTCAAGCTGTCCCCCTGGGCAGAGTGCCGTGGCATTACAGCTCACAGCAACCTCCAACTCCTGGGCTCAAGCGAGTCTCCTGCCTCAGCCTCCCAAGTAGCTGGGACCACAGGCGCCCGCCACAACGCCTGGCTATTTTTTGGTTGCAGCCATCATTGTTGTTTGGCGGGTCCGGGCTGGGGATTCGAACCCGCCACCTTAGGTGTACGTGGCTGGCGCCTTAGCTGGCTGAGCCATAGGCGCCGAGCCTATTTACTTTTCATCAGTTTAAATCCTTGAGGGGTACAGCATTACATGGATTCTGTGTTCATTGGCCTTAGCAGGAAGGTTGCTTTGGAATTTGGCACGAACCATGCCACTGTTTCCATGGGCTCGAGTTATCTTTCCCCAGATTACCCTGGTTTTGTTTGGTTTGCCGCCAGGAGTCACTGTGTTGTTCTTTGCTTTTTATACATAAGCACATCTCTTGCCCAAATAGAATTCAGTTTCATCTCAGGCATAAACACCTTCAATTTTAAGAAGAGCTGTGTGCTCTCTTTGGTTCTGGAGACCTCTCTTATAGCCAGAAAAAATGGCCTTGGACCACAGCCTTCCAGACATATTTGCCTTTTAGAAGTACTGTTCCCAGCAGACCTCCACAGGCCCCAAGATGACGGAAAGAGCTAGACAAAGGTTTTAAAAGAAGATGTATTAACAGAAATCAAGAGGGACATGTTATTGTTACAAAGAGATCCAGCACATCCAGAATATAGAACCACATATGAATCTAATAACAAAGCTTTAGAATATATAAAGCAGGGGTCCTCAAACTTTTTAAACAAGGGGCCAGTTCACTGTCCCTCAGACTGTTGGAGGGCCAGACTGTGGGCCCCAGGACAACTCAGCTGCTAAGCAGGACAGGCATCGGCAGCAAAAATACCTGGCGGGCCGAATACACATCCTTGTGCGGGCTACATGTGGCCCATGGGCCGCAGTTTGAGGATGCTTGATATAAAGCTTCAAAATATATAAAATTATATAAGTAAAAGGAGGTATATAATCCAGTTATAGTGGTATAGTTAAGCACACCTTGCTCAAAATCTGATAGGACAGTCAAAGGTGAGAGGATTTAAGCAACATGATTGTCAAATTTGACCTATTTGACATATACAGAGCATTACACTCAATTACACCTGGCATTTTCTCTTTAAGTACACATGGAACATTTACTATATATATCCTGAGTATGAAGCAAGAGCCAACAGTTTCCAAAGGATTGAAATCATTCAGAATGTTTCCTTGTGACTACAGTGGGATTAAGCTAGAAATCTATAACAAAAAAAATTTATGAAATATCAATGACTATACTGTGTTTTCATTTACTATGTAAATTAATATATAACTGCCATTAAAAATTGTTTTGCATTATCTACTTAAGCTAAGCATAGCAATTCCAGTCCTAGTTATATATCCAACAGAAATATATATGTACATTTACCAAAAGACATACACAAAAATATTAGTATGTAATTTGTAATAGCTCTCTAAACTGTCATAGTAGGATATATAATTTTGTTATATTCATTCAATTAAATATTCTACAATAAGAAAAAGAAGAAGCTACTGCTAAATGCAAAACATGAGTGAATCTCACAGATGTAATATTGAGTGGAAATTGCCAAATACAAAGAGAACACACTGTATGATTTCTTATACATAAAGTTTAAAAACAAGCAAAACTTATCTATGGTGGTAGAAGTCTGAACTGTAGCCTTTTTGTGAAGGGCTAAGGACCAGGAATGGATGTGTAAAAAGCTTCTAGTAATGTTGATCTGGGTAATGTGGGGGTATATGCTTTGTTAAAATTCATTGATTTATATAATCTTAAGATTTGCTACCTTACTGTATATACTGTATGCTGCAGTAAAAATGTTTATAGAATAATTTCACCTCTCATTATGTAAAATCATTGCTTATATTTGTTTCTATTGCTGTTGGCTCTATAACTTGGTACATTAATTTTTTTTAAAAAGGAGGCTATTTGGTAGGAGCTATATAAATATTTCAGTTTTTTGTCCAAGTTAAATTTCTGTGATATTTTTAATCTTATGAATATAATTCAAAAGGAAGAAGCTACACAAATAGATACTCATTACTCCTATTCATAAGAGAATTTTAAAAGAACTTTATTCACTAGTGAGAGAACAGGTTAACACGATGAGCTGTTAAACACTTACTAAAACTAAAACCCAGGTAGATCACATAGCAATATGGAAAAATATTTATGAAATGTCAAGTGAATATACTATGTTTATAGCTTTGTTTTTGTTTTTTTTTTTTTTTTTTTTGAGACAGAGCCTCAAGCTCTATCCCCCTGGGTAGAGTGTTGTGGCATCACAGCTCACAGCAACCTCCAATTCCTGGGCTCAAGAGAGTCTTCTGCCTCAGCCTCCCAAGTAGCTGGGACCACAGGCGCCCACCACAATCCCTGGCTATTTTTTGGTTGCAGCCGTAATTGTTGTTTTGGCAGGCCTGGGCTGGATTCAAACCCACCACCTTAGGTGTATGTGGCTGGTGCCTTAGCCACTTGAGCCATAGGCACTGAGCCATTTATAGCTTTGTTAAACTGTACATAGAAAAGCCAGGTGTGGTGGCTCGCTCAAGTCTATAATCCTAGAACTTTTGGAGGCAAAGATGGGCAAATCATTTGAGGCTAAGAGTTTGAGACAAGCCTGAGCAAATAGCAAGACCCTGTGTCTACACAAAATACAGAAATTAGCCAGGTATGGTAGTACATGCTTGTACCCTCAGGTACTGGGGAGACTGAGGCAAGAGATATCCTAAGCTCAAGAGTTTTTGAGGCTATAGTAAGCTGTGATGAGGCCACTGCACTACACCTACCTAGCAACAAAGGGAGACCCTTTCTCAAAAATAAAAAGTGCTTGTTTATATGTGTCTGTGCATATATACACATATACACACACACATATATAAGAAGAAAGGGAGCATATAAAGAAAATCATATTAAGATAGGGAAAAGTCTAATACATTTTCAATATTAAAAAAAAGTTTTGTGAAACAAAAATATAGTTTGTTACTTGAAAAAAACTAAAGTGCCAGAAATTGTACCAAATTTTTGCACAATTGTGATAAAATTGAAATTTATTTGTGCTGTTCATTTATGATATTGTGAGTTTAAATTATATAACTTGTGAAGATTCTCACAATAAATTGTAATTTTCACCAAATATTTAAAAGTAATTACAATAAAAGTATTTGAATTGGCTAGGTGCCTGTGGCTCAAGCAGCTAAGGCACCCGCCACATACATCCTGGTTCGAATCCAGCCTGGGCCCGCCAAACAACAATGATGGCTGCAACCAAAAAAAATAGCCGGGCATTGTGGCAGGCGCCTGTAGTCCCAGCTACTTGGGAGGCGGAGACAGGAGACTTGCTTGAGCCCAGGAGTTGGAGGTTGCTGTGAG
>NW_003852507.1:3054984-3082113 GCF_000181295.1 Otolemur garnettii
GAACCCGCCACCTTAGGTGTACGTGGCTGGCGCCTTAGCCGGTTGAGCTATAGACGCCGAGCCTTGTTAGGATCTTCTGCTATGTCTTTTCTTAGGGTTTCATATTTTCCTTTATAGGGGTCCTTCACCTCTTTTGTTAGGTATATTCCTAGGTATTTCATCTTCTTTGAAGCTATTGTGAAGGGAATTATGTCCATGATTAACTTCTCATGTTGGCTGTTACTGGAATATACAAAGGCTACTGATTTGTGAACATTGATTTTATATCCTGAGACATTGCTGTATTTTTTTTATCACTTCCAGGAGTCTTGTGGCTGAGTCTTTGGGGTTCTCTCCGTATAATATCATATTGTTGGCAAAGAGAGTCTGGCCTCCCTTGCACCCATTTGGATGTCCTTCTTTTGCGTGATTGTATTGACTGGAACTTCTAGCACTATGTTGAATAGTAGTGGTGATAGAGGATAACCTTCTCTGGTTCCAGTTCTAAGTGGAAAAGCTTTCTAGTTTTACTACATTCAGTATGATATTAACTGATTTGTTGTAGATGGCTTAAGTTTAAAAAATGTACCATCTATACCTGTATTCTTTAGTGTTCTAATTAGAAAAGGATGCTGAATTTTATCGAATGCTTTTTCTGCATCTGTTGAGAGGATCATATGGGCTTTGGGTTTGCTTCTGTTGATGTGATGAATTATGTTTATGGACTTGCATATGCTAAACCAGCCTTGCCTCCCTGATATGAAACCTACTTGATCATAATGAATCATTCTTTTTTAATGTGTAGCTGTAATCTATTGGCTAGAATTTTGAGAATTTTTTTATCTATATTGATTAGTGAAATTGATCTGAAATTCTCTTTTTTTTTAGTTGGGTCTTTTCCTGGTTTTGTTATCAGGGTGATGTTTGCTCCATAGAATGTGTTGGGGAAGATTTCTTCCTTCTTGATTTTTTGAAATAATTTCTGCACTATGGGAATAAGCTCTTCTTTGAAGATTTGATAGAATTCTGGTCTGAAGCCATCTGGACCAAGGCTTTTTTTGGTTAGGAGATTTTTATTGTTTTTTCGATCTCAGTTCTTGAAATTGGTCTGTTCAAGAGATCTGATTCTTCTTGATTAAGTTTAGGGAGATGGTGCATTTCCAGGTATTGATCCATTTCTTCCACATTGTCAAATTTCTGGTCACAAAGTTTTTTGTAGTACTCAGAGATGATCTCCTATATCTCTGTGGTATCTGTTGTTATTTCCTCTTTATTATTTCTGATTGAGGATATTAGAGATTTTACTTTTCTAATTAATCTGGCCACAGGTTTATCTGTTTTATCTATTCTTTCTGCAAAACCAACTTTTTGTTTCATTAGTTTCTGAATTTTTTTTTGTTTTCAATTTCATTCATCTCTGATTTAATTTTGGTTATTTCTTCTTTTCTGCTGGGTTGGGATTAGATTTTTCTATTTCCAGTTACATAAGATAGTTCATGAGTTTGTTGATGTGCTCCCTTTCTGTTTTTCGAATGTAGACATCTAATGCAGTAAATTTCCCTTTTAAGACTACTTTTGCCGTATCCCATGGATTTTGGTGACTTGTGCCTTCATTGTTCTTATGTTTTAGGAATTTAATGATTTCCTCTTCTATCTCTTCCTGAACCCAACTATCATTCAGCATAAAGATGTTTAATTTTCAAGTCTTTGTGTGGGGATGAATGTTTTTGTTGGGGTTGAGTTCTGTCTTGTGGTCTGAGAAAGTACAGGGTATAGTTTCTCTTCTTCTAATTTTGCTGAGCTTTGATTTGTGTCCTAGCATGTACCATGGAGTAATGAGAAAAATGTATAATCCTTAGCTTTGGGATGGTGGGCTCTCTGTATGTCTATTAATCCCATTTGTTCTAGAGTCACATTTAAGTCCTTTGTTTAGTTTCTGTTCAGAGAATCTGTCTAGTTCTGTCAGAGGAGTGTTAAAGTCCCCTACTATTATGGTGTTATGGGATATGATAGTGCTCAGATCCATCAAGGTCTGTTTGATAAATCAGGGAGCATTTAAGTTGGGTGCATAAATATTTAAAATTGAAATGTGTTCTTGTTGTATTGTCTTTTGGACTACTATAAAGTGTCCATCTTTGTCTTTCTTAACTTTAGTTGCTTTAAATCCATTTGTATCTGAAAATAAAATTGCAACTGCCATTTCTTCTGATTTCCATTTGCTTGAGATACTATTTTCTATCTCTTAACCCTGAGTCTTAATTTGTGTTTCTAGGCTGGTTGTGTCTCCTGGAGACAGCCTATGGGTGACTTGTGCTTTTTTATACAATCAGCCAACCTATGCCTCTTCAATGGTAAATTCAGTCCATTGAATTTAAATTGATAAGTGTGGTGGAGTTCTAGTCATCTTATTTTTTAAAAGTCCATCTGGGCTCGGCACCTGTGGCTCAAGTGGCTAAGGCGCCAGCCACATATACCTAAGGTAGTGGGTTCAAATCCAGCTTGGGCCCACCAAACAACAATGATGGCTGCAAGCAAAAAATAGCCAAGTGTTGTGGTGGGCACCTGTGGTCCCAGCTACTTGGGAGGCAGAGGCAGGAGACTCGCTTCAGCTCAGGAGTTGGAAGTTGCTGTGAGCTGTGATGTCACGGCACTCTACCCAGGGGAATAGCTTGAGGCTCTGTCTCAAACAAAAAAAAAAAGTCCATTTGTAGTTTTATCTTTTGCGCCAGTGTGGAAGCTAAGTTTTGACCTTTGGCTTCTGGGTATTTACTTTTCTGGTGGTCCATTGTGATGGTCAGTGATGAGAATAGGTCTAAGTATTTCCTGTAGAGCTGGTCTTGTTGTGGGGAATTTCCTCAGTGCATGTATATCCGCAAATATTTGATTTCTCCATCAGTTTTGAAGTAGCTTAGTTTAGCAAGATATAGAATTCTGGGCTGAAAGTTGTTTTGTTTAAGAATGTTGAAGGTGAATGACCATGCTCTTCTGGCTTAGAAGGTTTCATTTGGAAAGTCTGCTGTCATCCTAATGTTTCGGCCTCTGTAGGTTATTTGGTGCTTATTCCTGGCTGCATGCAGAATTCTTTATTTCATCTTGATTTTGGACATGTTCATTACAATGTGTCTTGGAGAGGCTCTATTTGAGTTGAGATGACCCAGGATTTGATACCCATCTAAAAGGAGTGTGTCAAGGTCTTTAGTAAAATTTGAAAAGTTTTCATTTATGATAGTCTCCAGTAGAGTTTCCATTCCTTTGGGACAATCTTCTTCCCCTTCAGGAATCCCTATTTGTATGTTTGAATGCTTCATGGAATTTCATAGTTCTCTAAGCACCTATTCTGCTTTCTCGCTCTGCTTTTCTGCCTCTTTAACTTGAAAACTTTTATCCTCATGGTCTAACCTGTTTTGATACTTTCTACTGCATGTTTACAATTCCCTGATCGTCTCTTCACTTCCTTAAGCTCTGCCACATCCTTTCTGTATTCTATATATCTCTCATCTGACTTTTCGGTCTTTCCATTTCCTTCCTTTCCTTTTTCCTTCCCTCCCCTCCCCTCCCTTCCCCTCCCCTCCCCTCTCCTCTCCTTTCCTTTCCCCTCTCCTTTCCTCCCCTTTCCTTTCCTTTCCCCTTTCCTTTCCTTTCCTTTCCCCTTTCCCCTTTTCCTTCCTTGTTGCCCTGGGTAGAGTGCCGTAGTCACAGCTCACCACAACCTCACCCCACAAACTCTTGGGCTTAAGTGATTCCTTTGCCTCAGCCTCCTAAGTAGAACCTGCCACCCTCCGTGTATGTGGCTGGTGCCATAACCACTGTGCTACAGGTGCCGAGCCTGTCTTTCCATTTTCTTGTCCATTCCTTTTGTTGTCTTTATCACCTATGTTTTAAATTCCCTTTCTGTCAAGTCCATTAATTCTTTATAGGTGGCAGTAGCTGCCTCATGGTCCCTTGGAGGAGTTCCTCTGTTTTGGTTTTTCATGTTGCCTAAATTTTTCAGTTGGTGCCTCCCCATGTGTTCTTTTTTCTCATTCACCTCCTTGTTCTCATTGCCTCCTTTGTTTCAAACAGAAGTCCTTGCTCCTGATGACAGTGTGTTGCAATATGTCACCAGGATACCAGGTAGCTCTGTGGTTTTTTTAAGGAGACAGAACAGCCAGCAACTCTTATGGTCCTTATTCTAAGCTTAGTTGCCTCTGGTGATTGTTTGATTGTTTCCTCAGCATTCAGACCTTGCCGATTCTAATGTTCACAAGAATCTTTCAGGGGCAGGTCTCACAGTGCCCCTTGACTCCAGTTTCCATGGGGTACAGGAGTCCCTCAGCCTGTCCGGAGAGTGAAGTTCTGATCCTGGCAGGCAGAATTAAGATGGCCACGCTTTAGGCCCCTGCTAAGACCTTCTCCCAACCTTCCCATAATGGCAGCCCCCTGGTAACAGAGACCTTCTCAGTATGGCTGCCTTGCTAGCCACCAAACCTATGGCAAATCCACTCCAACCGGCTTTCAAATCTGGTTGCTGTATACTGTTTGAGTTTGCCCACTCTTCCAAGCTGTCCACTCAGTGTACAGCTTCCCTCAACAACTAAAAACTCCAGAAAGGCTTCCTCCCGTCCTAGGCCTCTGTGGTGGGCCAGCCAAGCTGGTCACAGTCGCTTGCCTAATTCATCAGGTTTCCACTACTCTGGATCATACACTGTATCCAGGTTACCACCTCCTTGCTGTGTTCCCTGAGCTATGACTCTGTGTAAGGTCCCCCCTCATAGAATTCTTTAATATGTGTTGAAATAATTTTGTGTCTTAAAGCAGTTTTTATAGTCATATTATAGTTCTGAATTCCTCAGTCTTTTAACTTTGTATGTGTATGTTTTTAGAGTAGGAATGAAGGGAATAAAGTGATTTCCTTCTGGATATATTGTTCCCTAGAGATTTGGGTTCTCCAGAGTTTTCCTCTTTTACATTTTGCTGTAAATGGAGGGTACAAATTAAATATGTCACTTTTATAGCATTTTAAAAATAAATACTCCAATGTTAGGTTTACCCAAAATGTTTTGACCATGTCTTCTCTATTTCTCTTTTTTAAAATTTCAGGCTCTGCTGGTTCTTCATCAGTTAGATAGCATTGATTTGTGGAATCCTGATGCACCTGTAGAAACATTTTGGGAGATTAGGTATGTGTACTTTTATCTTTTAATTCAATTTTTAAATTTTATTTTGTATTTTTTCTTTAAATATTAACTGTAGAGTACTTATATTAGCTCATTGTAAAACTTATATTTATGGAAATTTTACAATTTTATATTTATTTTACTTGAAGTTATTAGACTATTTCTTATTTTAACTATAAGAATAGTGTCACAGCAATTTAGAAAATAAATTTTTTAAAATAGTGCTACATTTTGTCATGTAACCCTAAGTACTGTCATTTGGTGTATTATCTTCTGTTTCAGATTTCTGTGTAGGTAAAACTGTTTTTAATAAATTTTCATAGTTATAAACCTAGAGTGATAAAAATTATCACAATTTTTTCTCAGCTTTTTAAACCAGTCTTTTGTAAGTTTTCCATTAATACAAGAGCTTTTAATGAATGAATGAATAATGGGCATCTGCTTAGAAGGCAAAAATACATATGGAATTTTCTAGTCTATTTCCTAGATTATATAAATTATAATCTTTTAGTAGCACCACATTGAGGAAAATACAGATGTATAAACCTCAAGCTTACCATTATCTTATAGAATTGGGTTTGCTGACTCACTTGGCAGCTAAGTTAAATCTTAGAGCAGTGCTCTCTAATAGTAATATAATATGATCTACATATGTAACTTTAAGTTTTTTTTTTTTTTTTTGAGATAGAGGCTTACTATGTCTATGTCTCTCTCACTAGAGTACGGTGGCATCATAGCAACCTCAAACTCTTGGGCTTAAGCGATTCTCTTGCCTCAGCCTCCCAAATAGCTGGAACTACAGGCGCCTGCCATAATGCCTGGCTATTTCTTTTGTTGTTGTTGTTGTTGCTGTTGTCATTGTTGTTTTAGCTGGCCTGGGCTGGGTTTGAACCCACCAGCCTTGGTGTATGTGGCCAGCACCCTAACCACTGAGATACGGGTGCTACCCTGTAGCTTTAAATTTTGTAATTAAGACATTACAAAGCAAAAAGAAATAGGTAAAATTAATTTTAATAATGTATTTTATTTACCTTGTATGTAGGCATATGTGTTATAATTTCAGTACATAATTAACATAAACATTATTGATGAGATATTTTTATTTGTTTTTTAATTAAGTCTTCAAAATTTGGTATGTGTTTTATACTTATATCTCAGTTTGGACAAGCCATATTAAAGTGCTCAGTAGCTACATGTTGAGCAGCGCAGCACTAGAGTAAGGATTAGGAAACTTGTTCTCTTAAAGGGCCAGATAGTATTTTAGGCTTTGTAGGTCATACAGTTTCTGTCACAACTATTCAGTTCTACCTTTGGAGTGTGAAATCAGCCATAGACAATATGTGAATGAATGGATGTGATGGTTCCACTAAAATGTTATTTATAATAGTAAATGGTAGACTGGATTTGGACTGTGGGTGGTTGTTTTCAGACCCCATGCTCAGAGCACTGGGTTTATATATAGTCTCTGCTGTGTACATGGTTTACCATTTCTTTCTGTGTCTTCTGCAAGGATGGGATCTATAGGATGAAACATTGAGAGTTTGATTAAACACCAGAGGCTTTTAAGTATCTGTTTTTTGAATATAATCTGTAGACTTACTCCATTTGATTATGATGCTGTTGACATTTTGGTAACTGTTAAATTCTACATGGGCAATTAAGGTTCTCTAAACTTAGATCCATTATGAGATGATGCTTTTCTTATGTACTGATTATATCTGTATTAGATTATGTATTGATGATGCTGGTAACAGTGAACTTTATGTTACTGCAGCTCACAAATGCTTTTTTACATCTGCAAGAAATTAACTAGCCATCAAATGCTTAGTAGCACAGAAATTCTCAAATGGTTGCGAGAAATTTTGATCTGCAGAAATAAATTTCTTCTTAAAAATAAGGTAAGTAAAACAGCATCTTTAAAGATGGAAGAATATTTTAAATGATAATGAGGAACAATTAAGGTTTATTAAATTAAGTCCTACTTCAACTCCTCCCTCCTGTAAGTTTTCTCAGAGAAACATACATGTGCAAGGGACAGTGGCAAAATCAACATTTTAAAAATTATTCTGAGGCTTTGTCCTTAAAGCCACAATATTGATGAATTACAGGTATATTAGGCAGGTCTCTGTAAGGCAAGCCTGGGAAGAGTGAGGGCTACTAAAACCACAGTAGGTTGAGGAGCATATTTTCTCTTTACTCTGAAGTTCATGTATAAGACTTGGATCTCATGATAGGCTAGCCCAGAGAATATTATCTATTAATAAGTTTAAAGGAACAGATTGAAAGTCTTCAATCTAGGTTTATTTATATTCCTCCCATAAAAATTTTATCTCTTAAAAATCTTAAAAATATCAGAGATGAAATTTTTTGACCTTGAACTACTGAAATATGGTGAGATTGCATGGGATAGAGAAGTATCTTTTAATGTGTAGTTTCTGTAATCAGTTTAAGAATTCTTACATTGCACAGTTTTAAGAATGCTGATTTAGTTAGTTTTTATCTAGTTCTAGAATCCATAGCTGCTAGAAATATCAAATATATAAAACACATATGCTTTTCATTGCCATGTAGCTTGTTAAATTGTCTGTTTAAAAATGGACTAATGGTGAGGTGGGTTTATTCACGTCTGGCTTATCTTAATGTGCTAATTTAGTGGAATTTGGCGTTATTCCACAGATAGAGAAAGAGATTAGACATCAGAGTTTCATGCCCTTTTCTATGGTATCATCTCCTGAGTACAAATAGTGTCGACCCAGTAATAAAGCTATAGTGCTCTGATCTTCAAAGTGTCTCTTGTGACGTATTTGGTGTATATACCAGTGTTAGTGACTGGTTCAGAAGAATTTAGTCTCAAAAGAGTCAAGTTCTAAATATCCTGACATGACACAGGATAAAATATTATGGGGGGGAAATCTTTATTATTGAGATTGCATTATAGAGGAGTTTCAAAGACATTGAGCAAACATTATTCATTCTACTGACTGTTCCTCAAAGTGGGACATAGGGCTTAAGAGTAGAGGATTTCCAAGTTTCTTTCTTTCTTTTTTTTTTTTTTTTTGGAGACAGAGCCTTAAGCTTTCCCCCTGGGTAGAGTGCTGTGGCATCACAGCTCACAGCAACCTCCAACTCCTGGGCTCAAGCGAGTCTCCTGCCTCCACCTCCCAAGTAGCTGGGACCACAGGCACCCACCACAACGCCTGGCTATTTTTTTTGGTTGCAGCCGTCATAGTTGTTTGGCGGGCCTGGGCTGGATTCGAACCTGCCACCTTAGGTGTATGTGGCTGGCGCCCTAGCCACTTAAGCCACAGGCGCTGAGCCGATTTCCAAGTTTCAAATGGGAAGACAATTCAGTTTATCCTCTTGGTTGTCAGTACTCTGGTAGAACTTATTTATTTCTTTTTTTCTAGCAGGCAGATAGAAGTTCCTGTCACTTTCTCTTCCCTTATGGAGTAGGATGTGATGTTCCTTCAAGTGGAAATACCAGTCAACTGTCCATGGATCATGAAGAGTTATTACGTCCTGGAGCTTCTCTCCGGAAGGGAAAAGGAAACTCCTCCATGGTAAGAAGCTGCTTTTGTAATTTTCCTGTATCATCAGCTGTGATGTATTTTTTTTTTTTCTGAATGAACTTTGGTAAATTTCAACCACATGATACAGTGAAATAGTTAAAAACTGCTTAGATTCTAGTTCTGTTGCTGCTGTTGGTGACATTACCCAAGATCTTAACATCCCTGTGCCTAAGTGTCTGAACTTTAAAATAGGCATGATAATAATTCTTGCCTCAGAGTAATTGTGAGGATTAAATGAGATAATGTTATAACTAGCACTTGACTCTTAAAGCTATAATTGATAACTAATTATTATAAATATCCATCCATAAGAAAGATCATTCATACCTAAGGAATTTAGAAGTTATATCAGCTAACAAAGTACAGATTTACTATGATAAAAATAAAGTATTTTGCTTGATGTTATAGATAAGCATTTCTGTGATTGTGTTTGTGTATATAATTCTTTTAAATATAAATTATAGCACATGTGAAAACAACAAATCATTACTGAAGCAAGTGTTTACCAGATCAAAACTTTTTTGTCTTTAATTTTTATTTATTTATAGTTTTTAAAAAAATACTTTAATAAGTTTAGGGGGTTAATTACATATACATTAAGCGTGGTGGAATTTGGGCTTTTGGTGTACTATACTCCACAGATAATTTTTCATCCCTACATTCCTCATCTCCCCCTGTCATTCCTTTTGCATCTCCAGTGTCCATTTTATAACTCTGTGGTGCCCTCGTGTAGCCACTTAGAAGCGAGAACATGTGGCATTTATTTTTCTGTTCTCTTAGGAGAATAGCCTCCAGTTCCATCTGAGTTGCTGCAAAAGCCATTGTTTTCTTTTCTTTTTTTAATTAATTTGTTTTTTTAATGAATGGTAACTATGTACATTCATGCACTTCTGGGGTACAGTGTGGTGTTTTCACACACAATCCAAAACACTTCCATCAAACTGGTTAACATAGCCTTCATGTCATTTTCTTAGTTACTGTGTTAAAATGTTCATATTCTACTCTTAGAAAGATTCACTTGTACCCTTGTAAGATAAACCATTTTCTTTCTTTCTTAAATGCTATGTAGTACTCCATGGTGTATATATACTATGTTTTCTTTATCTATTTATCAGCTGATGGGCACTTAGCTTGATTTCAAATCCGTGGGATTGTGAATTGTGCGGCAATCACATATGACCACAGTGTCTTTTGGGTATAATGATTACTTTTCCTCTGGGTAGATACCCAGTAGTGGGGTTGCAAGGTTGAATAGTAGATCTACTTTTACTTCCTTGAGAAATCTCCATACTGATCTCCATAGAAGTTGTATGAATTTACTCTTCCACCAACAGTGTGTTCCCTTTTCACTGCATCACTTCACCATCTATTATTTTTTATCTTTTTAATAATGGCCATTCTGATTGGAGTAAGAGAGTATCTCATTGTGGTTTTAAGTTACATTTCTTTTATAATTAGTGATGTTTGTTGGCCATTTGTTTATCTTCTCTCAAAAAATACCTGTTTTAAGTAGGTTTGTCTACTTTTAAGGGGATTGTTTTTTTCTTGCTGAATTGTTTGAGTTTGTTGTAGAGTCTGGGTATTAGTGCTTTGTCAGACACATAGTTGGCATATACTTTCTTACATAAGTTTTCTATTAACTATTTTGATTATTTTGCTGTGCAGAGGCTTTTTAGTTTAACTGAGTCCCATTTGTCTATTTTTATTTTCATTGCATTTGCTTTTGTGGTCTTTGTCATAGATTTTTTTGCCCAGGCTAATGTCCAGAAGAGTTTTCCCTAGGCTTTCTTCTAACATAATATTTCTAGTATTTTTAGAGTTTCAGATCTTACATTTAAGTCTTTATCTTGAGTTAATTTGTGTATGTGGTGGGAGATAGGGATCCATATGGCCCTCCAATTTTCCCAAACCATTGGTTGAACAGGGTGTCCCCATTATATGTTCTTGTAGACTTTGTCAGAGATCAGTTAGCTGTAAGTATGTGGCTGTATTTCAAGTTCTCTATTCTGTTCCTTTGATCTGTGTGTTTGTTTTTATACCAGTTCCATGCTGTTTTGGTTATCGTAGCCTTCTGTATTATTTGAAGTCAGGCAAAGTGGATGACTCCAGCTTTGTTCTATTTGCTTAGGGTTGCTTTGGCTATTCCGGCTCTTTTTTGGTTCTGTATGAGTTTTACAATTGTTTTTCCTAATTCTCTGAAAAATGACACTGATATTTTGCAGACATTGCATTGAATCTGTAAATTACTTTCAGCAGTGTGGTCATTTTAATGATATTGATTCTTCCAATCCATGAGCATGGGATATTTTTTCATTTGTTTTCTACGATTTCTTTAGTCAGTAGTTTGTAGTTTTGTAGAGATCTTTCACCTCCTTAGTCTTATTCTTAGGTATTTCATTTCATTATTTTATCTATTTTTTTTAATTGCTGCTCTTGTAAATGGGACCGAGTTCTTGATTTGGTTTTCAGTGTGGTTGTCATTGATATATAAAAATTATGTTGATTTTATAACTTGAGACTTTGCCAAACTCATTTATCAAATCTAGGAGTCTTGGAGAAGTCCTTAGGATTTTCTAGGTTATAAGATAGTATCACCAGCAGACAGAGAAATTTAGCTCTCTCTTTTCCCGTTTGGATATCTTTTATTTCTTTATCTTGCTTGATTATTTTGGCTAAGACTTCCAGTAGCATATTGAGTAGAAATGGTAATTTCAAATCTTGGGGAATACTTTCACCTTTTCCCCGTTCAGTATAATGTTGGTTCTGGGTTTGTCATAAATTGTCTTTTACTGTTTTGAGTAGGTTGAATTTTTTGAGGGTTTTGGTCATGAAAGGATACTGGATTTTATTGAATGCTCTTTCCATGTCTGTTGAGATGGTCATATGGTTTTGGTTTTTAATTCTGTTTGTGTGGTAAATCATTATTATTGACGTGGAACTATCCTAGTATCCCTGGAATAAAACCCACTTGGGTGTGGTGAATTATCCTTTTGTTGTGCTGTTGGGTTTGTTTTGCTAGTATTTTGTCAAGGATTTTTTGCATCTGTGTTTATCAGAGATATTGGTCTGTAATTTTCTTTGCATGTTGTGTCCTTTCCTGTCTTTGGTGTCAGGGTGACACGAGCCTCATAGAATGAGTTAGGGAGGATTCTATCCTTCTCAGTGTTACAGAGTAGTTTCAGTAAGATAGATGCCAGTTCTTCTTTGTCAGTCTGACAGAATTAAGTTGTGAATTTGTCTGGTACTGGGCTTGGTTTTTTGTTGTTGTTGTTGGGAGATTTATTAATACTATTTCAGTTTTGCTACTCATTAGCTTCTTAAGGATTTCTATTTCTTATTTAAGCTTGGGAGGTTACGTGTTTCCAAAATATTTCTTCTAGATTTTCTAGTTTGTGTGCATAGATGTTTTCATAGTACTTATGGATAATATTTTGTATTTCCAAATTTCCAAAATGATATCCAAGAAGGCAAGGCTCCTTTCAGACAAGGGCATGGGCAAGAGACCGTGGGGAATACTGTTCACTCATGTCTCAGTCTCTAGGAGCACACAGCCCAGTGTTAACCTCTTAAAGTTATACTTTGGAACTGAAACCCCAAAGGCTGGGGCTCCACCTAGGCAGGCCATGTGGGTGAGAAACTGTAAACAATTCTTTCTGCATCTCAGAGTATGTGGGAGCACCAAGGTACCTCCAATCCCTCCTCAGGCCTGCACAGTGGCTATAGGAGTGTCCATAGTTCCAACTAAGTAATATGGTTTTTATTGTTGTCAGCTTTACCCGATGAATTTATATTTGTTTTGTAAGTGAATTTCTTAATTTTATGTTTAGTTAATATGTAATTCAGAATCAAATATAACTCCTATAGCAGTATTTAGTTCTTCTTTATGCCTTTATTTCAGTCAGTGCTGCAGTGGACTTACTTTTTTTCTTCCTTATAGTAAGTAGGTAGAATTTCCTGCTACTACTGCTACTTTTCTCTTTTATAATTGACTGGGAAATAGTCTATCTTTTTCCTGTATTAGATTTATATTTTAACATGTTTTACTAGTATCCATGTTAGACTCAATGGACATTTCTGAAATCTGGAATAGAGTATACCAGTTTAATTTGAAATTGAGCAGATAGTAGCATTATATTGGTCCAAATAATCTCATTGCTCATTTAGGTAAGATATTTAGGGGGAGTATTGAAAGATTCCCTAAGTTGCAAATTTATGCCTCCCATATCTGGCTCCCAGGACAGTGCAGCAGGATGCAGCGGAACCCCACCAATATGCCGGCAAGCCCAGACCAAACTAGAAGTGGCCCTGTACATGTTTCTGTGGAGCCCTGACACCGAAGCTGTTCTGGTTGCTATGTCCTGTTTCCGCCATCTCTGTGAGGAAGCCGATATCCGGTGTGGTGTGGATGAAGTGTCAGTGCATAACTTCTTGCCCAACTATAACACATTCATGGAGTTTGCCTCCGTTAGCAATATGATGTCAACAGGTAAATGTGGATAATGGTATTTTTTACTCAGGATGCCTTAAATTATATGACATGTGATTGGGTTAGAAATGTATTTAAGGTTAGTGCTTTGTTACTTTATGAGACTAATTCAAATAGCTTACTTGAAATCCTTTTCTGAAGAGGAAGGGTGAAAATAAATAGCATTTTAAAAAGTTGTAAAATTATCTCTTGCTGACTTTTTAATATGCTATATGTTAATCTATACTGTTACGGCAGTATAGATTACTTTCAGTTATAGATTATATAATGTACTCTGCCTGAATTGTAGGTAGTAAAATGTTAGCATATTGGCATGTGTTTTAAGTAAATCATAGGTGAGGATAACTGTTTTATGCTGCAGACTTGGTGTAGTCCAAGCTAAATACCTTTCCTATGAGGCTGCTGAAAGGAAGTTTCTGGCTTTAACATTTGATCCATTTCTTTTACTCTTCCTACTCTGCCTTTTGGGCGGGGCTTGTAACATTCTTCCTTGGCAAGCAGGGCTTTAAGTGTACTTACCTTTGCGTTGTCTTTGCTTAGGAAGAGCAGCACTTCAGAAAAGAGTGATGGCACTGCTAAGGCGCATCGAGCATCCCACTGCAGGAAACACTGAGGTATGTCTGCCCTTAGCAACAAAACGCCCCCACCAATCTCCAGTCCTTCAGTTTCAGAAACCTCACATTACATTCATGTGATCTGGAATAGCTTTTGAAGCATCTAAGATATGCGCATATTACATGTAGCATATTGTGATATATACCAAGTTTCAAACTTGGCTGTAACAATTGATTTTTAGTTTTAGACTTAAAATTGTTTTCAAGCAATAATTATCTTCATTTTAGGCTTGGGAAGATACACATGCAAAATGGGAACAAGCCACAAAACTAATCCTTAACTATCCCAAAGTCAAAATGGAAGATGGCCAGGTAAGTTCATGTAGTTGATTTTTGTCTACTAATTTATCTGCTACAGTAATCTTTTGTGAATCACTCTTCATGTATCTGTCTTAAGATGGATATTTATGTAGTTATGGTTTTCCTATACCTGAACTGTTTAATATGGTAGCCACTATCTTCATGTGACTATTTAAACTAAATTTTAACGGCCGGGCATGGTGGCTCACGCCTGTAATCCTAACACTCTGGGAGGCCGAGGCAGGTGGATTGCCTGAGCTCACGGATTTGAGATCAGCCTGAATAAGAGTGAGACCTCTTGTTATGGCAGGCGCCTGTAGTCCTAGCTACTTGGGAGGCTGGGGCAAGAGAATCACTTGAGCCCAGGAGTTTGAGGCTGCTGTTAGCTATGACTCCATGACCCTCTACTGAGAGCAACAAAGTGAGACTCTGTCTCAAATAAATAAATAAAATAAATTAAGTTTTAACTTAAAGTGAAATGTAATTAAAATTTAGTTTCTCAATGAAACAGTAGCCACATTTTGAGTATCTAATAGCCACATGTGGTAATTTGTTACTGTATTATGCAGCAGAGATACAAAATGTTTCCATCATTGTATAAATATTTGACAGTACTCCTACAGACCACTTACCCTCTTTTTTGCTATTTCTGCATTCATCAAGTTATTTTATAGACCTTTTAAAAAGGGGCAATGGAAGTGGAGAAAAATAAATGAAAATTGAAATAAACATTTTGCTATTTTGTTAGATATTCTAATTAAAGGATCTGATGGTTAGAAGATTGAACTCACAGCTTAAATGAAATTTTAAAAGTTGGACATTTTGTCCATCAACTGTTACTACCAACTGTATTATCACATAGTGCTGAGGAAATTAACTTTGAATTAGTATTTGTGTGTATATGATTCGTAATGCTCATGTTACTCTCATTGGGTGTTTTACAAAAACTAATTATTCTCCCATTGCTTTTTCCCCCATACTTAGAACAAGAAAAAAAATTAATATTTTTGTGAAGCAAAATTGTATACCTAATACTATTATTTGGAGAGGTAGCTTTAGAATGAAAGTTTTTAACTTTTTAATTGACAAATAATACCATACAGTTCACCTATTTAAAATAGTTCAGAGACTATAGCATATTCATAGTTTTACAACATCACAAAAATCAATTATAGAACATTTTCATCACCTCAAAAAAAACCCCGACATACATTTTAGCAATCTCTGCCTCTAACAACTTTTGCTTTCCTGCCTCTCTGCCTCCCTGCCTCCCTCTCCTGCAGCCTGGGCAACCATTAATCTGTTTTCTGTGTGTAGATTTGCCTAGTTTGGACATTTTCTATAAATGGAATTAAGATTCTGGGGCTTTTGTAATTATTTCCTTTCACTTAATATGTTTTCATTGTTCATCCATGTGAACCAAAGCTTTTTAAAAGAAACTCGTTTCTCTAGTTTGTTAGTCTAGCTATAACAAAAATAATTGGTGTCTCTTTAAAAATATAGAGTAACTTGAGATTTTGATATTTAAATGTAAAAATATACTTTTGTTGCGGAAGAAATGTTTGATTTCTTCAAAAAATTACTCAAAAGAGTAATTTGTCAAGTCAGTTTGTCAAGGTTATGACATGCTTTCCACAAAAATTTTGTATTTAGGCTGCTGAAAGCCTTCACAAGACCATTGTTAAGAGGCGAATGTCCCATGTGAGTGGAGGAGGATCCATAGATTTGTCTGACACAGATTCCCTACAGGAATGGATCAACATGACTGGCTTCCTTTGTGCCCTTGGGGGAGTGTGCTTGCAGCAGAGAAGCAATTCTGGCCTGGCAACCTATAGCCCACCCATGGGCCCAGTTAGTGAACGTAAGGGTTCCATGATTTCAGTGATGTCCTCAGAGGGAAATGCAGATACACCTGTCAGCAAATTTATGGATCGGCTGTTGTCCTTAATGGTGTGTAACCATGAGAAAGTGGGACTTCAAATACGGACAAATGTTAAGGATCTGGTGGGTCTAGAATTAAGTCCTGCTCTTTATCCAATGCTATTTAACAAACTGAAGAATACCATCAGCAAGTTTTTTGACTCCCAAGGACAGGTAAAGTGTTCTCTTTTCTTTTTCATCCTTCCCTGTGAATTGAGTGACTTGTTTGGAATAATGTGAAGCCTTTTTCTTTCTGATCATTTAAATTAGGTGCTGTCATGAATATTCACTCACAATTTTAAAAAATAGTCAAAAATTACAGAGAGAGGAGTCATCTAATACAAGAATCAGTTGGTTTGCTTCTTAGGAATTCTGCTCTCATGAGTGTGCCTGGGGTTGTGAACGTCTTGGGTATGGTTATGAGTGTCCGTGTATGTCTGTGTGCTTATATGGATTTATGCCTATGGGTGAATTTTTCTGTGTATATATTTAGGTCAGTCAGTTTCATCTCTCTGTGGTGTCTATGGTATGTCTCCTGTGCACTGATGGCAAATTACTTATGTGTTTTGTTCTTTGTGTAGGTTTTATTGACTGATACCAATACTCAGTTTGTTGAACAAACCATAGCTATAATGAAGAACTTACTAGATAATCATACTGAAGGCAGCTCTGAACATCTGGGCCAAGCTAGCATTGAAACAATGATGTTAAATCTGGTCAGGTAAGCATTCTGCTGAAATGCAGCTGAAGCATTTTAAGGGATAGGAAAAACCTGTTACACACTGATGCTGGTAGTAATTGATGAAATATTATCCTTCTCTTGCTGTTCTTTTCTTTAATGTACTCTAATAGAGTATGACCATAAGGTAACCAGAAGTTGTATATTTTTTAATACAAAAAATTAAAAACATTATTGTTTTTAAAGTTATTTTTAGTCATTTAGTGATTAATGCGTTTAGAATACCTTACTTTTTTTATCTATACCTGATAATTTCTTTAATATTTCTATGTCTAAATAGATATGTTCGTGTACTTGGGAATATGGTCCATGCAATTCAAATAAAAACCAAATTATGTCAGTTGGTTGAAGTAATGATGGCAAGGAGAGATGACCTTTCATTTTGTCAAGAGATGAAATTTAGGTGAGTTCTCAAAAGAGCAAAATAGGGTCTTGTAAATCTTAGTGTGTTAAATGAAACACAGAAAAATAGTAGGACCTGATTATCAGAGGCAAAGAGAGAGTGGAAGAGGGACATTTTATATGTTTGTTTTTCTCTGCATGTCTTTTCAAATTTATAAAAGCTTCATCCGTTGCAACGCTCCTTTTTCTAAAATTGTGCTATACTTGAGCTGAGAAATTGATTTTGTTTCCAAATTTACCATAGCTAAGGGCCAATTTAGAGGATTAGGATCCAAGTTGCTTATGTCTTTTGCTCATCTGACTTTTACATCTCTTTTGGAATGTCTCTTTTGTAAAGTTGTCATGTCATGTATTTGTCAAGTTATTTGCACTGTTCAAAAATCTTACATGAGGCTCAGCGCCTATAGCTCAGCGGTTAGGGCGCTGGCCATGTACACCGGGGCTGATGGGTTTGAATCTGGTCCAGGCCTACTAAACAACAATGACAACTACAACAGCAACAACAAATTAACTGGGTGTTGTGGCAGGCACATGTAGTCCCAGCTACTTGGGAGGCTGAGGCAAGAGAATCACTTGAGCCCAAGAGTTGAGGTTGCTGTGAGCTATGGCACCATGGCACTCTACCGAGGGCGACATAATAAGACTCTGTCTCAAAAAAAAAAAAAAGAATCTTACATGACTAAAAGTGTATGTGTGTGATGTATGCATGGCCATAAAAGATTGTTTGCTATTTCTCTTTTCTCCACCATTCTATAGAAATAAGATGGTAGAATACCTGACAGACTGGGTTATGGGGACATCAAACCAAGCAGCAGATGACGATGTGAAATGTCTTACAAGGTAAAAAAAGAATGACCTTTAAGTACTAGCAGGTTTTACTGTATGGTGTATTTGAATTTTTGTAGATGTCAAGGTTTTGTGTGTGAAAGAAATATATTAATCTTTATTACTACTTTTTTTTAACTGATAGACTTTTATAAAAACAAATGGGAGTGTTATGTTTGGTGTGTTAGTGTTGTCAATTTAGAAAGAATAGTTGACAGTTACTGGGAAATAAGGTATATAAAGCCTCAGAATGTGTGTATTTTGTGATTTGATAAAGGCATTATTTGAGAAACTTAATTCTGTTGAGTCTAAGAAATATTGCTTAAGTTGGCTTTAATGATAAATACTTAGAAAACTTATGAGAAAGTGATTAAACACTATGAACCATATAATAATTCACATGTTTCTTTGGCTAGGTCTGGTTTTATAGTACAGTAATCCCTCTGTGTCTGTGAGGGATTGATTCCAGGGTTTCCAATGCCCTGCTCCCATAGACACCAAAATCCATAGCTTATCTAAAGTTGTATAATAATTGCATATAACCTATGTGTACTCTCTCGTTTACTTTAAATTATCTTTAGGTTACTCACAATACCTAATATATAAATGCTGTATAAATGGCTGATATACTATATTGTTTAGGGAATCATGGTAAGGAAATAAAGTCTATACATTTTCAGTTCAGACAGAACCATTCTTTCCCCCCCCCCCAAATATTTTTGATCTATGGTTGGTTGGATCCATAGATACAGAACTCATGAATATGGAGGGCTGACTAAACATACTTTTGATTTAAGGTTGTCATTTTGCCAAGATGACTTTGTTGAAGGTTGTTATTGCCTTCTCCCCAATTTGAAATGTTTTATGTTCTGGGGTCTATATGTTAAGTCAAATTATTTGGGTTGTGGTAATAAGTTGTTTAATGAAATAGGTAGTTCTTAAAAGTTTATGTCTGTTAGTAAGAGTTTTATTTGGGAGGGAAGTGAAATAGAAGAACCTGTAAGACTTATGGTCTCTAAAATTTTTTTCTTCAGAGATTTGGACCAGGCAAGCATGGAAGCAGTAGTTTCACTCCTAGCTGGTCTCCCCCTGCAGCCTGAGGAAGGAGATGGTGTGGAATTGATGGAAGCCAAGTCACAGTTATTTCTTAAGTAAATTTCAGCCTCCTAAAACACAAACCAAAAAGCAAATAAAGGCCCCCACACAAAACAAATAAAGTGTAAACAAAGTGGCACATGATTATAGTGGATCTCATCACTTTGGTATTATGGCCATTGACTGCTGTCTCATAAAATGTACCACACTTGTGAAGCAATATTCCCCATGACAGGGCAGAGCTAGGAAAACAATGTTTCATGGTATTTAAAGAAATGGTGTGATTCTCTTAAAGAAAAGAACTTTTACTTGTAATACAATCCAGATAGCTTCATTGTCATTTAAAATGACATTGTCTAAACTGTTAGAGGACTACTAATTTTATATGCCAAACATTAAAAGTGACAAGTTTAGCAAGCAACATTGCATCTATTTAATGATTAGGTTATGAAATGGGTTCTGGGCTTTGTTAAGATGAAATCCTGTCCAACATAGTACACTTCATAACGAGTCACCCTGGCTGAGAATTGCGAGAGAGGAGAGAAGCAGTTACTCAGGGCCACTCATAGGGTGCACATACGATGACTTCAGATGTCTGCGTGGCTTTCTAGTTGATGTGGACTTCACTGTGTAAGGGTTAGTCTTTTTATTTCTCAGATACTTCACATTGTTTATGAACCTTTTGAACGACTGTAGTGAAGTTGAAGATGAAAATGCACAAACAGGTGGCAGGAAGCGTGGCATGTCTCGGAGGCTGGCATCACTGAGGCACTGTACAGTACTTGCAATGTCAAACTTACTCAATGCTAACGTGGACAGTGGCCTCATGCACTCCATAGGTGAGATCAAGTGAAAGCTTTGTATAGAAATATAAAACTTAGAGAATTGGCAAGACAAGTAAAAATTGATTCAGCAAGGCCCTGTTAGTAAATTTGCATCTGTTTGTCCAGGTTTAGGTTATCACAAGGATCTTCAGACAAGAGCTACATTTATGGAAGTTCTGACAAAAATCCTTCAGCAAGGCACAGAATTTGACACACTTGCAGAAACAGTATTGGCAGATCGATTTGAGAGACTGGTGGAATTGGTCACAATGATGGGTGATCAGGGAGAGCTTCCTATAGCTATGGCTTTGGCTAACGTGGTTCCTTGTTCTCAGTGGGTAAGTGCTTTGAGTTAGTGGGGAAGAAGAGTGCCTGGCTCATAGCAAATGCTTCAAAATATATTTATTCAAGAAATGACTATTGAATGAATTGGCATAGTTTTAGAGCTAGAAGAAACTTTAGATATTTAGTTAAGTGGTTTTCAGCTATAGGGAGTGGTTAGCAAATCTAGCATTGCTAGTGTTCTGTCTCATTCCATCCACTGAAAAATTCCATTTAAACACCAATTTACAGAAATTTAAAAACCGTTGAGCTGTCTGCTGTCTTCATGTATTAGCTTAGGTAATTAGTTTAAACCTGATTTTAGTTAGTTGTTAAGTAGAGCTAGATCTGGAATACACAATTTGTGTCTATTTCCTATTCCAGTTTGCTACTCTTTTTCCTGTAATGTCTTGTACAACTTTTTTTTTAAAATACAAGTACTGTATCTGCATTTGATATTATGGTATTTGCTTGCTTTAAACACTGAAGACATAATATATGACTATTTGGCTTCTCCCTTAATTTAATCAAAAATTTCCCCCAAATCACATGATTCTTAATAATATATGCTGAAATTTTGAGAAGGGTTATTGTTCCTTTCCATGTTAAAAAGCCATTTGATTTATGGTATACTGAAAACGGTTTCAGTTATAATGAATTATAACTAAGGTAATTTGTCATTGTTTCTCCTGCCTCAGCCTTCTGAGTAGCTTGGGACTACAGGCACTCACCACACTGCCCACCTAATTTTTGTTGTTGCAGTTGTCATTGCTGCTCTAGCTGGCCCAGCCGGGTTTGAGCCTTGGTGAATGTGGCTGGTGCCCTACTCACTGAGCTACGGGTGCTGCCCAATTTGTCATTGTTTGTAGATTTGTTTTTACTTAAAAGCTATGGAATTATATTTCTTCTACCCGCACTTAAAGTAAAATTCATACTCCTTGTCTTGGCCTACAAGGCTCTGTCCAATCTGGGCCCTGTCTCATCTCTGACATTTGCCTTCTTATTCACTAAACTTAGACCACATTGGGTACCTTTCTTTCTCACATACTTGTTAGACTTGTTTCTGTTTTAGAGCACTCTTGCTGCTGCTGTCATCTGAAATGCTTGTCCTCTGATTATTTCATTTTGATAAGAACACTTAGCATGACATCTACCCTCTTAACAGATCTCCTCTCTCTCTCTCTCTCTCTCTCTCTCTTTTTTGAGACTGGGTCTTGCTCTGTTGCCCAGGCTAGGGTACAGTGGCATCATCATAGCCCACAGCAACCTCAAACTTCTGGGCTCAAGTGATCCTCCTGCCTCAGCCTCCCGAGTAGCTGAGACTACAGGCTATAGGCATACTCCACCATGCCTGGCTGATAAATATACACACATATATATGTGTGTGTTTGTGTGTGTGTGTGTGTGTGTATATATTTAATTATACATGTACACACATACATACACGTGTGTATATATGTAGCCAGACCTTGCCTCTACAAAAAAAATTTGTTTATTAATTATTATTATTATTTGTAGAGGCAAGGTCTGGCTATGTTGCTTAGGCTGGTCTCATATTCCTGGTATCTAGAGATCCTCCTGCCTCAGCTTTCCAAAGTGCTAGGATTACAGGCATTAGCTATCACACCTGGCCCTCTTAGATTTTTAAGTGTATAGTACAGTATTACTATCTATGGAAACAGTGTTACATAGGAGATCTCTAAAACTTACCTGTGTAACTAAAATTTTACTCACATTAGCAACATTCTGAAATTATTGAAACCTTCTTGAAGCCTAAAATTAATTCACAGATCTTCAAATGTTTTGAAAACAGATATTCTGAATTATCTTGTTAGCACCTTTCTATAATTTAGCACTAAAAATACTGAGTAATCTTAATAAAAAGAGAATCAGTTAAGTTCAAGAAGATTTAATGCATTGAGCTTCATATTAAATGACTTTATATTAAGAAAGAATTTTGTATTAGGCCAGATCTGTTAGTTAAAACTGTTATCTAAAGGAAAACAAAATAAAAAGTAATATTTAAAATGATTTAATTCTATTTTGTAAATTTTTTAAAATTTTTTTATTGAATCATAGCTATTTTGTAAATGTTTTTAAATTATGTTGCTTAAAGTTTTTTAGAATTTTGGAGGGGGGAATTGGAGTGGGAAAAAAAGGCACAGTACTTTATAGTTTCCATTTTATAACTGAATTCTCATAATTTTACTTTATAATGGAGGATAGAGTCTTTATAACTAGTTGAATATGTATTATGTATTAGGGAGCAGGGCAAAATGTTGGGTCTTTGTAATGCTTTGGCTGCTAGATTATTTGTGATTGGGATTATTAAACTTTTTATATCAGATTATTGTAATTCTGGGACCCAGCAAGAATTAAAGAGTTTTGGTTGTGATCCTGGCCCTGTTGTTACTGTTTGAAGATTGAGGTATCTTTTTATGGTTATCCCTCTTCTCTTTAGATCTCTTTCAGCATATGGTTAAACAGTGATTTACTATCAGATCATTTTTCTTAAGTGTACCCAAACTACTTTATTATAGGGAATTAAAAGGGTTGTTGTTTTGGTAATAAATGGGAATTTCATTCCCCCCAGCTTTGTGTAGATCTCTGGGTTCTGAATGCCCAGTTCCTTTTATTCCCAATTTCTTAAAAATCCTGTAGTCTTTTCATTTTTGTTGTCTCTACCTAGCTAGTCTCTGTTGAGCATTCACTGAGTTCCCTGACCATATGAGAAGAGTGTAGAGCTGTTCTGGTACTGGTCTTATTTGTCCTCAGTGATTTTCTTTTTGAGACAGAGCCTCAAGCTGTCCCCCTGGGTAGAGTGCTGTGGTATCACAGCTCACAGCAACCTCCAACTCCTGGGCTCAAGCGAGTCTCCTGCCTCTGCCTCCCAAGTAGCTGGGACCACAGGCGCCCACCACAACGCCAGGCTATTTTTTGGTTGCAGCCGTCATTGTCGTTTGGCGGGTTTGGGCTGGATTTGAACCCGCCACCTTAGGTGTATGTGGCTGGCGCCTTAGCCACTTGAGCCACAGGCGCTGAACCCTCAGTGATTTTCTAAGAAAATGATATGCACAAATTAAACTCTTTGATGGCATCTTCTATTTCTACTCTTTAATTTTGTGCTATAAGTTGAGCTGAATCTTGGAGTTTTTGTCTCCTGATTAAGCCTACATCTCTTACTAATTTTCACCAGTGAATTGCTATTGTAAACATTATATGTAGGCATCCACTATAGACAGATGTACACAGATAAATATCAGGAGAAATATTAACCATTCACCATTTACCTTAACCTGGCAGGTGGTTTTCAACTTTGGATTTGTGTTTTTCACTTATCTTCAGCTTTTTGCTTAAGAAAAAATGGGATTGTTTGCTCTAGCTTGATTTTATTTTGTTTTCAGGATGAACTAGCTCGAGTTCTGGTTACTCTATTTGATTCTCGACATTTACTGTACCAACTGCTCTGGAACATGTTTTCTAAGGAGGTAGAATTGGCAGACTCCATGCAGACTCTTTTCCGAGGCAACAGTTTGGCCAGTAAAATAATGACATTCTGTTTTAAGGTTTGTATTGTTCATTTTATGTGTATGTGCTGAGGTATGTTTGGTAGTAATTACATGAGATCTATCCAGAAAGTATCTAGCCACATAATATGAAAAGTAGAGACATTTATTGAAGAAGATATGAGACATAAGAAACATTGAACACAGGACAGTGACACCCCAGTCCCCTTCAAAGTAGGCATGTTAGGACTTCACACGTTTCTCAGTGTCTCTCCCACTGTTCAAAACACTCTACAAAATCCTTTATTGAATTCTCCATCAGCTGCATTATTGTATATTCTGAAATCTCTTCTTTCACAGGTGATTTTAGTTTTGAGAAAAGCCACAAGTCACAAGGCACTAAATCTGGGCTGTAGGGAAGCTGAGCCACTTGAGTGATTTGATGTTTCACCAAAAACCTCTGTGCAGGGCAGGATGCATGGGTGGGCATGCTGTGATAATGCTGCCCATCACAAGTTAGTTGTAGCTGTAGCTGCTCTTGTCGCATGAATCTCTTCACCCACAAAGAACATTGAAATGTAGTACTTCTTATTAATTGTTTGGCCTGGTTGAGCATCCTAGTGATGGACAACAGCTTCCCAATCAGAAAATAGTCATCACCTTCCCAATCACAAATATCTTGCTGCTCCTTCTTCAGGCGTGAAGAACCAGGTGACTTCCATTGGGATGACTGGGCCTTCATTTCTGGATATAGCCATAGACCCATGATTCATCTCTGGTTATGACCTTAAGGACATCTGATTCACTGGTAGTGGTTTGAAGCAAGTCATTAGCAAATGCAGCACAATGTTCCTTCTGCTCTGGTAGCAGAAGCCACAGAATGTGTTTTGCCACAACGCATTTCATGAAAAGACCCTCCTGCAAAATTTCAGACATGGTTGTTTTCTCAATTTCCAGATCAGCTTCTAGTACTCCCAGTCACTGAGCTTTATTGATTATAGCCCACAGATAGTCAACATTCATAGGTGTTATGCTTTTCATAGGCCTTCCAGAGCGTAGATCACTTTCAACAGGTTCTTGACCATCTTTGAAGTCTTTGTGCCACATATTTATTGGTGCTGAGCTCATTGCCTCATCCCTGAAAGCCTTCTGAATCATCCAAATAGTTTCTGTGGAGGAATGTTCAAGCTTGATGTTAAATCTGATGCAGATTTGTTGCTTTACTTGTTCAGTTGTTTTGAGTCCTGTGGCCACACAGTGCACATACTCACTCAACGGTATCTGGCACCCCACTGACGAGTACAGCAAAGTTGTCATTGTTCTTGGGTGTGCATTCCAGTTCACATTCCTTGGCTACCAGATTACGTTGGTGTTGCACAAACCATTCTTACTATATTAACATTGGCTGGATATTTTCTGGGCAGACCTCATAAAATGTGCAGAACTGATTGTCCTCTTTTAATGCCAGATATATTGGGCAGGTATAATAAATTCCTCCTTGTGCATTTCTTTAGGTATATGGTGCTACCTACCTACAAAAACTCCTGGATCCTTTATTACGAATTGTTATCACATCCTCTGATTGGCAACATGTTAGCTTTGAAGTGGATCCTACAAGGTTTGTCATCTTTTTCTGTACAACTTCTGTTTTATCATGAACCAAACCACATGAAATAAGGCTCTTGTAATTTTTCCCTTGGATTCTTAACATTAGTTTTTAATGACAAATGTTACACACACATGTATTTCTCTTAAAAAAAAAAAAGTTACTAGATTAGTCCAGGCACGGTGGCTCACACCTATAATCCTAGCGTTCTGGGAGGCTGAGGTGGGTGGATTGCCTGAGCTCACAGGTTCAAGATAGCTAGAGCAAGAGCAAGACCCCGTCTCTAAAATATAGCCAGGTGTTGTGGCGGGTGCCTGTAGCCCCAGCTACATGGGAGGCTGAGGCAGGTAAATTGCATAAGTCCAAGGGTTTGAGGTTGCTGTGAACTGTGTCACCACGACACTCTACTGAGGGCAACTAAATAGACTTTGTCTCAAAATAATAAAAAAGTGATAATAGATTATTGTTAAAGCTGTCTTTGACTCCAGAGACTGCGTATGCAGTCATACACTAAGGTGACTAGAAGTCCTGCTTTTGGTGGGACAGTCCCTATTTTTAACAACTTGTCCTGCATCCCGCAGCATTTTTAAAAAGTCTCGATTTTTGGAAAGAATGCATGACAAGCTAGGGAACAGTAGGAGAATGGGAAGGGAATATACGGTTTTCCGCTGCTAAAGAGGTTAATGTAACTCCATTTGGGAATGAAAAGGCTAATGTAAACTCCCTACTCTCCTCCTGGGCAAGGTCGCCCAGGAATTGGTATCAGAAGGAGACTGGCTCCCTCCCTTGCTTCTAGGCAAGAACAATTAGCTCAGAAGGAGCCCAACTGTCTGGAACAAACAAGTAGCCCCCACCCTCACCCCCTAGCACTCTAGAGTAAGGTAACCAGATGTCCCGCTTTTGGCGAGACAGTCCCAATTTTGAACAATTTGTACCACATCCCGTGGAGTTTTAAAAAAGTCCAGTTTTTGGAAAGAATGCATGACAAGCTAGGGAACTCGGGAGAACAGGAAGGGAATATACAGTTTTCGGCTGCCATGTGGCTATTTCACCAGAATATGAGTTTTATATTATTTTTGTTAACTGAAATAACTTAGGAGACCTGGAAAAATAGAGTCGGACCCCCACTTAGGTTAATTAATTGGTAATTTATTTTACCTGCTGCAGGGGTTGCTGCTCCGAGAGACAGTCAGCAGCCCAAGTAGGAGGGTAATTTGCCTTTTATAGGCTTTGCGCGAGTATATTACAGAAGCGAAGCATGGCTGGTTGGGGGCGGGGGTTACAGCTTAGGTAGTCATGGATATAACAATGGAACAATAATTGATACAGTTTGGGTTGACATTGGATACATCTCATATCACAGTGGTTATGGTTATACAACAGTAATTAATCAAGTTCAGTGAGTTTTCCACTATTGTTCGTCTACTGAGAACTTAGGGGTTTTGTGAAACTTGGGACTTTTCTTCCTTGTACCTGAAGCTTGTTCTTGGCAACCCTAGGGGGAAGGAGGGGGCCTGGGAATGAGGCTGGGAAGCACTGTTCTCAGTCACCATGGGGAGAGGAGGGACTTGCCTTCTTCTGGGGGGGAGAAGGGAGGAGGAGGAGGGAAATGGGCAAAGGGCAGGGGAGAGGGGAGGAACAGGTGAGGGCTGGGGAACAGGAGTGGGCAAGGGAAAGAGGGCTGGGTTACAACAAATTTTATAATGTTAAACTTTAATAATAACAAATAATTGTTGAGAACTGATTATCGAGAACTGCTTATCAAAGTTTGCATTGTTGTCAGGCCC
>NW_003852507.1:3082133-3089474 GCF_000181295.1 Otolemur garnettii
CCCCCCCCCGCCAATGGTGTCCAGCTTTACCAATGTTAAAATATGGTCACTTTATCATACACACAAAGTAATATTACAGTTGATGTCAGTACAAATATGCCAACAGTACTCCCATAAGGTTATAATACTGTAGTTTTACTTTACCCTTTTCTGTCATTTGATACATTTGGATACACAGATGCTTCCCATTTTCTTATAGTTGCCTATGGCACTCAGCCTAGTAAAGTGCTAGGTATATAGGTTTGTAGCCTAGAAGCAATGGGCTGTAGTACCATCTAGGTTTGTTAGTACACTCTCTGATGTTTCCACAATAACAAGATCACCCAAGGATGCATTTCCTAGAATGTATTCTCTTTGTTAAGCAATACCTGACTATGTGTAATTATAGAAAATGCATGTTATGATGTGTTTAATATAAATGATATCATATTATATATACAGTTTTCCAACTTAATTTTTTTTTTTTTTTTTTTGGAGACAGTCTCACTATGTGGCCCTTCGTAGAGTGCCGGTGGCGTCACAGTTCACAGCAACCTTAAATTCTTGGTCTCAAGCAATTCTCTTGCTTCAGCCTCCCAAGTAGCTGGGACTACAGGCACCCACCACAACACTCGGCTATTTTTTTGTTGTAGTTGTCGTTGTTTAGCTGGCCTGGGCCGGGTTCCAACCCACCAGCTCTGGTGTATGTGGCTGGCGCCCTACCTACTAAGCTACTGGCGCCCAGTCTAATTTAATTTTTTTGTGAGTTAAGCGTATATCTTAGATCTTTCTGTCTGTATATAAAGATGAATCTCATTCTTTTATACTGCTACATAGCATTTCATAGTTTTGCTATCCATGTATATCATAATTTATTTGACCAGTACCTTCACCCCGTAACTTCTGCAGTACCTTTCTAATGATTGTCCCGGGATTCTTTTCACTTGCTGTAGGAATTATTTTTCTAAAACATAAATTTTTTTGTCACTTTCCTTCTTATAAACAATTAATGGTTTCCCATTGGCAGCAAGATAAAGTATAGCGTCCTTTGACCTGTAGTGGGTATAATCTCCCTTCACCGTTTGTCATTCTTTCCTATGCACTCTGTACTTTAAGTTCCAGTGAAATATGCATTATCTTATATATTTTTAAAGTGGCGTAGCACATAGAGTTCATTGGGATTGGCAATACCCGATCAATAATATTGCTCTTCCTTACCCATGTATAAAACTAAGAAGGCACCCAGAAATCAAATATCACCTTTATTCATTTAATCGCCTTGGCTAGAGTGCTGTGGCATTAGCTCACAGCAACCTCAAACTTCTGGACTGAAGCAGTCCTTTTGCCTCAGCCTTCTGAGTAACTGGGACTGTAGGCATCCACCATAGCTGGCCGTTTTTTTTTTAAGTGAAGATAGTCTTGTTCTTGCTTAATTTGGTTTCAACTCCTGAGCTCAAGTAATCTACCTTCCGTGACCTCTCAAAGTGCTAGGATTCTTCATTTCTGGTAAAAAATGGCTTTTGATGTTACAGGCAAGTAGACTTTCTAACACTTCACCTTGAATTAGACTTATGTACCTCATCCCATGCATAGCTATAAGCATTGCTTATAAGCAGTGTGGTAACAAGGTTTTTGCCACACTAGGGGAGATGAGAAGAATGTGTCTTCTCTGTGGGCAGACACATCTAAATTAGCAGGGACAGCACTGAGCTGAGCGTGCTTTCTAACTCTCTTCTCCTATGATGAGTGACTTAAGAGAAGGGAAAGACGGCAATTGGTAATGCAGGGTATGGTTTAAACCACCATCTTCGTGATGAAGCTTTCTCTGCCTTTCACCAGGTTATAAGCAATACATCTGAACAAAGAAATAATCTTTTTTCTGGGCTCCACACCATCATTATAACATTTAATGGCAATGACTTATTTTATGAATTATCTCCCCTTTAGACTATTGGCTGTTAGTTTTTTTTTTTTTTATCCTTACGTGAGTATTTTGCATGGTATCTGGCTTATAGTTAACATTTTATAAATATTTGTTGAATGAATGAATTTTAACCAATTATACTTACTTTTTCTAAAGCCATATGTTAACATTCTCTTCTCTGTCAGTAATACTTTAAGGTTTTTTTTTTTTTTTTTTTACTTTCAGATTCAGAGCTTCTTGATGGTGGTTCTTCCTAAATAATAATTATTTATTAACTATGTATTAGTTTGTATTTTTGGCTCTACTTTTGTTGAAATCAACTGTAGTATAGAATTAGAAATCTAGCACTAAATTAGCCAACATTGCTTTTTCTTTTCTTTTCTTTAAATATTTACCTGGAGGGATTTGGACAGTATTTCTTAAAATAGTTAAAATAGCTATATTTTAAGACCATCCTACATTTTGTTATCATTAAGTGAGTTCACCTTCCTGCCCTTGCCCCCCTACAGTTGCTCTTGTTTCCTTTTTTATTGGCGATTTTCAAGAATACGATATTAATACAATATAGTCACCATGCTAGAGAGTAGATCTCAGAACTAATTTATCCTAACTTTTTAGTACTAATTTTGCACGTTGCAAAGTTATATCCTATAACTTTACTGAATCCATTTATTAAGCCCTTCACTTTCCAAAGGTTAAAGAATTACTTAGTAAGGGAATAAGTTGTCTAAAAGAAATCTAAGTGCTATGGTGCAGACAAATGAATAAGATGGTAAACTTAATGTATTCATATTGCTTAGAATCAAGCTGAGGCCTGCTCTAACATGTAAAGAGCTTAAAAGTCAGCACTCGCATGACAAGAAAAAGCTGAAAAACTGATAAGTGAGTCTTCTTAGATCCTCCAGAGACTTGAAGTTACTGGACAAACTATCACTCCAAAAACTGGAGAGACAGGTCAATACAGAAAATCACAGCCTATCAGGAGAAGCAGCTATAATGGCCAGTAACTGGTGGTAGGAATGCTTAGATGTTAGCAGGTGCCTAACAATTATTGATGAATTACTGAAAGCCAAGTGTGGACTAGCTATGGTGTTAAAACGCAGAGAACACTAGTCTTAGGAGGACCCCCACACCTTTGTTAGTTTTAGCTCCAGAATCCTCACAAGGTTCTCATGGTGAAGATAGAAGGAAAATCTCCCTGTGTTTTGAGAAGAGGAAGAGTAACCATTTAAAAATAGGTTTGTAGTATCCTATTATCCCTAGCAAAGGCCTGTCCTAAAGAGAAATTACTAGAGCCTGGTCTGACGTGGAGAATGAGTAATTTGCCAATTTAGCAAAGTTTAGTCTTTCTGTCTCATGGGGGTGGTGGTAGTGGTGGGTGGTGAAGTCTGTGAAACACTTCTGAAGATCACAGTTTAGGGACTTTGGCTCATTAGACAAGAGAAGTATAATTAGATTAGAGAATACTTCTGTTCCCAAGTAATCCAGTCAACAGGGCTCCAATATACAGAGTGGCCGTAAAGTTGTCCATTTTAAATTGCACATGAACTTTATGGCCACCCTGTATTACAACTGAGAGAACTGCAACAGAGACTCTACATAAGACATGATTTCTAGGGAAACCCAAAGACAATGAAGACAAAAACAAGGACGCTAGCAGAAATGGACACCTATTGTAAACATTAAACACAATCTTAGGCAGGTTAACAGAGTGTCTTTGTTCACCTCCATTCCTGTTACCCAATAAAACTTGTCTGCTTTCAACAAAAAATTACAGTGCTTGCTAAAGGCAATAAAAGAAGTCTGCAGAGGCAAAGCGAGCACCAAAACCAGGCTCAGATAAGGCCAAAATTTTGGAATTATCACACTGGGATTTAAAATTACTGAAATACACTAAGGCTCTAATCAAAAAGTGAACAGTATGTAAGAACAGATGGGTGGATAATGTAAGTAGAGACATGGAAACTCTAAGAAAGGATCAAAGGAAAGTGCTAGAAATCAAAGACACTAACAGAAAGGAAGAATGCCTTTGATGGCTCTGTACCATACTCAGTGTTTAGGGCGCTGGTCATATACCTGGGGCTGTTCGAACCTGGCCCCAGCCTGCTAAACAACAATGACAACTGTAACAAAAAATAGCCAGGCTTTGTGGTGGATGCCTATAGTCCCAGCTACTTGGGAGGCTTGAGGCAAGAAAATCACTGAAGCCCAAGAGTTTGAGGTTGCTGTGAGCTGTGATGCCATGACACTCTACTGAGGGCAACAAAATAAGACTGTGTCTCAGAAAAAAAGAAGGCCTTTGATGGGCTCATCAGTAGTTCTAGACGTAGGTGAAGAAAGGATCAGTGAACTTGTAGATACATCAGTAGCATCTTCTCAAACTGAAATGCAAAGACAAAAAGAAAAACTAAATGAAGATATACATATCAAAGTTTGTGAGATGTAGTGAAAGGAGTTGCTTAAAGGAAAACAGTATATATTAGAAAAGACAGAAGATCTAAAATTATTTAATAATCTAATCTCACTGTAGAAAACCACAGAAAGCAAGCAGAAGGAAAGAAATGAAAAGATCAAAAATCAGTGAAACTGAAAACAAGAAAACTATAGGAAAAAATAAACCAAAAGCTGGTTGTTTGAAAATCAAACTGAGGCAAAGTTTTATATACATGCACACTTAAATAGCTGAACATTTAGGTTCACTGTAAACCAGAATTACTAGAATAGCCAGCAAGCTATGATTGGCGTGTGGGAGGTGAGAGCACTGTGGATTGAAGGGAAACCTGAAACAGAATGCAGCGTCTCTGCTGCTGTGCTGCCTGGAAAAAAAGTTTCCACAAGGTAGGTAAGAACGGTCAAGGTTTCTAGGAATCTCCCGAGCCTTAGAGAGATTAAAGAAATTGTTAGGCTGGGGTGAGTGAGGTGGTTTATGCCTGTAATCCTGGTACTCTGGGAGGCCAAGGTGGGTGGATTTCCTGAGCTCATAAGTTTGAAACCAGCCTGAGCCAGAGTGAGACCTTGTCTCTAAAAATAGCCAGGTGTTGTGATGGTCGCCTGTAGTCCCAGCTACTTGGGAGGGTGAGGCAGGAGAATTGATTGAGCCCAAGAGTTTGAGGTTGTTGTGAGCTATGACACCACAACACTCTACCAAGGGCAACAAAGGGAGAACATCCCCCCCCCCAAAAAAAAAGAAATTGTTAATCTTTTCAGTCACACACCAAAACTTTTAGGCCCTCTTATGTCTTACATTTGAATTAGCATTGTAGCTTCTCCCTACATATAATCTCCATCTTCAGACCAGTTTCTTTTGAATTATGCAGATTTCAATTTAAGCCATATGAACTAATCATGTCTATTTCTGTGTTGCTATGTTGTCTTTTATATCTGTAAAGGAAAAATAAACTTTTCTGGGCGGTGCCATATGCCGGGGGTGGCATGTTCAAACCCAGCCCTGGCCAAAGACTGCACAGGCAGCACTGCAAAAAAAAAAAAAAAAAAAAAAGACTTTTTTTCTCTATTCACACTACACACGGTCTCCAGTAGTGTAGAGATTGTTTCCCCATATTCCCAAGTAATTCTTCCATGAACAGTGACCTGGTGTTCTGTGATTCTGTTGGATTCTATGACTCCACCTTCCTGGAGATAGGGTCAGATCCCATAAGTTAATTGCTCAGTCCTGTAAGATTGCCCCCTCTTCAGATGCGAGCCACAAGCATCTTTGTAAATCAGGGTGCCTATGACCCCTTGAGTTAGAATAATTTGTTACAACGGCTCCCAGAATTCAGGGATATATTTTACTTGTGCTTACCTACTTATTGTACAGGATATTAGAAGGATACAGATGAACAGCCAGATGGAAAGATCCATAGGGCAAAGTATATGGAAGGGGACTTGGCATTTCTGTACCCACCCCAGGTTCTTTCCCTTTAGGCACCTCCACATGTTTAGCACCTGGAAGCTTTTAGAGCCATGTACTTCTGCGTTTTTATAGAGGCCTTATTACATAGGCACAGTTGGACAATAATTGGACATTAATGATCAGCTTAACCTTCAATCTTTTGAACCTCCCCAGAAGTTGGGGATGGAGCTGAAAGTCCCAACCTGCTGATAATAATGCCCTGGTGACCAGCTCCCATAATAACGTACTTTCTGGTGACCAGCCCCCATTCTGAAGCACTCCAGGGGCTTCCAACCACCAGTCATTTAAGTATCATACAAAAGACATTCTTCTCCTGAGGTTTTATGACCTGTATGCCAGGAACCAGGGGCAGAGACCAAATACATGTTGATCACAACTGTGTAATAAATGAACTTGAACTATTTATTCTTCGTTATTTAGTGTGGAATACCATATATATTTATATATGCCTTTCCCCTCTTTAAGGAGGTCAGAAGGCAATTATTGTTGAATCCTCAGCACCTGGCACAAGGATGGCACTTATTAGATGTGTAATACATGTTTACTGGATTGAATTGAGTACCTGTCTCACTGCTTCCTCTTTCTGAAATACTCTTATTTGTATTTGCCTATGCAAGTTCTTTGCCTCCCTTAGAACTCGCTTGGTCCATGAAATCTTTCCTACCTTCTAGTCTGTATTAATTTTTCGTCTCTTACCATATGTATACGCTGTACCACACAGTGAGCTGCAGGGAATGATGGCAGCAACATCCAAACCATTTAATATGAAAAGAGAAAAATTCTCTTAGTATATGCTTTGCAAATTCACTTAGTATTTGCTTTGACTCTTTGAAGGGGACAAAGAAGAATATTTCCTTTAAGGAATTTACAGTTAGTAGGGAGATCAAACACAAAGCAAGTAGTATAGAGGTGTGTTTCATAAGAGCTATGTTTTGAGAGTTCAGATTAAGCCAATTAAAGATTAAGCCAAATAAAGGTTTGTGAATTTGATAATAACCATTGTGTAAAATGTAAACTGTATAAAAGATAAACCCTATAAAATGGGCATTATTCCTGTCTTATTGATGAGAAAAACCGAGGCCCAGAGAATTTTAAGTATTGTGACCAAGCTCATGATGGTCAACTGGTAGAGCTGAAATTTAAACCTAATTAAGACTGCCTTCAGAATCTCTTCCTTTTGTCACAGCACGAAGACTTTAGAAGTCACACTGATGAGAAGTAGCAACACTAAGTGGATATGGGGAATAATGAAGTAGAGCAGGAAAAAGTGACATCACAGATAGCTAGAACTGTGATGTGATTGAGACGTCTTGGGAACACGAGATAAGACGTCGAGTAGGCGAGTCTTGTGGTAGTGGATTGTTGTGCCCACCCCGGGGGTCGCCTACCCAAAGACCACTCACAATCACAAATCGATGCAAAAAGCAAGAGGCAGGTTTATTGCTGGCGCGTCAGGGTTCCTCAGCCACAAGGGGGAAGGAACCCCGAGAGGCTGTTACAAGCTGCTTTTAAAGCGAAAAAC
>NW_003852507.1:3095004-3102692 GCF_000181295.1 Otolemur garnettii
CTGGGCAGTTTTGCTCTGGGGACTTTTTGCGACGGTTATTTTTAGCGCGGGTATGAGGGAGTAGGGAGAGGGTAGGGTGTTGCCTCCAGGTGCAAGAGTCTGATATGCGGGTAGAATGTTTTCATTGTTTTAGGGCCTCCTTACTGCCCTGTGGCCTAACAGATTATCAGAATTTATTAACGTTAGTGTTGCTGAAATCATTGTACAGCCCCCACTGCCAAATTCAGCTTAAAAAAAAAAGAAGACCATAACAGTCAGAGGAAAAATCAGTTAGTTTTAGGCATACTGCGTTTTTGGTGCCAGTGGGAGGGACATCGAGTATTTAGTGATGTTGGACTGGATATGAAGGCAGTTCTAAAGAGGAGAAACCTGAATGGCTACAGAATGTATAATAACATGTCTAACCTTACTAGGAGTCATGGAAATAGAAGTTAAAAACTTGAGAAGCGCTTCCCTATCTACTAGATTGGTACACTAAATTTATGAGAATACAAGAGAATAAGAATTCTTACTACTGGTTGTAGAGCCATTTGCTAATGTCTAATAAAGTTAAATTTGCATATATGTTCAGTGGCTCAGAAATTTCATTTATAGGTACTTGCCTTAGAGGAACTCTTGTATACACTCAAGAACTTTTATTGCAGTGGTGTCTATAAAAGTGAAAAAAGATAGGAGAACAGATAAATGATGGTATACAGTATCCTGGACTATTACACCGTAAAGTGGATGAACTGAATCTTCATAACATAAATCTCAGAAACATAATGCAGAGTGAAAGATAAAAGTTACATTTTGTTACTGTTGATGAAAAAATTTAAAACCCACATTGCATGCGTGTTAATGTTTTTATATGGGCATACACATATAGAGGAATGTGAATTGGAAGAATACCTGCTGTTCTTGTATCTGTCCCTTCCTACCCACCTTTTTGCTTAGGTATTTTATTATTTATTTATTTATTTTTGAGACAGAGTTCACTTTGTTGCCCTCAGTAGAGTGCTATGGTGTCATAGCTCAAACTGACCTCGAACTCTTGCGCTCAAGTGATCCTCTGGCCTCCGCCTCCTGAGTAGGTGGGACTGCAGGCGCCTGCCACAACACCTGGCTATTTTTAAAGACTGGGTCTTGCTCTTGCTCAGGTTGGTCTTGAATTTGTGAGCTTAAGCATTCCTCCCACCTTGACCTCCCAGAGTGCTGGGATTATAGACATGAGCCACTGTGCCCAGCCCTATTCAGGTATTTTAAAGCAAATCCCAGAGATCATGTTTCTGACAGAGATTTTTAAAAAATGCACAAAGCCCACTACTTTCATATCCAGTAAAATTAAAAATAATCCCTAGTAAAATCTAAGACTAATTTTGTTACTTTTCTTTGTCTCAAAGTTGTCTTTTTAATAGTTTTTTTGTTCAAATCAGAATTCCAGCAAAGTTCACACATTGCATTTGGCTCAATATCTCTAAAAAAGTCTCTTTTAAGGAATGATTTTTATTTGTTTTAAACAGAAGTATTATGATTTTACCTTTTCTTTTTTGAATAGATTAGAACCGTCAGAGAGTCTTGAGGAAAACCAGCGGAACCTTCTTCAGATGACTGAAAAGTTCTTCCATGCCATCATCAGTTCCTCCTTAGAATTCCCTCCTCAGCTTCGAAGTGTGTGCCATTGTTTATACCAGGTATGCTCAAAGTTAGAGATTACCATTATTAATCGAAACCTAAGTTAAGAATGCTTATTTACCAAAGGGGGATTTAGCTGCTGATAGGGGATGGTTAACTATAATACTAAGTCAATTTGGATGAATAAGTAAAAATTGTTGTTGGAAAGGACCTTAAAAAAACTTAAATATTGTTTGTGGGATAGTTTGAAGTAAAAGAATATTTTAACATATTAGGAGTTCCTTGCATTGGGATTAAGTTTAAAATGTGCTAACTATTGGGTATGACGGATGTGGCTGAAATGAGATATATTATGGAATTATAATTATTTTGGTTATCTTTTGCCTAAATTACAGGGCCTTTTACACATGAGGCAGGTATACTCCTTGCTTTTTGCTTGCTTTGTAATTTGATTTCTTCATTAAGATAAAATTGGTTTGTGTCAGGTGTATTATATGTAGAGTGTTGCTTGTAAGATTATATTACATCTTTATTCAGACCACATTATTAGACTTTCTATCACTAGCATCCCAAGTAATCCTTCTGAACTCATATGTCCACAGTCTTAGGTCTGTGTTCTTTTATGGCGTCTGCTGTGTTTTTAAATTGCGTATGCAGTTTTAGGAATGATTTGTTTTCAGGGGAGTTCCTGCAAATTCACAATTGTGGAAGAAACATTAATGGGTCTGGAATTTGGGATGGGGGTGGGTATAGGTAAAAAACTTACACACTTTTCCCCAAACCTATTCCTTTGTCTCTCTCTCTTTGCAGAGTCATCTCTAGCTATTTGGTTTTTTAGCACACAGCTTTAGTTGCTTAGAGACATTAACAACTTCAGTGAAATCACCGTTTTAAAAACTGTTTGAGACTGCTCTGTATGAAATTTTTTTTTCCCATTGCTATTTTTAAAGATGCATCTGCTCTATCTAAAAAAAACATTTTGCAGTATACATAGATGATAAACACACTTAACAGGAATTCTCTCTTAATTTTTTATGACATTTCTACCTTTTCAAAAAATTTCAAAGAAGCTTAGGAAAGCCCTACATACTTTTTCCCAGCTATTTAAATCTGAGTCTAGAGGGTCATTTAGTTAGAACATGAAATTTAATATGGTAAGTAGTATCTTGTCTTAAATTTGGGTCTTATTTATTTGGTTTTCTTTTTTAAAGTAATTTAGTAATTTTTCTGTTTATAAAACTAGGCAGGCAGGAAATGGCATATATTAAAAATAGTCTAATAGTCCAATAAGTCTTGGTTAGCTTAGTAGCAACTGGTTTCAGAGAGCAAATAGATTTCTAAAATAACAGTGGTTTTGACATTAGCAAGTTTAAAATCAATAGGGGACCAGGAGTGTCGGCTTGGTTCATGCCTGTGATCCTAGTGCTTTGGGAAGCCAAGACAGGAGAGTCCCTTGAGGCCAGGACTTCGAGACTACTTTGGGCAACATAGTGAGACCCTTATCTCTACAAAAAAAAAAAAAAAAATTTGTTTTAATTAGCCTAGTGTGGTGGTGCACACCTGTAGACACAGATACTCAAGAGGCTGCGGTAGGGGGATAGCTTGAGCTCAGGAATTTGAAGTTGCTGCGAGAATGAACATGCCACTGCATTCTATCCTGGGCAACAGAATGAGACCTTGTCTCTTTAAAGAAAAAAAGAGGACTAACTACCTGATTACATGGTCTAGTGGATTTTAGCAGAAATTCTTTACATAGTTGTCATACTAAAAAAAAAAAAAAAAAACTTTTAATCATCAGCAAACTTGGATACCACTTTGAGATCATCATTTTAATAATATAAAAGAAACAGGGCTTGACACTTAGTAAATTCTTAGGAAATATTTAATGAAGGAATACATTTTCCTGTCTTTTCATCCCAAGGAAGGTTCTTGCCAGGTTCATAGGTAGGGAGAAAAATAGGGAAATTAGAAAATAAATAATTGGTAACTTATTAAATGCTATCTGCTGTGCTTTTTTGAGTACTTCATAACAAATATCCTATATTATTCACAACATGAATGAAATTACTCTCTTTCAAACATTATTTAAATGTTGTTCTAACACATTATTTTTGAAGTATGGGGTGAATTTAACATTGTTGGGGATTAAAGTACTATGGGGCAAAGGTACGCTATGCTATTTGTAAACAGGATTTTGTCTTTTAATAGTGACTAATGGAATTTTACATTCACTAATCAGAGAGAAAGCTAGAAAAAAAGGTTTGCTCTCTAGATAATCCTTTGTTGAAATTCCTTCCAAACCCAGTTTTTCTTTTTGGTTTGCTCTTTTGTTTTTATTCATCTTCCCTTTTCTGACTTTTTCTTGCCCTTTGACTTTGGCAGTAACATAATGGTACTTTTGTACTTTTATGTTCTGCTGGGAGAGATAGTACTCTGTTTTTTGGGTTTTTTTCCTCTAGTAAATGTTGCTTCTTTGAGACTTAGTGGGTAAATTTTGAAAGCTAAGTGAGTATATTGCTAGCTGTTAAGCTTCCCTGAGCTTTAGCTCTTTTCACTTGAGTTCCTATTTTGGCCTTTACTTTTTGAGTCATGCTTTAAAAAGCTCTATTACTTTATGTGCCTTCCATATTTAGTCACCAGGTTAAGTGGAATAGCCAACTGGGAATACATGTTAGGTTTATAAGTAAGTTATTTTCTCATGTATTTGTTTACATTTTTCCTCACGATAAGTTTCAGTATGAAGAGAAAATAATTCCCAAAGAGGATATTCTCTTATGTTATGGTGAGAGAATTCTGAAAATGTTAGAATTCTCAATTGAATGTCATCTTTTCCAAGTAAATCTGCTTTTCCAAACTGAAATAGTTCACATAAGTTTTTAAGGCTATAATGATAACTGCGTACTATAATAAAACAAAAATACAAAATTGCATTTTTATGATATATATGGTTAGTAGTACTTTTGTATATAGTCTAAAGTTGGAACCAAAGCTCCGTGAAGTAAGAGGTGATACTGTCTTCTTTACTGCTGTGTCCCAGTGCCTAGAATGTCCTCTGGCTTGTAGGTGCACGATAACTACTTGGATGGATGGATGGATATCGAACTAACTTTAAGCTCAAATTATGAGTTATGGTGTTGAATGCCTAGAATTCCTAAAACAAGATACCATGTGTTGGTGGATTAAAGAATTCTAATTTGGTTTTTAAAATATTTTTTAAATTATTGTTCTGCCTAGTCTAATTCAATTAGAGGTCTTTTAATTTTGAAAGAATTTTTTTTTGGTCTAAAAGGAATTCTGAAAGATGAAACCAAAATGTCTCTACTGGCTTTTTTTTTTTTTTTTTAAGAGACATTCTGATAAATGGTCATCTATAATACCTGAAAAGTTTTAAACAGGCTTATAATTTTATTCTGTAATTTTCTCTATTATTAATTAATGCTTTTTTCTAGTTGAGCTGATAACATACTTCTCCCAAATGTTTTAGAGCTTTTAACCATTTCAGGAATTAGCATGCAAACATTGAAAAAATCTGTGAAATTTTAAGAGCAAAATTTTTTAGGGAGAGATATTTTAAATTCAGAATCTCTAAAGTGAATTCTTCCAGCATATTTTGCTATTTAATTTTTATTTCATTAGTGAATAAAATCTTAATTAAATGCCAGTTATTAAAAACTTAGAACTCTAAGTCAATTGAAGGATACACAGAGAAATATTTTACATAGCTAGAAAAAATTATGTAGACACAAACGTTTTTAGTGTGTGGTCTACTTGTAATGTAAATTTATCAAAAGCTAGGGATTAAATAAAATGTAAATTTTAACATCCTCAAATTCACTCAGGGAGAGATTTTCATGATTCATAGCCAGAAATAGTAGACATGATTGGGTCTCAACATTTCTTGCTATTTTAGTGCTTGGCTTAAAACTGTGATAAAAATTAAAACCCAGAATTAAAATTCATCCCTCAAAATTGAGTTGATTTCTAATTTTTTTTGTTGATTCCATTTGTTTTACATTTTATTGTGTAATTTTATGTACAAGCCAACATTGTTTTTGTTGCTGTATGTAGTCGGTGCTGTGACTTGTTTGTGCTCATCTCTGTTCTGTAGGCAACTTGCCACTCCCTACTGAATAAAGCTACAGTAAAAGAAAAAAAGGAAAACAAAAAATCAGTAAGTTTGGAGACCTTTTTATTAGCTGTTTCTTTCAAAGCAAAACAAAAATCTTTTGCTGTTTGTTAAAAACATCTTCACTTCAGCCTATTTGACCTTCACTGTAAAATCATTCTACTAATTCTGGCACAAAATAGCTTTCATTTCAATTAACCCTGGAATTAAGTTACATTGAAACATTCTCTGTGTTCCTTTGGTTTGATTTATTCCAAAGGCATTTTGTGGGCATTTGTTGCATTGGATATCCTTGGTCTAATTTTATTATTGTTATTTTTAGAATGATAAGTGAATGCAAAAGAAACTTAATTTCAAGGCCTTAGAAACTGCTGACTCCCTTTATTCTTGCTTCCTGTTTGCAAGTGATGTGAGTAGTTTCTTTGCCTAGAGGTGAAAGGTTTTTGGTAATTTTTAAGTAAATGGCAAGAAAGTGTTACTTTCTGAAACCTAAAAGTTGCTAAATTTTATTTTTTACTCCTTATAATTTTATCTAGACATTGTCAGCCAGAATTTAGATATTTGTGCTTAGATTATAAAAAATCTAATGGTAAAAGAACCTTTACCTTAGAGAAAATCTAAGGTAAATTGTAAGAACTCAGTAAGTCTATATTTGTAGAGAAACACCTCATTTTGCATACGTGATATGCCATAATTTATTTAAAAGCAAGTGATGATAGTCATAATTATTTTCTTCTAGTGAATGGAATTGTCCCCCAAATATAACATGTATGTATAACAAAATATAACACTCATACACTTATATATAACACTTTAAATTTGCCATTATCTTTCAGTATAATTTATACATATCAAGTTGAATCCTATCTTTGTTTTCCTAATTACAAAATATTTGTTAAAGATATCCAAATGATTGTTAGCAAAAGAAAACTTTAAGGGGTCATGTAGTTTTCTTAAAAAGGTATAATTTAGAATTTAGTGTTCATCTGGTTTCATCTTTCATTCCTTTCTAAGCTTTATGTATAATAAAGCTTTATATATAAATTGTCCAAGCTTTAAATGTAAATTCCTGTTGTGAATTCGGAACAAAATTAAAATTTAGAGATACATGCTTTTATTGTGTCCATTCAAGATTTCATTTTTGAGTAAGTTAAGTAAATTTATTCATCTGTGAACAAATGGATTGGATAGCTTTTTTCTTAATAAAGACATCTCTTTCTAATGCTTCAGCCTTCTAATTCTCAGCATATGTGGGTTTAACACAATATACACCATCACTATTGAAATTAATTTACTTTTTCTAACCCTCTTGTTTGGTGTTATACTAATACCATTGTGTAGTATATCACATAAATTAAAATTCAGACTTTGTGTTTCTCTAGAGCATGTTTTCTAGCCTTCCTAACATTGCTTTATTTATTAAGATTTTATTTAAATTTGTTCCTTGAACTTTTTTTTGTACTAGAGTTATTTTCAGATTTTTAAACTTTCTGGGTAACACTAAGTTTTGGAATGTATTTCTCAGCACAGGTGATGGGAGCTCCTCATGGAAACAAGGGGGATATCATGGGTAATTTGAGATACTTTATAGCACATTCCAAAATAGAAAAATGGAATGGAATAGTCATTATAAATTTAAACTGTTGTTTTATGGAGTTGTTTGCTTCACAGGATCTAATGATCTTTTCTTTTAAGAGCAGCTGACTTTCTTTTGAGGTATGCATCATGGATTGGATATATAGAGAAGTTTCTGGCTTCTTGTGTAGTTGTATTATAGATAATCCCATTTATTATACTCAAACATACAACATATAATTAGATTTACTTTGCTAGTTAACTGCCTAATTCAGGGAGAATTTTCAATAATTAATTGTGTATGGGTAGTTAATGTACAGCTTCTAACTGCATTTATTTACATTATGTAGTTCAGCTTTTTTTTTTTTTTTTT
>NW_003852507.1:3104520-3107563 GCF_000181295.1 Otolemur garnettii
GCCTTAGCCACTTGAGCCACAGGCGCCGAGCCTTAAATTTTCTTAATTTTGTATCTAAAATTAAAAATTCTAAGCCAGGCGTGGCTTGAGCCCAAGAGTTTGAGGTTTCTGTGAGCTATGATGATGGCACTGCATTCTGGCCTAGGCAACAGAACTAGACCCTGTTTAAAAAAAATAAAATTAAATAAAAATTCTATATCTAATTCTAAATCTAATTCTCTATTTGTGTATTTCAGCTAAAAATAAATGATATTTACATTTATTAGATGCCATTCTAGTAAGGCATCTATATCTGACCACCTTCACCAGTTCCCCTTATTTAAGTATAAAATTATTGTTCATGCAGTAAGCATCTAAAATACTGTAGCACAAAGAAAGCTTACTGAGCTATGGGTAGTGCAAATGAAGGTGAGACTATATTAGTTATAACTCATCTCTTTTATCACTTCATTCTCTAAAATCTTTTTCACTAATTTTCTATCAGAAATTATAGAAAATCATTTTTAGATTACATGGACCATATGAAGCACTAAATGGAATGGGATGAAGTGGAATAATCGGTATTCTTTCCAGAGTTATTCTAGACAGTGTGAACCATGTGAATTTATGACAAGAAGTATTACTTTATTGAGGCATTGTAAGAAAAGGAGTTATTTGAGATTTTGCACATAAATCCCATTTTCTTGTTTCTTCTCCAGTGTGCTTTGAAATGTACGTTTATCCCTTGACTCACAGAATACTGAGTGGCGTGCTATGGCTTTGCTATTGTTGTTTCTGCTCTTTAAACAAAAAGTTAGCCCCACTAAGCAAGAATAGTTGTAGAGATTAAAATGTTATGTAAATATTCTTTAAAACTAAATGTGTATGTGTAGCATATATAAAAAATGTAATATTTTTATTTGATAACATGACTTAAAACAGAGGGCAGTGGAAAGAGGTGAGCTAAGCCAGTTTCCTAACACTTTTCTTGGTTTAAGGTACCTGTTTATCTTCAATGTAAAATGTTTCATAAAGGGCGGCACCTGTGGCTCAGTGAGTAAGTTGCCGGCCCCATATACTGAGCGTGACAGGATCAAACCCAGCCCCAGCCAAACTGCAACAAAAAAATAGCCAGGTGTTGTTGAAGGCGCCTGTAGTCCCAGCTACTTGAGAGGCTGAGGCAAGAGAATCACCTAAGCCCAAGAGTTGGAGGTTGCTGTGAGCTGTGATGCCATGGCACTCTTACCAAGGGTGACAAAGTGAGACTCTTGTCTCTTAAAAAAAAAAAAGTTTTATAAAGAAAAAATAACTATTTTAACTTTTGCATTCACATTGCTTTTCATGCTGGACAACTACTTCTTCAATCATTAAATCTTTTATTTGACAGAATTATAAATTGAGGTAGACAGGGGTTCTCTTTTCTGGTGGGATCCTTTTTTCTTTTAGGTGCCCAAGAATTCCTATTCTTCTGTGGTTTAAATAATAGGTAGGTCCTTATAATAAATCATGCTGATAAAAAGGAACTAGCAGTAATTACTTTTAAGTAAGTTTTTTTTTTCTCTCAATAGGAATCTAAGAAAAAGTTTTATACATGGTAAGCATTTTCTCAAGAAATTGATTTGGACCTGGTATACAACAAAATGTAAATATTTACTATTAGATATAGGATGTTTTGAGGGTATACTATAAGAGCTGACCACACTGTGATGTTTATCTATCTTAGCAAAATATGATAATATTTGTATGAAAATTTGCTCTGTTTTCTTTATTCATTCATTAAATTTGCAGTATAAACAATGATGATAAAATGAAGATCTTTTTTCAGGTTTCTTCTCCCCACCTCATCCATGAGACTTTTCTTTTCTCTGAGATACCTTAATTGTGCTTTAATATGATGAAAGACTAGAATTGAGGGAAAACTTTATTTTCTGATATTTTAGAAGAAGGGGAAAGTTAGAAATTGTTGTTCATGAGTCTTGATTCAGAGTGTTTTTGTGGAAGTTTGGCCTTCAAACTCTTTGTTCCCCTTTATTTTAGTTCAGACGTTATACTCAATTCTGACCTCCTTGTTTTTAGGTGGTTAGCCAGCGTTTCCCTCAGAACAGCATCGGCGCAGTAGGAAGTGCTATGTTCCTCAGATTTATCAATCCTGCCATTGTCTCACCATATGAAGCAGGAATTTTAGATAAAAAGCCACCACCTCGAATCGAAAGGGGCTTGAAGTTAATGTCAAAGGTGAATTGTTTAGTTAATCTAGCTATCTTACATTACCTTCACAAGTACATTTTCAGTTTTTCATAGAATTCTTGATTTTACTTTTGAAATACCCCATATTTTTCAATTGTGTGCTTTTGTTTTATTTCACTGATATTGATAAAGGAATTCATTAGTATCCAATGGGCCTTATTATCATGAGAAAATATTTTAGCAAATGTCTTGTATTCTGAAGATAGTTTTCTTAATAATCATTCTGGAAATTTTGAAACAGAGATAAAAATGTAGACTATAGTTTTTTTTTTTATTTAAAAAGACTTAAAATTGTTAGTATGCATTTTATATATGCACATATACATAATAATTTGGGGGAGGAATAGAAACAATACCTAGAGTAATATAGAATGAGGAATGATTGATTTTAACTACTAGTAGAAATTATATCAATGAGAAAATTCATACTCTGATATATAGACTTCATATGTAAAATAATCTGGTTATTTAAAACCCTATTTTGTTGTTTAGATACTTCAGAGTATTGCCAATCATGTTCTCTTTACAAAAGAAGAACATATGCGGCCTTTTAATGATTTTGTGAAAAGCAACTTCGATGCAGCACGAAGGTAAGTGGCCTGAGACTTAGTTACTCTGTTTGAATCAGATATTTTCAGTTTCACCTAACTACAAGTACCTGGTCTACATGAAGTTTCTGTGTAGATTTTTTTCTCTTTGCTTTCCAGGTCAAGACATCATTTGTCTTGTTTAATTTTACTATAAAACACAGTCATGAAATAAATCTATATTCTTTAAACTTTGGTTGTCAAAACTTTTTTTTTTTTTTTTTTTTTTT
>NW_003852507.1:3107632-3135778 GCF_000181295.1 Otolemur garnettii
CCATTTTTTTTTTTTTTTTGAGACAGTGTCTTTCTTTGTCATCCTCAGTAGAGCGCTGTGGTGTCACAGCTCATAGTAACCTCAAACTCTTGGTCTCAAATGATTCTCTTGCCTCAGCCTCCCTAGTGGCTGGGACTACAGGCAGCCACCACCCACAGTGCCTGGCTATTTTTCTTGTTGTTTGTTTGTTTGTTTTAGTAGGCCCAGGCCAGGTTTGGACCCACCAGCCCCGATGCATGTGGCCAGCACCCTAACCACTGAGCTACGGGTGGCCAGCCCCAAGGGGGATTTTTGATGTCTAGCAAAAGAGAGGATTTGTGTTTGCTACAATATGGGGACAAGGAAGAAAGAAGATTCCTATTATTAAAAACTAAAACCAAACTGGTATAGACAGTTCATACTAGCATATAATTGGAATTCTTTTGTTATAAAAATGTTTTTGATAATATAATTAGTTTATTTGAACTAAAAAGTTACTCTTTAAACAAGTAATGTGAGCACATAATATTTTGTTCATGAGTAATTGAACAAATGTTGAGGCTTTATGATTTTAGAAAACTTCTCTACTAAATTTCCAAAACTAACTAGCTTACTTTATTTCCCTGAATTGTTTTATAAATTAGTAATAAACTATATTTGCCTGAGTTGTTTTTAGAAAAGCAAATAGGATAATTCATGTGAAAGTGCTTTATAAGTGTTAAAAATGTAAGTTAATGTTCAAAATTCTACTTTTTATACAGTATGAATCTAGTTGGTCTTCTAAGCTAGCCTTGTCCAACTCTTTAAGTTTATCATCATCAAAGTTCTCACTGACTTCTTTCTCTTAGGGAAATTGGAGTTTAAATGGTATGTTGCTAGACTATAGGTCATATTAGAAAGGGAATGTCATTATGTGATTTATATGCTAGCATATGGCCCACCCTTGCAAAGTTGAAGGTACCCAAGTTCTGAACCTGGCTCTTAACAGGCTATTTAACTTTGGAGGAAGTCTTTTGTCTTATATGGGCCTCCATTTACTACTTATCTATAAAACACTTCTCTTGAAAGTTTCATCCACCTAAATATTGTTGTTCTTCACAAAGTTACTTCATAACAAATTTAATTAAAATAAAGGTATGAGTATACCTGAGGTTAAAAATTCTAATGACTTTGCATTTTTAAAGGTTTTTCCTTGATATAGCATCTGATTGTCCTACAAGTGATGCCGTAAATCATAGTCTTTCCTTCATTAGTGATGGCAATGTGCTTGCTTTACATCGTCTACTCTGGAACAATCAAGAAAAAATTGGCCAGTATCTTTCCAGCAATAGGTAAGAATTCCCAGTCATAGAGATAGTGAACACTCTCCAGTTTAAATTTGTACTAATAAAATTATTGGTCATGAATAGTGCTTTCCTCTCTACAACCTTTCTTGGAGTAAGAATTATGATTTAGAAAGAGAAAGGTATTTACATTGTGCTGGTGGGACTGCAAGCTAATACAACATTATTTGAAGGAAGTGTGGAGAATCCTTAAAGAACTCAAACTAGACTTCCCATTTGATTCTGCAATCCCATTACTGGGCATCTACCCAGAAGAAAAAAAATCATTTTGTCATAAGGATATTTGCACTAGACTGTTTATTGCAGCTCAGTATATAATTGCCAAATTGTGGAAACAACCTAAATGTCCACCAATCCAGAAGTGGTTTAACAAGCTATGGTATATGTATACCATGGAATACTATTCAGTCACTAAAAAAGATGGTGACTTTACATCTTTTGTATTTACCTGGATGGAGTTGAAATACATTCTTCTTAGTAAAGCATCACGAGAATGGAGAAGCAGAGATGGTGACTGTGGCTCAGGGAGTAGGGTGCAGCTCCATATGCTGAGGGTGGCGAGTTCAAACCCAACCCCGGCCAAAAACAGAAAAAAAAAGAAAGAATGGACAAGCAAGAATCCAATGTGCTCAATTCTGATGTGAGGACAGTAGATGCTAGTACACGGTGGTGGGTAGAGAGAGGGATGGAGGGAGGGGATGGGGCCCCGGTCACGGTGTGTGACACACCTTTGGGGGATGGGATACAATTATAAGAGGGACTTTACCTAACAAATGCAGTCAGTGTAACCTGGTTCTTTGTGCCATCAGTGATTCCCCAACAACAACAACAACAACAAAAAATTAATAAAAATAGAGAAAGATAGACTCTTTAAAAAAAAAATGGACAAAAGGTTAAGTTGTATTAAATGATCGACAAGCCTACCTAGATGCTATTAATTTTCTTTTATTAATGTCAAGTTAAGAAATCTCAGATTAGCCCTTAGAATTTTTTGGTTCTTAAATGATGAAACATACTGTGCAACAAGACAGCGAAGTTTAAATTTACTAAAAGATAAAATTAGTATTGACATTTGAACCTACAGGACAGCTAATTCTTAGGAATTTAGTAATTGAAACATAGCCACAGTTCTCTGTGTGAGGAGTTTCTTATAAAGGTAAAAGTAGTCCGATTATTTTCAGATGCCAACAAAAATGGTTTGTTTATTCATTTGAAAAGGTAGGAGACCATGAAGCCAAAGCTAAGCAATTAAGGGATGGGAGTTTAAAAGAGAGGACATTGTAATCCTTCATGAATTGTTGATTGATTGATGTAGGTATGGGCATGACTAATGTATGCCCTTAACATAAAAAAATGAAGTTGTTTATCTGTGTAATATTAAAATAAACTGTGAAACTTTTGAATACAAACATGATTTTCTCTTATATAATTTGTATTTACACTTTGGTGCTAGAGAGTTTTTTTTTTTTTTTTTAATTTTGGTCTTTAAAAAATTATACACATTTCAGGCTCGGCGCCTATAGCTCAACCGGCTAAGGTGCCAGCCACGTACACCTAAGGTGGCGGGTTCGAATCCCCAGCCTGGACCCGCCAAACAACAATGACGGCTGCAACCAAGAAATAGCTGGGCGTTGTGGCGGGCGCCTGTGGTCCCAGCTACTTGGGAGGCGGAGGCAGGAGACTCACTTGAGCCCAGGAGTTGGAGGTTGCTGTGAGCTGTAATGCCACGGCACTCTGCCCAGGGGGACAGCTTGAGGCTCTGTCTCAAAAAAAAAAAAAAAAAAAAAAATACACATTTCAAACATACAAAAAAATATAGAGGATACTATAACAGACCCATGTCTACCAACTATAGCTTTAACATTTATTTTAGATCTTTATAACATTTTATTTCTTGGGGTGGAGGACAGTGATACGTATACATACGTATAATTCCTCTTGACAGTCTAATTTCTATACTTCTCTCTGGAGATGCCCACCTAAAGCTGGTGGGTGTGCTTCCTAGGTATACTTTTATACCGTTGTGCATATATGCACATGTATGTAACTGGCAAAATAAGGAAATTATAGGTATATCTGTAGTATAACATAGATTTTTATGTTTTAAATTGTTACAACAACAATGTAGTGAATATAACCTCTTCACATAACATTCAGGATGTATCATTTATTTAATTTAGCATTTCATTGAATCTGTATCAGTTTATTTTTGCATTCCTGAATTAATGGAAGTTTACATTTGTTTGCAGTTTTTCACTAGTATAAATAGTGATCTTTTAAATTATCTTCATATTTGTCTTCTTAGGTAGTACCTATATATCTAATTGCTGGGTCTGGAATACACCTAGTCTCATCTTTACAGGATATTGTCAAATAGCTTTCCAAAGTGTACATGCCAATTAACACTTAGACCAGCCCTGTGTGAGAACATTTTTGTACACACTCTCACCAAAGTTGATGTCAGATTTATTATTTGCCAATTTGATGCTGTGAAGTAGTATTATGTTGTTCTTATACAGTTTTACTTACTGAAAATTCATATTTTCTCTGGTTATACGAAGATCTGATAATGAGGCAGTATGTTCAATTATGAAATACTGGTTTCTCAAGATAGATCTTTTCACTTTGAGAAGAGGAGGATCAGAATGTTTTTTTTTTTTTACTTACTGACCACCTGCTTAGTGGAACAGATCATGAGTTCTAGAAAACATTGAAGTTTTATTTAAATATTATACTTTAGAGAGATATACTTCAGTGTATACTTGTTTTTGAGTCTCATTATTCATCTTCAGTAGATTGCTACGGCATCACAGCTCACAGCAGCCTCAAACTTTTGGGCTTAAGTGATTCTCTTGCTTCAGCCTCCCAAGTATCTGGGACTACAGGCGCCTGCCACAGTGCCCGGCTACTTTTGTTGTTACAGTTGTCATTACTGTTTGACAGGCCCAGGCTGTATTTGAACCCACCAGCCCTGGTGTATGTGCCCAGAGCCCTACCCAGTGAGTTACAGGTACCAAGCCTCAGTGTATACTTCTGATCCTGAGATCTTTTTAGTGCTGTTCACAAATCAGCAGGGACCACCAGCTGACGGTAAAAAGAAAAGCAACAAGGGACAGAATGAAATGTGTACTGCAAAATATGAACTACTACTTTTTTCTAAGTAATTTGCTATATCTAGGGATCATAAAGCTGTTGGAAGACGCCCTTTTGATAAGATGGCAACACTTCTTGCATATCTGGGTCCTCCAGAGCACAAACCTGTGGCAGATACACACTGGTCCAGCCTTAATCTTACCAGTTCGAAGTTTGAGGAATTTATGACCAGGTAAAGTACAACCAGTATGACCAGTAAATGTACAAAGTACACTTTGAAATGATGATTGCTTTCTTTTTGTTTGAAAAGTGTTTACCACCAGTCCACTTGTTAGATATGATAGTTGTCAGGAAAATTGTACTTAGTTATTACACCGCCCTGTTTTGGGATCTAACTTTCCTATTACCCAAGGTATTATTGAAGTATGTATACATATTCATATGTATTCATATATCCATATTTATTCACATATTCATATAAAATAGTTTAACATAATAAATTGTGCACAAACTCTCTGTCCACCCTATGTATACCTGAAGGTCTGGCAGTTGGGTTCGTGAACTCATCCTGGAAAAAGTGCTACTTACCTCATTGCTGAATGTCACTGTGGTCATCTTCAAAGCAGTTTTGGAACTTTTTTTTTTTTTTTGAATGCTAGCAAAGCTATTGTCATATTACCCTTGATGTCCTGAATGCCATCAAAATGTCTTCTTTTCACTATTTCCTTTATGTTTGGGCAAAGAAAAAAGTCACTAGGGGCCAGGTGAATAGTGAGAGTGTTCCAATATACTGGAACTTGTTTACTGGCTAAAAAATCCCTCACAGACAGTGCTGTGTGAGCTGGTGCATTTTTGTGATGTAAGAGCCATCATTGTTGGCCAAAATTTTCAGTTAAGACTTCTGTTTCTCTGTTGGTATTTAGTTGGTCTGCTGTGCTTCTCCCAGTCAGTTGATGATTTTGACACACAATTCAATAGAGTTTTGTAGTGTTTTTGTCAGTTCTGCTTGTTGCTGGTCACCTTGACCTCTCTCAATGATGCTTTGTCTCCCCTCAGAACGTTTAGTCCATTGGTACACTGCCATTTTCTTCATGGCGTTATCCCCGTAAACTTGGAATAGCAGATCCCTGATTTCACTTCCTCTCTTGCCAAGTTTAACAAGAATTTTACAAAGGTTTATTCATTGCTCTAATTTAAGTTCTGACATTGTTGTGAGAGCACACAAAAGTACACAACAACAATAATGAATGATACTCAGCAAAACACTGACGCAGGTCAGCATGAACACAACTGTGAGACACTGATACATCAAGGTCATGAACCTTAGGAACTGTTTGTAAGATACTGCCAACATAAGCACATAGTAGCAAGTTTGCAGATTTAATTGTCAGACTTTGTATTTCAATATCATTTGTATACACAGGGTGCCAAAAAATGTGTATACATTTTTAAAAAAGGATAAACTGTATTAGCATTGTAATACTCAGTATGTATCAATAGTGTTTTTTGTGTATGTTGGATCTTGTAACTACTGTAATTTCAGAAGTCAAATGTGACTTGAGTATTACGTTTTTTGGCACTCTCTCTATATATTTCTTTGAAACAGGTTCTTGCTTTGTCACTCACGCGGAAGTGCAGAGACACAATCATAGCTCCCTGTAACCTCCTATTCCTGGGCTCAGACATTCTCCCGTTTCAGACTCCTAGGTAGCCACCATGTGTGGTAAATTTTTAAAACCTTTTTAAAGAGATGGGATCTCACTTTGTTCCCTGACTGGTTATAAACTCCTGCCTCAAACAATTTTCCTTCCTCAGCCTCCCAAGGCAGAAATGTGTGCTGCTAAATGTGAACTGGGATTGTAGGTGTCAGCCACCACTCCCAGCCTGTTTTGTATGTTGGGTTTTTTTTTTGCAATTTTTGGCCGGGGCTGGGTTTGAACCCACCACCTCTGGCATATGGGGCCAGCGCCCTACTCCTTTGAGCTACAGGCACTGCCCTGTATGTTGATTTTTTATAACAATAAAGTAACTTGCTGAATCATACTTTCTCATTTTGCTTTGATAAGTTTTCACATTTAATACTTACAAGGAAGTAAAGACAGTATTATTTTCGTATTATAGTTAAGAAAAATGTAATTTATTGTGAATAACTGACTTGCCTAAGGTGCCACCCTAATTCATAGCTCTTTGGGGTATATATGTATTTATTTATTCATTTTAGAAATAGGGTCTCACAATGTTAAAATTTTATAGGAATAATATAATAAATATAGCCTTTTCATGCAATATTCTATTCAAGACTTTTTATTTATCATGGTAGTCTTTCATTGGAAGACTTTATCATGGTTTATTTTAATTGATGGACATTTACACTTGTTTCCAGTTTTTCACTATTATAAATCATGATGTAACAAGTGTCACTATTTATAATGATAATTGTAGACCTGAATTCTTGGGTTTATGCAGACTTCCCACCTCAGCCTCCTGAGTAGCTGGAACTACAGGTGCATGCAGCCACGCCCAGCAGTCTTTTGGTTTAAAGTGCAGGATTTTTTCTACTATAATGTGTCATTTTTCAGAACCCTCCTAAAAATTAATGGTTTTAACTTCTTTTAAAGTAAGGCTCAGAAAATATAGTATATTTTAATATTGCTATAAAATTTCTGTGGACATTTATTTTGAATCTTGTTTACAGAGATTTAGTTTGTGAACAAAAAGATCGTCATAGTTTGATACTTAACTGCTACTAACTTAACTATCTTACAGTGAAGATAGTTTGCTGAATTCTTTAGTCTTTGAAGTACTTCTCATAGTACTGTACACTTAGTACTCCATAGTGACTATGGGTTAAGTATTTTGGTCATAGATTTGGGGGGGGGAACCCAGAACTTGATGTACAGAAGTTAATTCACATTAAAGATTTGCGTATAATATGCCATGAATTTTAAATGCTTGTTATTAATCATATATCAGCCATAGTTTTGTGAAAACTACCAATTCATTGATATTATTAAAAGAATATATGAATGTATAATATTCATATTATAATCATATTATATATCGGCCATAGTTTTGTGAAAAATACCAATTCATTGATATTATTAAAAGAATATATGAATGTATAATATGTGATATCCTTTTTAAATTTAATTTTATTTTTAGTGCTATTAGATTTTTCTCAGCATAATGAATGTTTATTTCTACATGATTAAGGGAATATATTCTATACAAAATTTCCATATTACCTAACTGAAAATTATATGACACAAAAATATAAAATGCTTTTATTCAACATTACTGGACATCTAGCCTTTTTTTCCTTTCATTTTTCTAAGAAAACTTTTTTATTATTACTCCTTTTCTTTTTAAGACCATACCTTCCCTTACAAAGCAATCATCTGTGCTTTTGAAGACTAAATGATTTAATATGTATAATATACTTAGAACAGTGTCTGATATGTATAAGGTGTAATGTTAGATGGTATTTTTGTTCTCTTCTACATTCCCACTTATGAGGCGAGCATGATGGCTCAGGCCAGGCGTGGTGGCTCATGCCTGTAATCCCAGCACTCTGGGAGATCGAGGTGGGTGGAGTGCCTGAGCTTACAGGTTTGAGACCAGCCTGAGCAAGAGCGAGGCCCCATCTTAAAAATAGCTGGGCGTTGTGGCAGGCACCTTTAGTCCCAGCCCCTCGGGAGGCTGAGATAAGAGGATCTCTTTGAGCCCAAGACTTTGAAGTTGCTGTGAGATAGGATAAGCCATGGCATTCTACTGGAGGGTAACAAAGTGAGACTCTGTCTCAAAAATAAATAGATAAATAAATTACCACTGATGCTCTTTGAGACCAATTTCTTTTAAATAAAAAAGTAGCTTTATAATTTTAATTATTAAATTGCTCAAAATACAGAAATCTAAAGAAGAAAGTAAACTCTTTCATCCCCTTATTAGATATAACTCAGTTAACATTTGGCAAATAGCTTCCCAGTTGTTAATCTATGCACGTGTATATCTGTTTCTCCTGTAGAGTGCTAGCTAGGGTATTTATTTCCATTAACACTGATCTGGCACCAGCAGTATGATGGACTGAGCTGAACTAATATAATCTCCTCCCAAAGACACATAGAAATGCTAGGTAAAATGAAAAATACATATTTTTAAAAAAAATTTTAAAGATACATACCCTGGGCTCGGCACTTGTGGCTCAAGTGGCTAAGGCGCCAGCCACATACACCTAAGGTGGCGGGTTCCAATCCCCAGCCCGGGCCCGCCAAACAACAATGATGGCTGCAACCAAAAAAATGGCCAGGCGTTGTGGCGGGTGCCTGTAGTCCCAGCTATTTGGGAGGCGGAGGCAGGAGACTCGCTTGAGCCCAGGAGTTGGAGGTTGCTGTGAGCGTGATGCCATGGCACTCTACCCAGGGGGATAGCTTGAGGCTCCGTCTCAAAAAAAAAAAAAAAAAAAGATACATACCCTGAAGACATTTTCTGAGCAAATTACCCTGCTTACAGACAGTATAGCTAGGTAAAGAAATGGAAAATATGAAAGAGGTTAAGAGATGCAGAAGATAGAATGGGAAGGGCCAGCACATATCTAGTAAGTGTTCCAGAAATTGGGATTGGTAAGAACGGGGAAGAGATAATATCTGAAGGGATAATGGATGAGAATTTTCCAGGGTTGGTGAATGAAATGACTCTTTAGATTTAAAAAGTATACTAGTCTTGAGCAGAATATGTAAACATTATGCCATGCTTTTTCAGAAATATATTTCAGTACATATGGGAACCTAATATATGATAAAAGTGGTATCGAAAATCAGGGAAATTAGGTTAGACTTTCAATAACTGATGTTGATACAACTGAGTAACCATCTAGAAGAAGATTTTCATACCATTTATGAATATAAACTCCCATGATTCCAAGAAGAAAAATGGGCAAAGGAAGGCCTTCAAAATCTACAAAACTAGAAAAGGAAAAGTTGATGAACTGAATTTGTAAAATATAAATAAAAACTCACAAACTTCTCTCTATGAAAAACACATCATGAGTAAAGACGGTCATGTGATTTATATCCCTGTCCAGTACTTAGGATAGTCCTAAAAGAGCTCTTATGCTTCAAAGAGTATTATCTTGAAGTTGTTGGTGCATGTTGCTGAATTATTCTTCAGGAAGCCTGTTGTTTTTTTAAATATTTTTGTTTTGTCATTTTTATATTTCATCATTGCTCCAATTGTAGATTTCTGGAAATATTCAGCGGACAAAATAAAGTCTTTCAGTTAATCTGTTCTTTTTCCTTTTAGGCATCAGGTACATGAGAAAGAAGAGTTCAAGGCTTTGAAAACACTAAGTATTTTCTACCAAGCCGGGACTTCCAAAGCTGGGAATCCTATTTTTTATTATGTTGCACGGAGGTAAATACTATATTTTGGTGTCTCTTTACAGAATTTTAAAAAATGGTAACAAATGTAGAAAGGTAGCAAATTTGATTGTTCCCATTTCACTTACCAAGAATTAAAGACAAGTTTACTTGGGAATGTGGAATGGGTAAACAGCCATCCTGTCATAAAATGGTGCTTAGTATATTAGAAATTGCTTTTCTGCTACCCAGTTCATATTGGCTTCTCTTTTCTACACCAAGTTTTAAAATACTATCTACAGGGCAGCGCCTGTGGCTCAAGGAGTAGGGCACCAGCCCCACATGCTGAGGGTGGCAGGTTCAAACCCAGCCCCAGCTCCCCCCCCGCCCCCAAAAATACTACCTACAGTTGCTTAATTACAAAGAGTAAAAAACTACAAAAAATCTTTTGTCTTTAGGTATATTCTGACTAAATAGTATCCATCACATTATAATCAGGGATTTTTTTTTTAAAAGAAGAAATGAAACTTAAAGAGCCTATTTCTGAGAACTTTCAGTGTTAGGTTGTATAAGACAGCATCAGTGTGATTTAGAAAATAATTCAGAGGAGTTGTGGGAAATCTCTATAAAGTTGGCAGAGACATCCTGGAAATGTGTGTGTGTTTGTGCTGTCTCAGCCCAGGCTAGTTCTTACAGAGCCTCTCTGGAAATGCTGTGAGCTCCTCCTCTGTGATAGATAGGATGCCTGTTATGCTTTCCCTACCATCATATTTTCTTTCTTGCCTCTTTGTGCCTTCTTTTAGACAACTCATCTATGACATTATTTAGTCAATTTTACTCTTTCCATTTAGCACAACATAAATTCATAGTAATTGAACTTTAGAGATAATATACAATAGGGAGACAGCTGACTTTGGAATCTCAAGAACTATGTTCTGCTATTCATCAGCTGTAGGATTTAATGTGAATGTTTCTTGAATTTAACACAAATTGTAGAATTATATTAGCAGACTTAGTGGGCCATGGGCAGCAAATACTTGGTAGTGTGTAGGAAACAAATTGAGGTTGAGAAATAGGAGGGAAGGGATGAAGGAGGACAAGTGGAAGATGGGAAACTTGTTTAATCAGATAGTTCGTAGCCTTAAGACCAAAAAGTCCAAAGAACTGGGGTTTAGGGAATTTAGAGAATAAGAAAATTGCATTTACCTTTGTGCTTCTTCTTTCACAGCTCCTTTTTTTTTTTTTTGAGACAGAGTCTCACAGTGTTGCTCTCGGTAGAGTGCTGTGGTGTCACAGGTCACAGCAACCTCCAGCTCTTGGGTCTAAGTGATTCTCTTACCTCAGCCTCCCAAGTATCTGTGACTACAGGCACCTGCCACAACACCTGGCTATTTTTTATTGCAGTTGTCATTGTTTAGCTGGCCTGGGCTGGGTTTGAACCCACCAGCCTCGGTGTATATGACTGATGACCTAACCACTGTGCAACAGACGCTGAGCCTCTTTCACAGCTCTTGAGTAACATCATCTCACTTTCCTATGAAGGTCCTCTCTCTCTCTGATTTTAGTTGTCATTGCCAAATTGCCTAAGGTGATTTTAATTTTCTTTTGCACTTGAGATGCACCATGTTTATATTCCGTCTCCTACCTTTAATACAACCAGGATATTTTGACTTTCCTTACTTTGTCTAATTAAAAAGCTAACTTTGATGAGGGAGATAGACAGATGTGTGCTCTCTGTCCTGCTCTCCTTTGGATTATTGTTAGTTTACAAGTAGCAAAGATTTCTGGAAAACATAAAAGCTGGGTGTTTTCTATAGGATTATAAACTGTTAAATTTGTATTCCTTCTCTGTGGTGATCTAGAAGAAGCTAAAGGAAAATAGGATGGGCCTGATGAAAACCTGTCAGTGGGGTTTCTATGAAATCGATAAATACGGTAGCTTGAAAGAGATAAAAATTCCCAGCTCTGCTGATGATTAGCTGCATTACCTTAAGACAAAGTAATTTTTCTGAGTCTGTTTCTTCGTATGTTAAAAAGGGAGGGTTGTGCTTACGAAAACTGTCTACCTCTCCTATAAAGTGTTTTGTGACCTAAGTTTAAGACTTTCTTTTTATTTTTATTATGACCCTCTCAGTTTCAGATTTTCAGATCTTTTAGTTTCTTGCTTAGATCTACTAGAGCTCTTCCTGACCTTTATTTTCACCGGGTGTGAATCCTTAGCTTCGGGACAGGTGAACACTCAGTAGATCACAGCAGAGAAGAGGCCCAGTTACGCCACTATACAGGTGCAGAAGTTGGTGAAGGCCTTGTCTCTGTGCAGCCAGTTTTATCAAAGAGCACTTGGGTTCGACTTTTTTCTATTTGCCTGTGTTTCCATGGCTTAGATTACTACACGTTTGGTAATGTTTTTCTGAATTATAGATTTCAGTCTCCTTATGGATAGTCCACAGATATTTCAGACTTGAATGTCCAAAACTTAATTCAGTGTATATTCAGATCAGCCTCTTCTTCACACTATATTCTCTTTCTCAGTAACATCACCATCCCTTCTAGTTTCCCTTTAGAAACCCTAATCATTTAAAATTCCTTCCTCTTTGTCTTGTCTTCTTCCTTATGAGTCACCAAATCTTGATTTTTACCTGTGAGATCCTGAGAAATCAATTAAGTTGCTTTAGTAAGGCCTTTATTATTTCACAAAATTTATTCTTCTTTCTCAAGAAGATGGTTCTTAGGAAGAGTATAAATTAGAGCAGAGCCAGGCCACCCAGGTAGCTGTTGGCTCTGAACCCAGTTTATGCTCTTTAGCTCTCTCATGGCTTTGTGTTCAACTCTTCCTCATGATTTTCCTCTCTCTGTATCCTTCCAGCTTTAGCCCTAGCTAGTAACCCTTTATTACCAAAGCACTGAACATCTAAAATTCTAGAAAGAAAATGTGATTCAGTATAAAAAGTATCTCTGTTTGGCACCACCTTTAATGCTAGATGCTGGCTAGCCAGTAGAATTCTGGCTGCCCCTAACTCAGGTACATGCTCCTGGCCCAGCAGTCATATGATTCAAACTGTGACCATAGAGTGCTTGATGTTCCCTCCTCAGGGACTGTCCTTAGGTTAGGTATGTGGTTTTTTTTTTTTTAATTTTTGTTGTTGTTGTTGTTGTTTATTTATTTATTTTAGAGACAGAGTCTCACTTTGTCACTCTAGGTAGAGTGCTGTGGCATCACAGCTCACAGCAACTTCTAGCTCTTGGGCTTAGGCGATTCTCTTGCCTCAGCCTCTCAAGTAGCTGGGACTACAGGCACCCACCACAATGCCCAGCTATTTTTTTGTTGCAGTTTGGCTGAGGCCAGGTTCAAACCCACCACCCTCGGTAAATGGGGCTGGCGCCCTACTCACTGAGCCACAGGCACTGCCCAGGTATGTGTTTTAAATTACTGTCAAATTAATGGTCTAAAATTAAGTACTTTGGAAATATCTTTAGAAACTATTTTTTTGTTACCATATTGCTGAAACTCTCATTATCTCTTAACCTATACTAATGCAGCATTATTCTTCTTCCTTAGATGACTATGTCTAGATCTTTTTTTTTTTTTTTTGAGACGGAGTCTCAAGCTGTCCCCCTGGTTAGAGTGCTGTGGCATCACTCACAGCAGTCTCCAGCTCCTGGGCTCAAGCGAGTCTCCTGCCTCTGCCTCCCAAGTAGCTGGGACCACAGGCGCTCGCCACAACGCCTGGCTATTTTTTGGTTGCAGCCATCATTGTTGTTTGGCAGGCCCTTGCCGGATTCGAACCCGCCAGCTTAGGTGTACGTAGCTGGTGCCTTAGCCACTTGAGCCACAGGCGCCGAGCCTAGATCATTTTAACATTACTTCTGGAGGCAGTTTCCAGTACATATCTAATTTTGTCTTTCCCATTGACTAATCATGTAAAGTTCAAGTTCACATGCAAGATGCTCCATAATGTTGGCCTAATTCACTTTTCTAATATTCTCCTGCTATTCTCTCCCATATGCTTATGCTCTTCCCCTGTGGTAGTTAAAGTAGCTTAAATACAAGGATAATTGTTGTAACACAGCTTATAGTGGCAAAAAGAGGAGAACAATATAACTGTTTCAAAAAGGGAATTGTTGAATAAATGATCATACATCTATATTATGGAATAATGCAACATGTTAAATTTATTTTGCTTGTTATAAGTGGAAGAAACACAATTCAAATTTGTGTGAACCAAGAAGGAATATGACACATGTATCTAAGAAAATCAAGATGCACTAATTTCTTGCATGACTAAATGCAGAGCCTTGAATAATATCATCTGGAGAACATCTGTCTTCTCTGGCTTTTGACTCTACTTTCTTTATGTTGGCTTTTTCCCCAGGCAGCCCTTTCCAAGCTGTGGCTCATAGTACTTTGTGTTCTTCCAGTTTAACAATCTCAGTGGAAAAACACTTTTCCAGTAGTTTCAGCAAAAGTGGTTGATCTTATTTGCCTACCATAAACCACATGTTAGTTCTTGAGGCAGTCACTATGGCATGGGAGATAGAATTTCTTGGTTATCTAGGCCTGGATTATGTGCCCATTCTTGGAGCTTAGTGGTGAAGCAAGCCCTACCTGAATTGCATGAAATGAAAGAATGGCATGGGGGCAGGGTTTCTCAAAGGAAAATTGGATTGCTGATACCACAATGATGAAAAATACTAAGCAGATACTTAAAATAGTTAATATTAAATACTTAAAATGTTAAGTAATAGCCCAGGAATTTGAGGTTCAACGAGCTATGATGACACCACTGCACTCTAGCCCAGGCAATAGAGTAAGAGACTCTGTCTCCAAAAAAAATAAATAAATAAATAAAAGAATGATTAAAAATATAAAATCTAAAGTTAGTTACCTTGAAGACTTTTCCTCTTAGGAGTATCATAATACTTGGCAATTGCTTTTTGGTTGGTAGTAGTAAATAGTAATAATAGCTAATATTTACTGAGTACTTAATCAGGCAAATTGTGTGTGTTATATAATTTCTCATTTAATCCTTATGGTAGCCTTCCGAGGTATTATTACTAACAGTACTAAATGTGCATGTAAACTAAAACCAAAAGAGACCAATCGTGAGGAATTAAAACAGGCAAACATGTCCTCAGTCCCCATCCTAGGCTGCTGCCAAATGAAAATCTTGGGCAGGACCTAATTTATATTCTTAATAGGAACTCCACGTGATTAATTTGTGGTCAGTTTATTACGGATGCTTCTCTGAGAGTTTCACTAAGTCATGTATTTAACCTATGTAGCACAACTAGTAGGAATCAGAACTAGGTTTCAGACCTAAGCCAAACTACACTATTAATAACAAGGTTATTATTACTGTTATGTACGGGGGTTAATTAACGCATATAGACCAACATGAAAGTCTAACCAACAGTTAGGAGATGTATTACTGTGAGGAAAATGAGTTCTGAATTCCTGGCATCCGATTTACAAATCATCTTTTAAACAAGACAGAGGTTTATTCAATATCATGTAATCTTGTCCATGCATTGGTTAGCAAAATTGGAATCCTTTTTTTACTGGAATAACATATTGCTAAATATGTTAATACAAGTGGGCATCGTGTTTGTAGAGCACAATGGTTTGTCTATTTTACTACTGTTTTTATCTGTTTAATAATAAATAATAACTTTCCCTCACATCACTCCCTATCTTCCAGCCCTAACCCTTATCTCTCTCTCTCTCTTTCTCTCTCTCTCTCGCTCTCTCTTGTATACACACACACATTGCATACTTTTGGTTGAAAACTACCTACATAATTTCTTCTCTTACACCTTTAATGTATACATCGTTGTTTCAGTTCAATTTGCAAGCATTTAAAAGGCAAATATGATATTTTGTTTGTTTTAATAGCATTTAATAGGGTGATTCATACTTCTTTTTGTAAGGAAGAAAACCATCATATTACAGTAACAGTTAAAACTTACACAATTAAAATTTGCAAACAGGCCAGGCATGGTGGCTCACGCCTGTAATCCTAGCACTCTGGGAAGCTGAGGTGGATGGATTGCCTGAGCTCAGAGGTTGGAGACCCTCGTGAGCCAGAGTAAGACCCCATCTCTACCAAAAAAAATACCCAGGCACTATGGCAGGCACGTGTAGTCCCAGCTACTTGGAAGGCTAAGGGCAAAAGACTCACTAAAGGAAGAAAAGGGGAAAAAAGAAAATTTAAAAAAAACCAAAACTTCAAACGAAGACGATTGAAAGCCAGTTGAAAGCAAAATTGAAAAAGAAAATTATAAACAACTTAAGCCAGGATAATGATAATTTCTTATCTAGTAAGTTGAAATAAATTTTATTTTCCTAGTGTGCTTGTCATTCAGCAGGTAATAAGGAACTGAAATGAGAGTGCAGGTAGTTCAAGTTCATTTAGGCCTGAGTACACACAGCAAAAATTACATAGAAAAGAAAGGGAATGTTGAAATCTCAATTAGATTGAGTGTGGTGCTACCATTTGTCACAGTGTTCATGTTCATAGTTGTGATTATCTTTGGGGTCACTGATGTTTTCAGAGTAGCTTGGTATTTGGAGTCATCTTGGGACTTGAGGGAGGTCAGACTGGTGCTCTTCCCAGGAACCATGCTGGTCATGGGATTCAAGCTGGTCCTAATATTCAGGCTTGTCCCAGGTTTGAGGGTTGCCATAGAATTTGCAGTTGACGCTGAAGTTGCCATTGTTGAAATTGTTCCCAGAATGTTATCAGCAAATATGAAGAGCAGGGTAATCAGTAATAGCTTGAACATTCTCCTCTGTTTCAAAATATATAAATTTAATCTAACGCTTGCATCACAAACAAATAGACACGCATGTATATTTGATTGTGTTTGTCAGTACATTCATGTTGTGTAAATGTTTGCCTTTTCATGGTTTATTAGTGAAAGCTCCTTTTCTTTGTTCTCATCATCTGCTGATATAAGACCTATTTTCTCCCTGGGCTACCAACTGAAGGCAAAAACAATCCAAAGACTAAAAATGTGTTTAATTGGGTTTTTCTATTTTTTACAAAAAGAAAAAAGTGAAACACTAGATATCTGCAACAAAATAAATATGAGGGCTTAAGATCAATATAGAGTAAAGCAGGGGTAAAAGATGAGAGGCAGTTTCGGAGAATAGAGTAACAAAAGAAGAATGAAGTAAATTCTGGCATTTTCTTGAAATTTCCCATGGCCTTTATTCCAGTAGTTTAAGATTTAAATTGAGGTCACCAGTTAGGATATTACCTCTAAATATTTTCTCCAAAGGCTCAAAGAGCTTGAACCAAAGGATTTCCCTAGTGCTAGGATAAAATTTTCTTCTTTTTTTTTTAAAAAGCTAGTTCTGAGAGCATTAATAATTTTTAAGAAAGAAGGAAATTTAGAATTGACCAAAATCAACCCTTTCCTTTTACAAGTGAGCTTACAGGGGCATAACTTACCTGAGGATGCCTATCTAAAAATCATCAAAGCTAGAGCTTGAATCTGAATCTTAGTCAAAATTCTTTAGATGTAGGCTATAATACACACATACCAAAAGTTTAACATTAAACTATTTTTAGAGTAAAGACTAATTTTTTTTTTTACTTTTTATTAAAATCTAATGGCTTGCCACATTTGAGATAATGCAACTAGCCCATGATTAAATATTATCATTTTTCTAAAAAAACTTAAAGCTCAGATTTAAATTGTAGAAACCTAGACTCTGATATGTAATTGACAGCATCTCAAATTAATATTACCTTTTTTCTTTGAAGATGAAGAATTCAGGCTATCTCCAGTATCCTATGGGGAATCTAATTTCTCATTCTTGCATGCTACTGAAATATAATGTGAGAAAGTCACATGTTCTAAATGTGAGCTGCTATTGGTTCTTTATAAGTGTCCAACTGAATGTTTCCCAAACAACTGATGTAAACAAATGGACTGACAGAGATTAAGGAATTCAAATAAAGTTTTCATAAAATCTATTTGCTTACTTAAAGAATCTGGTGAATACCACTTTGTTATTCCTCTTATCCATGTACATACTAACAAATTTTTTTTTCTGAGGCAGTCTCAAGCTGTCGCCTGTCGTGTGTCAATAGTGTCATAGCTCCCAGCAACCTCCAACTTGGGCTCAAGGGATCCTCTTTCCTCAGTTTTTCTTTTCTTTTTTTTTTTTCCATTGAGACAGAGTCTCACTTTTGTTGCTCTTGGTAGACTACTGTAGCATCATAGCTCACAGCAACCTTAGACTCTTGGGCTCAAATGATCTTCTTGCCTCAGCCTCCTGACTAACTGGAACTATAGGTGCCCACCACAAGGCCTGGCAATTTGGCAATTTTTTTTTTTTTTTTTAAGAGACGAGGCCTGGCTCAGGCTCAGGCTGGTCTCAAACCTGTGAGCTCAGGCAATCCACCCACATTGGCCTCCTAGAATGCTAGGATTAGAGGCGTGAGCCACTGCATCTGGCCAGTTTTTATATTTTTAGTAGAGACAGAGTCTTGCTTTTGCTCAGGCTGGTCTTGAATTTGTGAGCTCAAGCAGTCCACCTGCCTCAGCTTCAGAGTGTTAAGATTATAGGCGTGAGCCACCCGCCCAGCCTATGCTACTGAATTTCTTCATTGGGTTGACTCTAACTGGATAAATATACGATTTTGTCTGCTGTTACTATCATGATTTAAAATCAAGAATTTTAAAGATAAGTATTTTATTTTCCCTTAGAGTATCTTTGTATATGTTTATAGGATAGTTTCCTAGCCATGATTATTCTGAAGTTCTAAAAAATAATTCAAAAATAGCACATTCCAGGGATTTAATTTTTTGGTAAATAATTAAAGTTTTAGAAAAAAGTTAAAGTATATTAATATGAAAATAAGAAAAGGATTGTATATGAAAGTAGTACTTTTATAATGAGTTCACTAAGTTTTGTGGTTTTTACTGTATTTTAAACCATCTGCCTGGAAGGACAGTAAGTAAAGTTTTTAAAGGAGTTTTGTCTTTTGGCCAGTTTTTTTCTTAATAACTAGCATACAGAGAAGTTGGTTGTATTGTGTTTTCATCACATTGGCTGGTACGCCTTAAAAATTGCAGAGCTGCAAACAATGGTGTTGTCATACAAGGAAATTGCTACATAATGGCAGAAATACAAGTCAATACATGTTCTGTGCTTGTTATGCTGTATTATGAAGTTTGATTTTTGTGTGTGAATGAATAGAACCATTGCTTGCTTAGGTCTTGTTTACGAGATATGTATACTAACCTCTACTTAACTGGAGGTTAGTGTGATCAGATCTTAGAAGTAAACAAAATAAAACCCTCTTGGCAATCAGAGTACAAAGATAATTTACAAGAATTTGGTACTGTTTTTTTCTCTAATTAACTTGCTCATTCTATGGATTGACTTTATGTGGGGGGTGGTACATAGTAAATAATAATGGTAATACTTTGGACTTCAAAAAACTATCAGTGACTTTTTCTATCTTTCCTTTCCATTTTTTTATTTGTATATATTCATAGGTACAAGTGCAGTTTTGCTTCATTTATTTACTACATTGCAGTGAAGTAAGGGCCTTCATTGTGTACATCATTGAAGCAACACACGCTTGTATCCACCAGGCAACTTCCCATCATTCACCTCCCTCCACCTCACCACCTGCTGCCCCTCTTCTCCGTCGTCCGTCATTCCACACTCTGCTTCCGTGTATACTATTCTGTTTTTCTCATCTTGACCTTCTAAATACTAGACTTAATACAGTTCTGTATTGGTGCTTCAAACACTTCAATCTCAACTTCAGATTTATAATTCAACATTTCCCTTTCCTATTCTTATTTCCAGACATATTTTTCTCATAATCTCTTAGTTATTTGCATCATTACCTAGCCAAATAATTCATCATCAACCTTGGATTTCTCATTATCTTCTGTGGTTGATCTTAAGTACCCCAGGCCTCTTGATTATGGTTAACTAAAATTCTGAACTTTACAACATTCACATACTCCCAAACGAAAATTATTTGCCATTACCTAGGCCTTCAAATACTTCCCACCTTTTTATCTTTATGCAGCCCCCCCCCCATCTGCCCAAAACCACAGTATCTGAGGTTTTGGCTTTCCCTGGTTTCAGTTTTCATAGTCAGTTGCAATCTAAAAATATTAAATGAAAGATTCCAGAAATAATAAATTGGATATATGTCAGAAGGCCAGTAGTAGCCCAGGGTCAAAATTCTGTGTTATCTCACTTCATTTCATCACATAGGCATTGCACCATATCATATCACAAGATTAGAGAGTTTAGTACAATAAGAGATTTGAGAGAGAGAGACCACATTCACATAACTTCTGTTACATTATTTTAATTGTTCTGTTTTGTTGTTAATTTCTTACTGTGCCTAATTTATAAATTAAACTTTATCATAGGTATGCATATATGGGAAAAAACAGTGTTTCTAGAATTTGGTGCTATCCATAGTTTCTGGCATCCCCTGAGAATCTTGGAACTCGTGTCCCGCTGGTGAGGGGAGACTAATATACTCTGCTTCCTCATTAAAAATTCTGTTCTTTCTCAGGGTTTTGCTTGTTCTCAGGACCTTTTATGTGAATCTTCCCTAATGCTGTACCTCAGAATCAGTCATTTTGGGACTTTATACTTATCAGAATCTGTTCTTAACTATAGATAATATCCTAAATCTTTCTTTCCCCGTGTTCTGGATTTCTTGTAGTCACATACCACCTCTTATTCTTATTATTTCTTCTACCTTCTAGCATTGCATCCTAGTGTTTCTAAAGATAGTACACCATAAACATTGGAATTCATTGAAATACCCTGTTTCTTCGTGCCTGAGGGCTGATATCAATGATGTCTAAAATAATAAAAGACACTTGGTCATTTGCAGTTTTCTCTGCAATATTAGTATAAATTTGCAAGGCACAAACCTGAGTTTAAGTCTCATCTCTACTTTCTGGCTGCTATTTTGAGAAGATTTCCTAATGTGTACAATGTGGATCATAATGCACATTCATAATCCCTTCTCTGTAACCCCAAATCCAAAGTTCTCTGAAAACCTTAAGTCTTTCAAAGTTGACACCAAAGGGCAGCGCCTGTGGCCCCAGTGGGTAGGGTGCCGGCCCCAGCTAGCTAAAACAGCAGTGGCAGCTGCAACAAAAATAGCCAGGCATTGTGATGGGCACCAGTAATCCCAGCACCTCGGGAGGCTGAGGCAAAGAATCGCCCTAACCTAAGAGCTGGAGGTTGCTGTGAGCTGTAACGTCACAGCACTCTACCAAGGGTGACAAATTGAGACTCTGTCTGGGAAAAAAAAAAGTTGACACCAAAATTTATTTAGTAGAAACACGTCACCTGCTTTGGTGCTAAGTGTTTTGCTGTCTTTGTTATTAGAGTTTTAAAAGGCCTAGAAAACGTGTATCAGGTGCATCTCCTCTTTCCCTTTGTGTTTGTCATTATAATGAATTACTGGAAGATGGTGTCTCCAGCCAAAAGAAGTATTATTATAATTTTTTTGGTCTCAGTGTGTATATTAATGTTTCATTGCAAAAATATTACTGAGGTTGATTTTGGAATGCTGTCCCAGTTTTCACTGGGGTGTTTAATATAATACCTAATATCATCCTTATAGTTAGATGGTGACATGTGACTGAGTTCTGATCTGTAAAATGCAGATTCCATTGATATCCAGCTGACCCTTGAACAGCACAGGGGTGAAAGCCATGTATAATTTTTGACTCCCTCAAAACTTTACTACTAATAGCCACCTATTGACCTGAAGCCTTAAAAAATAACATAAACTGTCAATTATAGTGTATATACTGTAATATATTCTTAAAGTAAGAGAGCGAATAGAAAATATTAAGAAAATCATAAGGAAGTGAAAATATATTAACTATGTATTGAATGTGGGTAGATCACCCTTGTTGTTTTCACCTTAGTAGGTTGAGGAGGAAGATTGGTTGGTCTTGCTATCTTAGCAGTGGTAGAAGCAGAAGAAAATCCATGTATAAGTCATCTTGAGCACTTTGAACCCATGTTGTTCAAGGAACAACTGTATATCACTTCCAGCTCTGGTGTCTGAGTTCTCATCAGTCCTCTGTTCTTGCTCATGTCTATCAATGCCTACTAGAAACAGAAGGTTCAATTGAGGAGGGTCTCTAAGACCCAGAAGATGATAGAACCACTAGACTGATATGATACCAGTGAGAGAGAAGCTTTTGTTGTCTTAGCTAATGGTATGTGGGGGTTGTTTGTGACAGAAGTTAGTTTGTGCTGACTAATGTAACTATGTGCTAGATGCTCTCCCTCTGCCTCTTCACATCCACTTTATTCTTCACCCTACTTTATTTTTTATTTATTTTTTGTGGGTTTTGGCCGGGGCTGGGTTTGAATCTACCACCTCCAGCATATGGGGCCGGCGCCTTACTCCTTTGAACCACAGGTGCCGCCCCTTCATCCTACTTTATACCCTGAGAGGCTGACCTGTGTCAAGCTGCTCTCCTCTCTGTCTTTCGGCAGGCCCGTGGGCATTAATAAGCGGGAGATTGCAGGGAGGAGAGAGTAGGGTTATGTATTCTCTTGGTTCCCTTATTACTAGGTCTCTGTGGGCTGGCTGCATCCCTCTTTGAAGATTTACAGTTTGGGTTGGGCAACCCTCTCCACATAACTTCTATGTGTCTGTTTTCCACTAACTGCTCCTTCCCCCTACTGCAGTGGTTCTCAACCTTCCTAATGCCAGGACCCTTTAATACAGTTCCTCTTGTTATGGTGACCCACACAACATGCTACTTGATATAGTAGTAATGAAAATAATTTTATGGTTGGGGGTCACCACAACATGAGGAACTGAATTAAAGGATCATGGCGTTAGGAAGGTTAAGAACCACTGCCCTACTGTTTCAGGTATAGTATCCCTTATCTCGTATAGTTTCTTTAAACCCTGCCTTCTCCTTTATACATAATCTAATAGCCCAATTTGAATGTGCCACTTTTTTCCTGCTGGATCCATAAGAGTTGTAAACAATATGTGCAGTGTATCATCTTTCTGAAATCTGAATAATTCTACATTCAGAAATACGTGTTGCTCCCAAGATTTCAAATAAGGGATTGCAGATCTACACCAAGTTGATAGGCCTATTGTGAGTATTAATAGTAGATTTCTTTGGCTTTTATTAGAATGCCCACCGATGTTAAACAGGTAGCTATTATTGGTGTGGGAATAAGTATGTTGTTGTTATCTGTTAAATCTAAATTTTTTTATATTTAGAGCTGGGATTTTTAGACTAGTGAACTGTTATAAAAACAGAATATTTTTTATGTACTTATGTTACCTTGAATTAACCTACTAATTTTGAGATGTTTCCAGAACTGTCTGCCTTCACATATTGGTTCTTCTAAAACTCCTTTTAAAAAAATGGAGAAAAGTAATTTAACTTATTCAAAATCACCTGAATGATCATAAATTTCATACATCAGTTTCTTGAGAATTTAAAGTTAACAGTTTTAATATCTTAATGTAGAAACATTTAGCTCCAGTTTTCCCTCCTGTAACTTTTCCCTTTGTCCCTTTTGTCTCATGAAAAGAACACTTGGATCTTTATTGGAGTGGCACTGCACATGCGTTCTCTTGGAATGGTAGCTTTTTTGTGTGTGTGCAGTCTTTGGCCGGGGCTGGGTTTGAACCCAGCAAGTCTGGCATATGGGGCCAGCGCCCTACTCCTTTGAGCCACAGGCACCGCTCCCCCCGCCCCCCTGCCTACTTTTTCTTTTTCTTTTTTTTTTTTTTAAGAAAATCCTATTAGGTCTTATAGCATGTTATGTCCCTTTTAAATAGAACTTTTAAATTTTTGAAATGAATTTATATGTTTGATTATTTCTGAAAGCAGTTCAGATTTTCAGAATTAAAATTTTTATCATGCTGCTACTAGGTTTTTACCTATGTTTAAAAGTAAAATAGTAGAACATAGCACTGGAAATTGGCTTTTCAGTGTGGACAGCTATTTTTCAAGAAATGGTTTAGAAGCTTCCTGAGACAGTGAATGTGCAAATATGCAAAACAACAGGTTATTGTTATGGTAATTGAAAGTGCCTTTAGAATTGTACATAGTATGATTCTTTTCTACAATAAAATATCAACCTCTTCATTTTAGAAATCTAATATAGAAAAAATAACACATTTTGGCTCAGCGCCTATGACTCAAGCAGCTAAGGCGCCAGCCAGGTACACCTGAGCTGGCGGGTTCTAATCCAGCTTGGGCCCCCCAAACAACAATGACAGCTGTAACCAAAAAATAACTGGGTGTTGTCACGGGCACCTGTAGTCCCAGCTAGTTGGGAGGTGGAGGCAGGGGAATCACTTGAGCGCAGGAGTTGGCGGTTGCTGTGAGCTGTGATGTCACTGCACTCTACCCAGGGCAACAGCTTGAGGATCTGTCTCAAAAAAAGAAAAAATAACACATTTCTCTTTAGTTAGAAAGTACATATTCTGGGGGCAAATACCCATGTTTGATCAGGTACGTCTTCTTAATGGTATAATACTATACGTCTGTTATATAATTGTGGCTTGTTGTAAATTATTATTTTTCATAATCAATGAAAAAATGATTTAAATTTAAAAAGATACTCTTCCCTTCTGTTTCCTTCTCATGGATAATAGTATCCAAGTTTTTAGTTGAAAACTTAGCATTAGTCTCTGCTTTTACTCTCACCACTTACAGTTAATCAGTCACTATATCTTGATTCTGTTTCAGAAAAAAAAAATTCTTCTTTTTTTTTTTTTTAATTGTCAGGGATTCATTGAGGGAACAAGAAACCAGGTTACACTGATTGCATTTGTTAGGTAAAGTCCCTCTTACAATTGTGTCTTGCCCCCAAAAGTTATGGTATACACCAACACCCTACCTCGTCCCTCCTCCTCTCTCTCTCTGCTCTTCCTTTCCCCTACCCCTCTCTCCTTCTTTCTGTCTCTCTTCTCCTTATCCCCCATCCCACCGTGTCATTGATAGTCCTAATATCAAAATTGAGTACATAAGATTCATGATTCTCCATTTTTGTGATGCTTTACTAAGAATAGTAGATGAGATGTTTGTTCCACTCCCATCCATGTTAATATAAAAGCTGTAAAGTCTCCATTATTTTTTAATAGCTGAATAGTATTCCATGGTATACATGTACCACAGCTTGTCAATCCATTTCTGGGTTGGTGGGCATTTAGGCTGTTTCCACATTTTGGTGATTATAAATTGAGCTGCAATAAACAGTCTAGTGTCAGTGTCTTTATGATAAAAGGATTTTTTTCCTTCTGGGTAGAGGCCCAGTAATGGGATTGCAGGATCAAGTGGGAGGTCTAGCTTGAGTTCTTTGAGGGTTCTCCATACTTCCTTCCAAAAAGGTTGTATTTGCAGTCCCATCAGCAGTGTAAAAGTGTTCCCTTGTCTCCACATCTACACCAGCATCTACAGTTTTGAGATTTTGTGATGTGGGCCGTTCTTGCTGGGGTTAGATGGTATCTTAGGGTGGTTTTGATTTGCATTTCTCTAGTAATTAAGGATGATGAGCATTTTTTGATATGGTTGTTAGCCATTCATCTGTCTTCTTTAGAGAAGCAGAAATTTCTTTTAATGTTTTATCCTTATACTACAGACTTGATAATTTTATCAATTATTTAAGCTGGTGTTGGCAAACTTTTTCTGTAAAAACCTAGATAATGTTTTAGGCTTAATAGGCCGTGTAAATTTTTTTTTAATTTTCTCTTTTTAAAGAAGAAAAAAAAAATTTTAAATGTAAGCTTCATTTTTAGCTTGCAGCCCATAGAGAAGCAGGCCACCAGCAGCCTGTGGGCAGGATATTACAAATGTGCCATAGATCACTGACCTCTGGTCTTAGCTATTGCAGTAATTTCCTAATTGGATTATTTGTCACCAGGTTTTTACCCCATCTTCCTCCATTTTCCACATTACTGCCCAGAAGGATCTTTGTGAAATATGAATGTCACTTGCAGATGAAACCTTTTCTATGCTCCTGTTAGCAGAGTTTCCATGTTAAAGGCATTCATATGCCACTTTTGAGATTATTACCATGTCTTCATGATTATGCCTACTGTTATTTACTTTATGATTATTATCTACTGTTACTTTTTTTTTCTTAAAGGAAAATTTATGAGTGGAAAATCAATATTGATTGTTTTACTAGAAAAACCAGTACACCAAAGGTAGCAGTGAAAAGAAATAAATGCCTGTTTCTTATAACACCCAATCCTATATGTACCACATTTCAAAAACCCACTGACTTATAAAATGAACTCTTTATCCTTATCACCTCATACAAGTCTTATTATAATCTGTTACATAGCTAACCTTACTTACACAATTGTTGGGTTCTAAAGCAGAAGATTAAAAGTAATTTTGGTAAGAGGCTAGATCCTAGCCTTATATTCTAGAAATCATTGATACAGTTCCAGGTAAGCCTGTGTGAGCTTTTGGGCTATGCTCAGGAAAGTGTGTTTATGATACATTGATGAGAGTATCTTCAGGCGGTTGTCAGGAAAATTCTAGGAGCTGGTAAAGCCACAAAGTGCCCAGAGAGCTCAGAATGCCAAATTAATGTTCTGTATACATTACCTTCTTTATAGTGGTAGGAGAAATAGTCTTGAAATATTTGCCTTAGTTGGTCATTTACATGTAATAATAGAAGACTACTTAATCATCAGAGTCTGTGGTAACTTCTGTAGAAGGATGTTCCAGACTCTGCACTGTATGACTCTCTGTGTGCTTCAGCTACACTGCCCCATAGCACCATTGCCTTCTCTGCCATCCCCTGACGTCCTCACGTGCCTCTGTGATTTTGCTTAGCCTTACGGTCTTGAATATCCTTCCTTCATATGGAAGGAATCATAGGACAGATTCCTACTTTTGATTTAATACTCATCTCAATAACTTGACTCTGGTACCTATAGATAAGTTTTTTTTATTTTTTATTTTAAATGATCAGCCTCATTGAAATATAATCCACATATTGTAAAAGTCACCCTGTTTAAAGTATACTATTCAGGCTCTGAACCTATAGCTCAGCAGGTAGGGTGCCTGCCACACACTCCAGGGCTGTGAGGTTCAAATCTGGCCTAGGCCTGCCAAACAACAATGACAACTACAACAAAAAATAGCTGGGCATTGTGGTGGGCACCTGTAGTCCCAGCTGCTTGGGAGGCTGAGGCAAGAGAATTGCTTGAGCCCAGGAGTTTGAGGTTGCTGTGAGCTGTGATGCCTGCCATGGCACTCTACCGAGGGTGACATAGTGAGACTCTTGTCTCGGGGGAAAAAAAAAGTAATAATAATAAAATATTTAGCATATTCAGAGTATTATACTCATCACCACTATCTAATTCTAAACATTTTCATCACCCCAAAAAGAAACCCCAAAGCTATTAGCAGTCATTTCCCCCACCAGCCCTTGTCAACCTAAACTATTCTTTGTCTATATGGATTTGCACATTCTAGATGTTTCATATAAATGGAATTATACAATATGAGCTTCTTTTACTTAATGTTTTCTGGGTTCATCCATGTTGTAACATGTATCAAAACTTCATTCCTTTTTATAGTTAAATAATATTTCATTAAAACTTCATTCCTTTTTATAGTTAAATAATATTTCATTATATGTATATCATACATATAAGTTTTTATGTGGATATATGTATTCAATTTTTTTTTTTTTTTTTGAGACAGAGGCTCACTTTGTCACCCTCAGTAGAGTGCCGTGGTGTCCCAGCTCTCAGCAACCTCAAACCCTTGGGCTCAAGCAATTCTCTTGCCTCAGCCTTCCAAGTAGCTGGGACTGCAGGTACCTGCCATAACGCCCAGCTGTCAGTTTTGTTGAGATGTAGATATATGGAAGGGGAATTGCTGAGTCATATGGTACCTAGATCTTTAACTTTTGGGGAACTGCCAAACTATTTCCTAAATCAGCTGCATCATTCTACATTCCCCACCAGCAGTATATAAAAGCTCAGACTTCTCTACATGCTCACCCAATACTTGGAATTGTCTTTCTAGACAAGTTTTGATTATCTCTCCTTTACTAAGCCATAGCTAATGATATTACTATTTAACAGTGACCATGTTGGAATATAATTTTTGTGTTCACAGGTTGGACTTTGGGTCTTAGATATCTTTATCTGAATAGACAGAGAGTCTATCAGAATATATGTCATTTCATAGAACACTTAATACACTTAATAAATGAACCTAGGCTTTAATTATTTATATATGTAATTATTGATAGTATTAATACTAATTACCAGGTTTTTTTTTGAGACAGAGCCTCAAGCTGTCCCCCTGGGTAGAGTGCCGTGGCATTACAGCTCACAGCAACCTCC
>NW_003852507.1:3136873-3138664 GCF_000181295.1 Otolemur garnettii
AAAAAAAAAAAAAAAAAAAAAACTAGTTCTTAGTAGTATTTGAAAGTAAGGATCGCAAAGATATTTTCAAGTAATGACAATATCATTGGAATAAAAGTGACTCAAAATGATTCCCTTAAAGAAATAAACAAATTTAGGTGTGTCATGTGTAACATTTATGTCTGAATTTAATCTACTTATAGTTAGTATATGAAGAGGTTTTACTGGTTTTAAATGACTCCCTGATCCTTTATTAATTTTAATAAATTTAATTAAATTTAGTTTTAAAGATATGTTAGCTTTCACACTGTTTCTGAGCTGATATTTAAAGACCTGCAGACTTTATGTAGCATTTAGTCAGAGAAAGAGACTCAATAATATTTTAGCCAAGTATATTTTGTTAAAACAAGAAAGATTTCATACAATCAGTGTAGAAAAGCTATACTGTGAGGAAATATTAGCCTCTATAAATGGATGAAGTTGTTTTTTGACAGTTATTTACTTTCTTTGATTATTTGTCATTGTATGAGGAAATACAGCTAAGTATTTCATGTCTAAGTAATAGAATTGGTAAATGGAATGGCTGTGTGCCAGTTACTCTTACACTGCACAGTATTTCAGACATGATCGTGGTCACTGAGGCTTTGGATGGCAAATGAAGGCTTTCCCAGTGGTTATTGTGGTAAATGGCATCTTCTTCTTCCCTTAGCGATGTTTTGTTTTTTCCTTCTCAATGAAAAGCCATTAGATCTATTTTTCTGTTGAGGCAAACATTTGACAAACATTTGATCTCCCTCAGCTTTCCAGCAGTGTTTAGTTTGTTTGAATTGTGACTCTGGGCAACAAAATAACACAAAGTAAAAAACTACATTTCCTGGTATGAGTGTTTCATGGGATTTATTGATCCTTGGCCTTGTGATATCCATGTGAAATATCCAGATATATAATTTTTTACTGCTAAATCACTTTGGAGGTTTGACATAGGATAAATATAATACTGTATAAATAACAATCCTTATAGAACTAATTATTCAAGGCATAATTGAACAGTGGAATACATGGGGAATTATGTACCATTATAGTTTTAGTCATTTCCATTTTTAGTCTTGTTAATTTCCCAAGCATCTCTTATATGTGTGTATATGGAACAGTATCATTTGTTAAAATGTTTATGTAGCACTTATAAAGTGCTTTTTTTTTTTTTTTTTTAAACGGAGTCTCACTTTGTCACCCTGGGTAGAGTGCAATGGCGTCACAGTCTCTGGCCACAACGCCTGGCTATTTTTTATTTTTTTAGAGACTGGGTCTCACTCTTGCTCAGGCTGGTCTTGAACTCACGAGCTCAAACAATCCACCCTCCTTTGCCTCCCAAAGTGCTAGGATAATAGGCATGAGCCGCTGCACCCAGCAAGAGGCAGAGGCCTATAGCACCCTGTATTCCCAGGAGGTCTCCCATCCAACTACTAACCAGGCCTGACCCTACTTAGCTTCTAAAATCAGACAAGATTAGGAGCCTTCAGGGTAGATAGCTATAGACACAAAGTGCTTTAATATACTTGATTTAATCCATTCTTTAAAACATGCTATGGAATACATATTCTTTACTGTATCTTACCAGACGACACAATTAATCACATGCTGAAAGTAACAACACAGACCGTAGATAGCAGACTTTTGTCATGTTCTTTCTATTAAACTACAATATGCTTTAAGCTTAGAACTGTTTTGATCAGAAAAGAACCAAGCACTTTTGCTGTTTGTGTATGTCCATGTTTAATTTCTGTGCTTTAATCTCTTTTTTTTTTTTTTTTT
>NW_003852507.1:3138902-3157050 GCF_000181295.1 Otolemur garnettii
GTGGCTGGCGCCTTAGCCACTTGAGCCACAGGCGCCGAGCCTGTGCTTTAATCTCTTAAGTGACTTACAACAAATTCAGAATCTCAAGCCAGAGTTTCTGGACAAGGATAAATATTAAGCATATATCTCACCTGGTTTTTAAATATGTTTAACAGACTTAGGTCTGGCATTCCTAAAGACCACAGTTTTCAGAGTGTGAAACAAACTCATCTACTTAACACATTATTAACACATTGAGGTGACATTTCTTTCTGTGTCCTTGACTGACTTCCCTTAAGCAATTTTGCTATACTGAATTGTTTACAGGTATCAGAATTAACCTTTCTTTAGAATTGTTCCAAAGGTAACTCACTCCACACTGTCCAGACTAGTTTTTTTATATGAAAAGTAGTAGCCTCCCCAGATCCTTCCTCATTCTTCACTTTCCTTTTCTCAGAACTTCGAAGCTGTAACTTTGAATAAATGGAAGAAACTTAGATTCTAGAATAAACATGGAAGTTCGACTTGGCTTGCGTTAAGTTGGTCATTGTTAGCCCACTAGTCACATCTTTGATCTGTGTTAATTCATTCTTACATTTATAAATTCAGATAAAGATGGTTTAAAAACCAAAACAATTTCTAGGAGCATTCCAAAATCAAAAGGATGAGTAGGGTTTGCCAGGTCCAGAAGAGGGAGAGAAGTGCAGCAAGGAGGACGTGCAGTATGTCTGAAGGCCTGATGGCAAGAGAGCAAGGCAGGTGAGAAACAAAAAGACATTTTGTTTGTTAGAACTGAAATGTGAGGGAGATAGAAAACTTTAAGATGATATTACAAAGGGATGCAAAGACCTGATCATAGAGAAAGCCATATTAAGAGTTTAGGTTTTAGGGCAGTGCCTGTGGCTCGAGGAGTAGGGTGCCGGCCCCATGTACTGGAGGTGGCAGTTTCAAACCTGGTCCAGGCCAAAAACTGCAAAAAAAAAGAGTTTAGGCTCAGTGCCTGTAGCTCAGCAGTTAGGAAACCAGCCACATACACTGGAGCTGGCAGGTTCAAACCCGGCCTGGGCTCCCCAGACAGCAATGACAACTACAACAACAAAATAGCTGAGCTTTGTGGCAGGTGCCTGTAGTCCCAGCTACTTGGGAGGCTGAGGCAAGAGAATCACTTAAGCCCAAGAGTTTGAGGTTGCTGTGAGCTGTGATGCTACAGCACTCTATCCAGGGTGACATAATAAGACGGAGATATTCAGAATTATTGAAGGGTCTGTTAGTTGCTGTCTTTAAGGAGAAAAGAGCTTATTTGGGTAGATTTGCTGGGGGAACAATCCTGGCTGCCAGTGGCCTTGGAGAGGTATAAGCTAATACAGTGTATATTTGCTCATAGGAATTTTGGTGGTGGTTCTCTCTCTAATCTTTACCTTCATAGATACTCTGTCATATTCTTGATCATAATTCATCTTGTTTATTCTCATTTCTTACTTTCCTGCTTAACTTGCTGTGGACAGACATTTAAATGGTTTGTTGCTTAGATCTCTTCCATTTTGTCAAGGACAAGGCAGGTAATAAAATATACTTGGTATATAGTGTTACCATTTTGGTATATTGTTTTTATGTATAGTTATTGGTTTTTGTTATTGTTTTTATGTATAGTTCTGTGGGATGTATGTTTTTATCCTATAGTTTTTGCTTATCTTTTTAATAATTTATTTGCTATCTCTACATTTCAAAATTAAAAAAAAACTTCATAAATATTTTTATCAGCAACATAATATTCTGGTGAGTAGGTCATCACTTAATCAGTTTCCTAATGGTGGATATTTAGCATTGTTTTCATTTTTGTTTCTGCTAGAAAGAATACTGATTTACCTAGAATTTATTGGGTTAAAGGTTAAAATATGTTAGAGTTTTTATTTTATTGCCCATTGTTGTCCAAAAGAGTTGTACAAGTATGTGAATGTGGCCATTTCACTATGCCTTTTCCAACATAGATTTTTGTTACTTTTTTTTTTTTCCTTTTTTTCCAGTTTTCTGCTGGGCCTGGGTTTGGACCTGCCATCTCTGGTATATGGGGCCAGTGCCCTACTCCTTGAGCTAAGGCACTGCCCTGATTTTTGTTAGTTATTTTTTTTTTAATTGCTTATGATTTTAATAGTGAGAAATGATATTATATCTTTTTTTTTTTCTAAGAGTCAGAGTCTCACTTTGTCACCCTTGGTAGAGTGCTGTAGCATCACAGCTCACAGCAACCTCCAGCTCTTGGGCTTAGTTGATTCTCTTGCCTCATTCAGCCTCCCGAGTAGCTGGGACTACAGGCGTCTGCCACAACACCCGGCTATTTTTTCTTGCAGTTTGGCCAGGGCCAGGTTTGAACCCACCACCCTTGTTATATAGGGCCAGCACCCTACTCACTGAGCCATAGATGCTGCCATGACATCATATCTTTTTTGCATTTCCCAGCCATATAATGTTTGTATCTTTTGCCCATTTATTTGCTGGGAATCTTAGTATTTTTTCTGTTTTTTAAAATTTTTTACAGAGACCTGGTCTTGCTACATTGCTAGTATGGGCTCGAACTCTTGGCCTCAGGTGCTACTCCTGCTTCCCCCTCACATTACAAGTGTGGGCCACTATGCCTAGCCTCCATCAGTTTTTAGTTTATAGTTCTCATTAATGTTTTTCACCTTTTCCTCATTTGAGCCTACATATTTCATATGAGTGTTACTTCTTGACATTGTATATTTTTCCATAGTTTTCTAATTATTTGTTGCCAGTATGTGGGGAAACCGTTAATGTTTCCATATTTATTCTGTTGTGTGTGTGTGTGTGTATATATATACATATATAAAGTTATATTTCTTAAGGCATTCCTAACAAATCCTTTGGATTTTTATTATTTTTCATAATTTCCCAAGTGTTAAAAAGATTGGCAATACTGGGCATCTTTATTTTGATTGTGACTTTAGTGGAAATATTAAGTTACTTTTCACCAGTGTGAGTTGGCTGGTAGTTTGCAATGCATGGTATCATATCATTTTTTACCTATTTCTTAAAATATATCTGATAAGGAATCGTTTTATTAAGGATTTTGGGTTGACTCTTGTCTGACATTTTTGGTGTCAGCTAAAGGATTTGCTATTGCTTCATAGCATTGTTACGGAAGATTATTGAATAGCACACATTGGGATGTTTTAAGTTAGCCATAGGACGCATCTTATTTGCTGTGGTAAGTAAATATTTCTCTGACATTCTTCTGGGTTCCTATTTCACTAATATCTAAACCTGAATTCTAGAGGGTGGAAGAGGAGACACTTAATCAAGCACATTCTTGCATTCTCTTGCTCGTAACTTGTAGGGATGTCCAACCTTTTCTCTTCTCTGCTATAAATTGGAAGAATAAGTGTTGTCTTGGGTACACAAACACATAACAAAAGCTAACAAGCAAAGGGAAAAAAAGGTCCATGCATACTTTTCACTGTATCCGACAACACAGATAAGGAAACAGGCCTCAAAAAATCTGCCTGTGGCTTATGGGAAAGGTTGGACACCCCTGAATAGAGCTTGAGCATTTCTGTATATGTGAATTTCTCATAGCATTGGGCTTGAACATGCAGATATAATATTAAACCTAACAACAGTAACATTACTGCATTTAGGAATATGGGTATGCCAAGACTGTGGGGACTTCTAATATTGTATTCCATAATTCCACTTTCTTGCCACTTTTCCTTGTAGGAATTCTGAGACAGCACTGAATTCTTGGTACCCTCATGGTAAAAGACAGTTACCACTAAAAAACCTGCATTCTGTTTTTTTAAACAAGACATGCTTGTTTAAAAACATGTGTGGTAGACTGGGGATTATTTAAGCACCTGGCCTCTATTGCATACGGTGAGGGTATTAGATCAATATTTGGGCAGGAGTAGGGACAACTTGCCTATTTAGAGAGGTAATGCATTTTAAAGTCATTTAGGAGACTTTTTTTCAGATAACCCTGTTTCTTAATGGAGAGATTCCCTGACATTGTGAGCCATTCAGGTTTTCCAAGGAGAAAAGTATTAGCCACTGCACTAGACAGCATTAGACGATAATTGTATTATTGAAGCATAATAGTAATTTTTCCATTACCCTTGTCCTTTAAAAGAAAAAAAAGAACATGTTAGAATGTTATTTCTCTCTCTCTAACTAGAAATGAAGGCTATCTGAATTTTTAAGGCTATCTGAATTTTTAAAGTTTCTTAGAAAGAAGTATACAAATTTCTTTCTGTTCTTTTTCCCCAACTCTAAGAATTGTTGAAATTAGACTTTTCTGTATTTCTCACAAATTAAATACCTTATTTGTGTCTTACCCTTCTCAATTATGCAATCTTGGTGTTTTCATCTAGTCTTGTTTCAGGGTCTTTTTTGCTGCCTCTTGGCTATTATGTTTGTCACTGATTCATAAGGTGGCTTTTATATTTGTAGTTAAGAGTCCTGATGCAGTTTGATTTGAAGTGTCAAGATCTGTCCCGTGCCCAGCCCAAGTCTTACATCTGCTTTACTGGGTGCATCACTTGGTTATAGCACCAAATGAATTTCATCCGTTTTACCCTTAGACCTTTCCTACCCAATTTGTTAGACCCCATGATTTTGTCCTTAAAGTAATCTTATTTTTAATTTAGGTAAGTCAGATTCTAGTTTCTTACATACAAAAGATAGTTTCTCTCTCCGTGTAGTAGAATTTAAATTTTGTAAATATTTAAAAATTTTTTGTAAACATTTAAATTTTTTATTAAATATACACTAAAAATACTTCTTTGTGACTTTAAAACTTTCCATTTTATTTTTTTTAATACTTAAATGCAGAAAGCAAAGCTGTTAAACTTTCCTTATTAAAATGCTAAGCCTAATGTTTTCTAACTTTTTGAAGGGCTTTTGTCCATTATATAATCTGTAAAGTAGCCAAGAGTTCCTCAGAAGCAGGACATCATTTAGATTTAAAACAATTACGGCTTGTGTATAAAATAATAATGTGGCATAACCATTCATGGGTTGGCAGCCATGATTTGAATTAGTGTCAAAAATCCTTGAATACTGACATTTTATTCTCGTTAAAGATTTTATCAAGGTACCCTACAACAAAAGTGGTTAAGTCATTTTGAGTTCTGTTAGATTGAGTTGGTATGACTAGAAAGCCAGATAACACAGTTATGAGCATAGACCTTTTATTTTTCCCCACATTTGACAGTGTAAACATACATAAAATACATATTAAAGTTTAGATGCTTTATATTTTGTGCAATAAATTGAAGCCTTAAAAAGAAAATATTTCATTAAAAAAACTCATTAGTTGTACTTAATTAAGACAGTAAAATAGCAGCAAGTACCAAGACATTGTGCACTTGTTTTATTTAATACAAGTTACTTCATTTACATCAGTCAGAAATGTAAGACTGGCTTTCTTGAATACTTAATATAGCTTGAATCACTGTTTAGATAGGGGACTATTTTCCCAGCTGTACATCAAGGAGGAGTACTTTCATTAGTTTCAGAAAATACAGACCCTCAGGCAGCCAGCATGACCACAACATTGAGCATTAAGAGAAATGGAGCGTTTACTTCCCAAGCACTTGCCACAGAAGGTAAGTGAGTCTTTACATTTGTGGTTGTCTCTTCCCTCCGTAAGTTAAGGGTTGTGCTTTGTTGAGGCATTTCAGAGAAATTATTTGGCATGCCACTAGTGATACTTAGGGTCATGGGTGTTGGGGATGATTTTGTTGAGCTAGTGAGGCTTGTGTTTGTAACCATTCCATCTTGGAGATGAATAGTTAGAGTTGCAGCTGCTGCTTCATGTGTTTTGATGGTTTCTGTGGATGTATCTTCTGGATAGGGCACAAAAGCCTTATCAGTGCTAGTAAAGGTGGTATCTTTGCTTAGAGTGGCACCAAACGTTGTTTCCCTTGTTCGATATTGTTTGGGTATTTTGGTCACTTTGGGTTGAGTTACCATGCTCAGAGAATTATTGGGGTCCACTGTCTGCATCCCACTTACAGTGAATACGCTTGAAGTAAATCCAGAAGGTGTGGGATATATTGTATGTTCCTTTACAGATGATATTTGGTTAGAACAGGGAGTCCCTATCACATGGGCTTTTGTTTCCATCATCCACTTCAATAAGTAAGTAATGTTTTGTTTGTGGTCACATGACCACCTGTTGTTATAAAGGGTTATTTCTTGCAACTGAAACAGTTGATTAAAAGATTGATCTGGAATGAATGTGAACTTATTGTTGTGCAGGTAAAGATGTGTGAGATTTGTGAGGTTTATTAATGTTCCTGGAAGGATTTGTGTCAAGGAATTATTAGACAGGTCTACAATATGTAGTTTGGAGGGCATGTTGGTTGGAACTGTCCAAAGTTTGTTACTACTGAGGTTGAGAACCTCGAGACTTCTTAGTGTATTTTTAATGAGGACAACCTTTTCCAGCATATTCTTAGAAACATCCAGATATTTAAGGTTCCACTGATAGGCAGTATCAGATTTGTCAAGAAGTTTAATGTTGTTGTTAGCAGCATACATGTTCCAGAGAGACCGAGGTAACTGAGCAGGCAAGCTTTCCAGCCTGTTGTTTGAAATGTCCAGGGTCCTCAGATTGGTATATTGGGTTAACTGGTTATGCAGATCAGTAAAGTGGTTATAAGACAGGTTTAAGTGTATAATATTCTCTTGCAGTCCAGATGGTAATGTAGTCAAGTTTTTGCCTGAACAGTCCACATTCCTGTGCCTCTCTGTGCATATACATTGGAGAGGACAAATGCACAAAATACCAGGTGTGAGAAATAGAAGGATGAACAGGCAGGGAGACATTTTCAATATCTGATATTCCATCAAAGCCTGGAAACAAACAGATATACCCTTCTTTTAATATGCAAATACAATTTAGGCATCTGCATGGGTCAGTTAGCATTAGGCAAAATTTTCAATAAACCTCGTTGTTGTTGAGTCCTTTTATAATTGTTCCAGTGATTAAACTAACAAAGCTCCCCTTCATTTATAGTCCAATTGCTTAATCCTTCAATTGGGGCTATGTGGTAGAGAGAGACTCTCTCCCTACTCTCTTCTGCATTTGCTTTCCTTCCCTCGTTTCTTTTCTTTTTCTTCTTTTTTTTTTTTTTAACCATATTCTTTCTTATGCATCTTCCTGGAGACTTAATATGATAAAATGTCATTCTCTGCAAATAAAGAATTACAGTCTTAAGCTATTACTATTTTTGATAATATGCTTTCTTACTCAAATAGGAAAAAATGGCTGTCATGTCTTTTTTTTTAAATCTCTGCAGTAATGTAATAGTGTATGTGCGTTTGTGTAGGGTAAGAATTTATTTAAAGAAATTCTTTGAAATTTCATCTTTGTCTTTTTTAGGATAAATACATCCTTGTAAAACATTTTAAGACACTTGAAAAATCTGAGGAACACCAGACCTTTAAACCTCGTGTTTATAAAATTATTTTTTTCTGTATATTTCAGTGCCAATTCTCAAGGAAAACAATGTGTTACTTACTAAGTGAATAAATATTTAAAAGAAATCTCTTAACTGACACTGCAGCAGATTTCTGGTGCATGCACTTGCTATTGAATACATACTCAATCCTAACATTGGCTTTTTCTTTAAAAAAAGAAAAAGGAAAACAAATTCTGAAGTCGATCTTTTACTGATTTAAATAATAGCTTACCGTAGTGTCGTCTTCAACATCAGCATCTCATTTTCTCTCGGAAACTTAAAGCTTAAAGGTCGTCTTGTTCTGGAGAGTCGGAACCGTTTCTGGCTGAGGGCTGTGCTTGCCTGCTCAGCTGCATTGTGTTGCTGTGAGCTGAAGCTCTGCAACCACCTGATCAGTCCCACATAGGAGGACTGCAGAGCTGTCATTGGTGCTGACTCAAATTTATGGCAAGAGGTGCACACGCACCAAAATGAGCAAATTTTTTTAACTTACGACATTAAGCATACCTATATATCTCAGATTTGCTATAGATTACCCTATGCATATTAGAGCTGCCCTTCTTTCTATGTATTTGTCTAAGCTTGGGTTCAACATTTGCCTCAATGATAATTTGTGATTCTTTTTAATGACTCTACTCTTCATTCTTTTCACGTATTAAAAAATGTTGAAAGTGAATTTGATCTCTCTCATTGATAGTTTTCTACTTAAGCTATTTTTAACTCCTGCCTTTAATGTTCTTTTCTAAAATGGTACAATTGTCCTATCATTTATTTGATTTTTATGTCCTCCCCCAATATAGTGATTTTTATGTTTAGTCAGCCTTCCAAATTTGTTAACCACTTAAATGTTTCATCTTCCCATTTAGGAGGTAAGGAGTGCTTAGTTAAATATGATTATTTTCTCTTTATCTTTCTGATATAAAGGATCATTTGACCAAGGTTACACATAATTTAGGCTACATTTTAAAATGAGCATCTTACACTTCTAATTCATTTTTTTATGATAAAATAAACATGTTTTATTTTATGTATTGGGGGTTAAAGGGTTTTTTCCTCAAAACTTACTTTAAATGGTTAAGTGGACGTGAGTATTGTTTTTCCATAGTCATCTTCGGTACTTATTTGATTTCTTATTTTAAAAATAACAACTTTAGGTGATTTCTTCCGTGTTTCACATTTCTTCTTTGTGAGAAAGCATCTTGTAGGGTTCTTTTGGTTTTTGTTTTTGTTGTTCTTTTTTTTTTTTTTTTTTGAGACAGAGTCTCAAGGTATCCCCCTGGGTAGAGGGCCTGTGTTCTGGGGTAATAGCCCCACAGCAACCTCCAACTTTTGGGCTCAAGAGATCCTCTTGCCTCAGTTTTGCTCAGGTTGGTCTCAAACTTGTGAACTCAAGCAGTCCACCCACTGTGGCTTCCCAGAGTGCTAGTATTACAGGTGTGAGCTACTGCACCCAGCCGCAGCTTGTAGTTTTAAAATTACGTGAAATAATGTAAGAGAGAACTTCAGTTGCAAATTTTATAAAATGAAATCAGATTTATGATACCTTCTATTCCACTCTTCCGTGGACTGATTATTTAAATCTGTTAAAACTCAAATATGATTTTCAGAAATGTTCAGTTTAGCTTAACAAAGCAAGAGCCAAGCATGGTGGTACATGCCTGTAGTCCCAGTTACTTTGGAAGCTGAGGCAGGAAGATCTCTTGAGCCCAGGAGTTTGAGTCTGGAGTGCTTGTGAATAGCCACTGCACTCCAGCCTGGACAATTTCATCTTTAAATTAAAAAAAAAAAAGTAAAGTTGTGGCATTTTTATTAGCAAATTGTCACCATTTAAAAATCAGTTATATTAGCACATCACGTAAGGAAAATCCCTTTATGCTGTGTTACTAAATCTTGTGTTTTTCACCAAAATTATGCTTACCATTATTTGGATTATACCTTAAATAGAATTTATTGTATTAAAATTTGAAGTTTGTTTTTCTTAGAAAAGAAAGTAGTCTCTTTTTGTATAAAACTAGTGTTCCTTGAAAAGTATCTACGTTTTACAAGTCTGCAGCATTAGAAATTTGTTATTGGCGGCTCCAGCAGGGACTACCTTTCCCAGGGGTACTCTCCCATACCTGGTCCCTTGCTTTGCTCCCCCCTCCCTTCCCCCAGTGCATTCTGTGATCGCCAAGTTCAAAGCTGTGCACATGGGGACACTCAATAAATGTTCATTGGCGACCAAAAAAAAGAAATTTGTTATTGATTAGGTGCTTTATTGCCACTTTACTTTGAGGATTTCTTTCTATGGATTTCAGAAACCAGTCATTAATCATAGTGCTTGAAAGTAATGTGTTAAAAATACTACATTCAGCAATATTATGGAACTAGGGAATGGACATACACACTGTTACATTGCAAGAAATACGACTGAGGGTCAATTTACCAAACACTTAAATCTCTCCTTTTAATTTTAGAAAGTCTCACATTTTATCAATGCAGAAGTCGAATTATCCGTTTTTGTTACACTTACCAGTACTTTTTGTTTTAAAGAAATAGTATTCAAATGAACTAGGTTTAGGCTATATCAAGTTTAGAATCTGCCACATATTATAGGAAATTCCAGTAGGATAGCAGTGGCAGTGTTTCTCATTTCACATTTGGGGACATAACTAAGTTACTTTGTATTATTCAAAGATTATTATAAAATTCTCAAAAAGAGGGCGGCACCTATGGCTCAAAAAGGGTAGGGCACCGGCCCCATATGCCGGAGGTGGCAGGTTCAAACCCAGCCCCAGCCAAAAAAAAAAAAAATTCTCAAAAAGAAAACAGGAAGCCAGGTGTGATGGCTCATGTGCATATAGTCATAGCTATTTGGGAAGCTGAGTTAGGAGGATTGCTTGAGCCTAGGAGTTTGAGGCTGCAATGAGCTATGATTGGTGCCATTGTACTCCAGCCTGGGCAATGCAGCAAGACCCTGTCTCTTAAAAAAAAGAGAGAGAGAAAGAAAAAAGGGGATCATTTCAATATATTTGAATTAAAACAATTTGTTCTTTGCTTATGCTTTTAGAAATTCTCATGACATTAAAATAATAGTGTATTACTATTACCCCCCCCAAAGAATAATTGTTTAGAGACTTAAAAAGTATGTGTTAACAACTTACTTGAGATATTATTCATATTAGCTATTTGAGCAAATTTTATGTTCTATTTTAAGCAGTAAATTAATTTGCTTATTCTTTTGTATCCTAGGATATATTACCCCCAGCATTGTGAAAGTATAACAAACCATCCCTGCAGGGAAGGGCTATTCCATATTATTCAGTAGTTCCAGTTTTCCATTATTTCTTAAATATTTTGTGCTATGCTTATTTGAGAGTCAAATATTGTCCAGTTTTCCATTATTTTTTAAATTGATAGATAATATTTTGTTCTCTGCTTATTTGAGAGTCAAATATTGTCAGTTTTTGTTAATATGGTTGGCTGTTTAGACTGAATTTCCCACTAAATATAACCAAGAGTACTCAATAGTGTATTTTAAAAGCATGTAAGAACTAACAGGGTAGAAATCATCAAGTCTAAATCCCAGTGGATCAGTCTTTTTGCCCATGTCCCACCTTTTTTTCCCCCATCCCACTGGCTTGTTGCCATAAATCAGTCAGATGTTCTCTAGAATATTACTTATTCTGGATTTTTCTCTTTACTTCCATAGGAAGATTTTTTTTTTTAGACAGAGCCTCAAGCTGTCCCCCTGGGTAGAGTACCGTGGCATTACAGCTCACAGCAACCTCCTACTCCTGGGCTCAAGCGAGTCTCCTGCCTCCGCCTCCCAAGTAGCTGGGACCACAGGCGCCCGCCACAACGCCCGGCTATCTGTTGGTTGCAGCCGTCATTGTTGTCTTGGCGGGTCCGGGCTGGGGATTCGAACCCGCCCCCCTAGGTGTACGTGGCTGGCGCCTCAGCCGATTGAGCCATAGGCGCCGAGCCTCCATAGGAAGATTTAATTTGTTCTTCTATCCCCCACATATCCTACAAATGGTTCCTAATATTATTAACATAATTGCTTATTTGCATCATCTCACAATAGTTTCAAAATAATACCAGGATTGCTACAATTAGATTACCCACTGTCACATATAAGGTTTAAGATTTCTTTGCATTTCTGTTTGTTCTTAGAATATATTTCAGTAAGGATCTATAGTGAATTCTGTGTTCTGATGCAATTTGAAATAATTATTTTCTCTGTGTTTTAGTATCACCAACCTCACATAAAGTTAGGTTTATTTCATTTTAGTTTTCAGTTTTTTAGGATCACTTAAGTCAGAATTATGTAGTAAGGTGTTTTCAGAGAAATTGTGCATCTGTTTTCCCCATCCTATCTCCTTTTTTCTATTGGTGACAATTTTTATTAGCTTTGGTTGTATCTTAATAGTATTACTTTTTGAAAACATACAGAAATATGTATTTCTGTGTATTGTTTTTATCCCCCCTTCTCACATAAAAGGTTTTATACTATATATACTGTTGAACAACTTGTTCCCTTTTTTCTTACTATGTCTTGAGGACCACTCCATATCACTATCTAGGTGTCTCTCATTCATTTTGTGATACACAGTACTCCATTTGGGAATCTATCATTGTTTATTCAACCAGTTCCCAATTGGTGGGCATCTGGTTTGTTTCCAGACTTCTGTTCTCACAAATAATGCTGCAGTGAATACCCTTATGCCTAAATAATTCCGCATTTTTATAAAAGATTCCTAGAAGTAGGATTTCTGGGTAAAATGGTAAATGCATTTGGAATTTTTCCAGATGTCATCTATTCCTCATCATTAACTATACCATTTTGCAGTCCCATCAATAGTGGGTCAGGATGTCTGGTTCTGTGTAGCCGTACTGTAGACCTTGTTGAACTTTTATATTTATGTCAGTCTGAGAGGAAGGTAGCGTCACAGTGTAATTTCAAATGTGTCTCTCTAATTACAAAGAATATTGTATATTTTTATGTATGTTTTTAAGGACCATTTAAGTTTTTTTATCTGTGACTATATTTTTTTTTTTGTGACTATCTTTATGTTTTGCAAATTTTTTATTGTGTTCTGTGTTTCAGTCCCATATCCCATACATTTAGGAGCTTTTTTAAATTTTAGAGATACTGGTGCTTGTCTTAAGCTCCAATCTATTTTTTTCCAGTTTACCATTTGTCTTTTGATTTTATTAGAGTAGGGTGTAAGTGTGTGTGGGTGTATGTTTGACATTTTAAGAGATTCATATAATTTAATTTCATTTTTCTTTTTCTTTCCTTCTTGGGGTTTTTTGTTTTGTTTTGTTTTGTTTTTGTTTTTGGTCCTCTCTCCTCTTACCTCTTTTTCCTTTTTATCACTTCTAGAGTTTGAATCTTGGCTAGGAAGATTTTTTCACTTCCAGATTATAAGGAAATTTACCCATAATTTCTTCTATTACTTGTAGAATTTCATATATATTTAGACCTCTGGTCTACTTGGTATTTATTCTGATATAGTGTAATGTCCATCCAGTTGTCTGAGTACTTGTTCCCACTGATTTGATATTTGAGTTTATTTCTGGACTTGCTATTCTGTTCCATTGATCTGTTTTCTTAATCATATTTTTCTGTTTTACTTTTTGATCAGAATTAGGTAATGTAGGCCACCTTCATCTAATTCATTATTTCCCCACTCCCAACACTAAATAGAATATTTGTGTGAAATGTGTGTTTCAAATGTGCTCTTTGGTCCCGTATTAGTGAAAAAAGACTGGATCAGGAGGTAAGACGTAAACTCAGATTGTAGTATCACTTCTCAGTAATAAGTCACTTGTTTTCCCTAGTTCTATGTTCACAGCAGTAATAAGAGGAGTTGGACCAAGTGGTCTTAAAGATTGTTTCTGACTACTACCACTGGGATATGGTATGAAGTTCAGTCTGCCTTTTATTCCCCTGTGCCTTGGTCTTTTTCTGTATTCATGAAATAAACTTTCTGCTCTGAGTCCCAGTTCTTTAATCTTTTCTCTAGGTTTTTCTTTGTTCTAGCATTTCTTCTTCCCTGTATTTCTTTAATTAGCTTGCAGTCCTTCCTGCTGATTAAGCAAGGATTTCCACTGTTTAGCTGCTGAGCTTCTACTGACTTCAGTGGGGAAAATTGTATGCAGAAATATGAATTATTTTTCCCTCAGCAGAAACTGTCTTTGAAAAGAAAGATAACATAAAAAAAGTAGCTGCTGGCTCGGCACCTATAGCTCAACTGGCTAAGGCGCCAGCCACGTACACCTAAGGTGGCAGGTTCGAATCCCCAGCCCGGACCCGCCAAACAACAATGACGGCTGCAACCAAAAAATAGCCGGGCGTTGTGGCGGGCGCCTGTGGTCCCAGCTACTTGGGAGGCGGAGGCAGGAGACTCGCTTGAGCCCAGGAGTTGGAGGTTGCTGTGAGCTGTAATGCCACGGTACTCTACCCAGGGGGACAGCTTGAGGCTCTGTCTCAAAAAAAAAAAAAAGTAGCTGCTGCCAGTAGTCTGTCCATCTGTTGTACCATGAACAGAAAGAGAAAAGTTCCCTGTAGTATTTAAAGAAACTAGAAGAGGTTATCAGCTCCTTATCTAAGAAAGTTGGTATTTTTTCTGTATATTTCCTTATCTGTTTTCCAGAAAATAAGGAAGTGAATGGAGCAAAAATGTGAAGAGAGCCCACTAGATAATGGTCTTAACCATAAAATGAGAAAAATTATGATGATTTAAGGCAAGTCAAAGACTTGACTGAGTATAAAAATATTATACTTTATCCTAACTAAAATACTGAAAATTCAGAAGAATAAAGGGTATTCTCAACCTACAAATTGCTTCTGGGTAAATCAGCCTTAAAAGTGCTACGTTTAAAAAAACAAGGAAAGAAACCTTTTAGTAAGGAAGGCAGAAGAGTACCAATGTAATATGACAGTAAACATCATGCTTATTCAAGAAAAGAAGGAAGGTCAAGGAAATGCTTCTGCAGATATAAACCCTTAATGGTCCATGAGAGATGGCTTGAAAGATTTAAGGAGAGAAATATTGTGTATAAAATTCTAATCTCTTGAAGCTTGCTAGTTTTTATTAAAGATGGAATGTTATTAGTTTCTCAACACTAGTGTTACGAATAAATACTGTGTTCTAAAAATCCCAGAACATTGAGAGGTTCTGCAAGACTAAGCTATCTGTAAGGCTGCATTTCATTTTAAGTGACTACTTTTCCTTAAGTTAGGGTGGGGCTGATGAGGAAGAGCATATGCTTGTTGAGCAAAGGAATACTTCTGCTGGCACAGACTGGCATCTCTGCAAGAGTAGACCACTGGCCACATTCTGCTTCAAATTTGACAAAGCTCAGGTCCATCCCAACTGTAATAACTCAGATTTATGAATTGTCAGCTAGTGGGTAAAGATGAAATTCTGCGTAAGAAAAGTGGTTTATGAGTTTAAAGAGTTAGTTTCAGAAAATATAAGTTTAATGAAAAGTTGAGAACCATCTTTCCTTGGAAAATCATCCAACTTTAGAATGAAGGCATAGATTCTTTAATTTCCTTGTAAGATTCAGTTTTCTTTGGGTCCTTATAAAGCAGAAACTTAAGAGGCTAGATTTAAAATTCATACTTCCCCAATATTATTTTCAAAAGTGTACATTGTATACTCATGGCGCATGCTCATTTTTTTTTATTCAGGATAAATGTTCCTAATGCCTCAATTTGGTGATTTAATATGTTTGACTATTTCCAATAAGCCCAAAAGCAAAATTTCTCTGGTTTCAAACATACTTTTTTTTTTTTTTGAGACAGAGCCTCAAGCTGTCCCCCTGGGTAGAGTGCCGTGGCATTACAGCTCACAGCAACCTCCAACTCCTGGGCTCAAGCGAGTATCCTGCCTCCGCCTCCCAAGTAGCTGGGACCACAGGCGCCTGCCACAACGCCCGGCTATTTTTTGGTTGCAGCTGTCATTGTTGTTTGGCGGGTCCAGGCTGGGGATTCAAACCCGCCACCTTAGGTGTATGTGGCTGGCACCTTAGCCGGTTGAGCTATAGGCGCCGAGCCTCAAACATACTTTTTAATCTCTCACCCCTAAAGACTTGGAATATTTAATACTTGATTTAGTTTAAAACTTGGAGTATATACGTATTTAACCGCTTATTTCTCTCCACCCCAAATTCTGAAATGGAAAAATAAGTTTATTCAAAATAAGTTTATATACAGCTTTTTAGGAAAAAGTATCTATTGATTAATAAAAAGTACATGTAGATTGCTTGTTTCAGAATGGTTATATTATTGACATACATACCATCCACATAAGTAAAATGTACTCTTATTTTAAAGACAGGTACTATAACTAGTAAATAGATCACTATTTAATAACTGTTTTTTAAAAAAGTTCCACTTATGCACATGGGCTTTGAGCAGATTTCAGACAGTTCTTGAGTAAAAATTAAATTTGGCTACCTGTTGCCATTTTATTTATCTCATTATATGAAGAAAAACAAAAGATGGAGTCATTAAAGAAAGAAAGATCAGCTTAAAAGCCCTTTGTAATAAATTTACAACAGTTCTGCAGGTGGCGGAGGCAGGGATTCATTAAGATCTTGATCAGAGGCAGGAGGAATAGAGAACTCCTCACTCTGGATCTCAGTGTTGAATTCTTCTTGATTTTTCATAAGATCTGCTGGTGGCGGGGGCAAGTTAAGTGAGTCAAGAGGAGGTGGAAATGACTGTTTGATCTCAGTTTTATGATCTTCACAGCCTTGATCGAGACAATCCAGAGATGGAGGGAGACTGGTAGAATCATTTGGAAGAGAAAATTCGATTATCATTGTGGGTTTTTCAGATTGGTTACTCTCTTGTCCTTCCAAATCAAGAAGGGGAGGTGGTGGAGGCAGATCTGCATCTTCTGCAGAAGAAACAGCCGTGCCAATTGTTGATCTGTCTGCACTATCCTCTGATGTACCATGTCCTTGATCTTTAACTTCCTGTGTTTTGGAATTGTTGGAATCCTCAATGTTTTCACTTGATTCAAACAACTGAATTTCTAAGTCATCTGCTAACAGTGTGCTTTTGCTTGGTTTCCAGGTCATAAGTGAAACAATTGATGTACGTTTTGTGGATACTTCATTTTCTCTAATGTTATCCATACATATGTCTGGGGTTTCTCCATCAGCAAATGGAGACCTACCTGCCCAATTTTGATCACTTAAAACTGGTTTTCTCAGGCATTTCCATAGTGCAATCATGATTATAGCTGCCAACATAGAGATCAGAATTACACCAATTAATATGGCAGCTACTGAATTAGAATGTGGGATTGTTTTGCTAGTGGTAGTTTCAAAGATGAATCCTGGTGTTTTGTTAAGAGAATTTTTGACAGTTGATGTTGGTTCTCTTTTTCTAGGAGTGTGGACAGATAATGATAGTTGTTGTGTGGAAGTATAGACAGATATTGGTGGTTTTCTGGTAGAAGTAGGGGTAGATGGTGGTGTTTGTCTGGCAGAAGTGAGCACAGGTAATGCAGTTTGTTGGGAAGAGGTGTTGATCATTGGTATTGGTGGTTTGGTGGTGATAGAGGCAAGTGGTCGTCCAGCAGAAGTATGTGTGGATGGTTTCCCAGAAGTGGCATGGACAGCTGGCATTGATTGTCCAGGTGCAACTTTCCCAGATGATGTTAGCTGCCCAGAAGAAATGTTGTTGAATTGTGTTGGTTGACCCAAAGGTGTCCCTGTTGGGTTTTGAGAATCAGCTAAGGTATATGACATTGATGATCTAAATGAGGTAGGCTGTGGCTGCAACTTTGTTGTACCTTCCTCTGTCTTTGAGGAAAAGGTGTTTTCCAGGTGTCCACAAAACAACATTAAGATGAAATAGCTGGGATCCATTTCAGAATGTTCCTCCTCCTTACCAAAAGTTTTATAATGAAAGAAAAAGAGAAAGATAATTAGGCATTATTTGGTATCTAGTTATAGTTGATTTCTCATTACAGTGTCTGGCATAAAGTGGGTAGGTACCTGATTAGTATTTATTATTCCTAATTTAGACTCAGCGCATTGTAGGCTAGTGGAAACATCTCTTGAATATGCTCTAACCCATCCTATAGCATTTGGACCTTATAGACAGGGGTCTCTCTTAATTCTTTGTTAAGATACATACTTCTGCTGCCCCTCCAGCTTTGTTACATTACAGTCCTTCATCTCACAGTCATACTTCTCAAAATGTGTAAATTCTATAAGCTGGATTCATGTGTTCTCTATTTTCTTCACCCTTTACTGCTAGAAATAGATTGATTGTGCTGCCTTGAGAATACCAGCAATCATCTACAGCCTAATTCAGTTGTCTTTTCTTCTCTTTTCCCCCCTCTTTTGACCACATTTGACACCAATAACTCTTATTTGCATTCAAGTAGCTCTTCGTTATCAGTCTTCCTTCATGTTACTCTTACTAGTTCTTTTTCTCCTGCCTTAAATAAGGATACTTAATACTCAGTCCTCACCCCTGTCTTTTTTGTTCCTGATTCTATAAGATTTCACTTCTCAACTTTACATGCCACAGCTCCAAAACCTGTACATCCAGCTTAAATCTCCCTTATTCTAAAGAGTACAACTTCTTGGTGGAGGTTTCCATGGGTATATACCACTGTCTACAAATAGAACATGTTTAAAATGGAATTCATCTTTACTTTCTTTTTTTTTTTTTT
>NW_003852507.1:3157322-3163096 GCF_000181295.1 Otolemur garnettii
CTTTCTAAGTGACTCCTTTCAATTTCTCTGTTTATGGTACCACTAAGTTTCTTATGCACAGAATCTATTATATTAGTGATCTTTGCAGCATTCTTAGTGTTTAGCACTGTGTCCTTATGTTAGGAGCTCATCTTTTTAAACAGCTCAATTCAACTCAAAAATCATAGGCTCAAAATCCTAGAGCAGTGGTTCTCAACCTTCCTAATGCTATAATGTATTTTCATTGTTACAAAGGGGTCTAGAACCTAGAGTGATCTCTGGGTCTGGTAAAGTCAGTCCTATTCAGATGGTTCTGGTGCTACTTTCTTTCATTTATCAGTAAATACCATCTCTGTGTAAGGCTCTGCTCTAGGTTAAGGAGATTAAAAAGAGAGGGAAAGAGAAATAGCTCCTGCTTTGAGGTATTTCAGGTTCTCTAGTAGATACAGACAGGTAAAAAATAATTACAGTTTGGTCAGTTTTCTCGTAAAGGTATGCAGGAGATGCAGGGAGGAACTAACCTACCTTGAGCAGGCTTTAGAAAAGTAAAACTTGAATCGAATCTTGAAAATTCTGTAATAATTAATTAAGCAAATAGGCTCAGTGCCTATTAACTCTATTTATCTCAGTGGTTAGGGTGCCAGCCACATACACTGGGGCTGGCAGGTCAAACCTGGCCTGGGCCTGCTAAACAACAAAGACAACTACAACAAAAATATGGCTGGGCGTTGCGGTGGGTGACTATAGTGCCAGCTACTTGGGAGGCTGAGGCAAGGCAATCACTTAAGCCCAAGAACTTGAAGTTGCTATGAGCTCTGACACCATGGCACTCTACCGAGGGCAACATAGTGAGAATCTGTCTCGGTAAATAAATAAATAAATAATGAAATATTCCAGCTAGGGGAATAACATAGGCACAGGAAAAGAAGGGACATGTGTAAGTTTGGCAGGTAGTTGTGAAAAGTTAAATTCCAGTTCTGTTTCTGCCACTTACCAACATATCTAATCATGAGAACTAGTCACTTAATCTCTACTGTTCTTGGTTGTCTTAACTTGAATGTGAGAAGTTATTCTAAGACAGTTTTCAACTTTGAATGTAATATACTTGTTTGGGGGCGGTGCCTGTGGCTCAAAGCAGTAGGGCATCAGCCCCATAAGCCAGAGGTGGTGGGTTCAAACCCAGCCCCAGCCAAAAACTGCAAAAAAGGGGGCAAAGTACTGAATGTAATATACTTGTTTTGCACAATTAGAGAAAACCACAAGGTATTAGCTCTTGGTATGTATTACTAGATATTATAGTTCTTTTATGATTCAAAAGCCAGTCTAACAGCTTTTATTTTCTGTTGCAAGGTGCTATAAAAGGTTTTGCAAATAAATAAACCTTTTAGCATATTTGAGTAGTTTTCATTGCTTATTACTTGATATACAATGATGATAAATGACCTTGTTTGAAAAGAGAAGATGTGATTTTCTTCCCCTTGTACTTTCTCTTCCTTTTCATTTTTTTCTAATGCTTCAAGTCGAAACTTTAAAATAGTTCTCCTTTTTAGCTATCCTGTACATTGCTGATGAGTTAATCTTAAAAACATGCATGATCAGGTTACTGCTCCTTTGCTTTGAGGATTCCGTGTTGCTGTTAAGATAAAACTTTTAAACTGAGTTTTCTTCCTTTTATCTTGAGTTAACCAGTACAAATTTACCCCTCCGGACTTAAACTTCTCATCTAGCCAAATGTACCCCTTACCACCTTACATATTTTGTAAACACATGCTTTTTCCTCTAAACAGAACTTTTGATCATACTGCTTTTCATCATCTGCAACTGTGTTCTTTTTTCCCAAACCTGGCTTCTTCCCCTTTCTGACTGTGAGTCTGGCCTGTCCTCATCTTTCAGACCTCAGTTTCAATTTCCCTTCTTTAATCAAATTCTCTGTGACTGACCACAACCCAGAGAAGTCAGCCATTCAGAGAATTCCCCTAGTTCTTACTGTCAATTATGGTTCCTTTAGGTACCTCACTTACACTTCTATTCTCTTAAATGAGCATACCTTTCTTTTCACATTTTCTTATCCCCATCCCCTTGAATGACATAAAGAACCGTAAAGAAAGAAAAGAAGAAAAATACTTATCTAGAATATATTACACATTATGTGACATATTTTACTTCATTTAACCTTTAAATGAATTTATGAGAAAGGTAAGGTGATTTATTTTTTTTTTTTGAGACAGTCTCACTTTGTCGCCTTCAGTAGAGTGCTGTGCTGTCATAGCTCACTGCACCCTCAAACTCGTGGGCTCAAGTCAAGGGTCTTCAAACTTTTTAAACAGGAGGCCAGTTCACTGTCCCTCAGACCATTGGAGGGCCGGACTGTGGGCCCCAGGACAAGTCGGCTGCTAAGCAGGACAGACAGTGGTGGCAAAAATACCCAGCAGGCCAGATCAATGTCCTAGGAGGGCTGCATGTGGCCCGCGGGCCGTAGTTTGAGGACACCTGGCTCAAGTGATCCTCTTGCCTCAGCCTCCCAAGTAGCTGGGAATACGGGCGCCCACCACAACACCTAGCTATTTTTAGAGATGGGGTCTCACTCTGGCTCAGGCAATCCACCCCCCTCGGCCTTCCAAGTACTGGGATTACAAGTGTGAGCCACCATGCCAGGCCTTTGGGGGGGATTCTTTATTTACAGATAAAGAAACAACTTCAAATTAATAAGCAATTTGCCCAGTGTTATGTCACTATTAGTGACAAATTAGGAATTAGTACCCAAGACCATCTGATTCCAAAGCATGTTCTCTCTTCTGCTTCCCTGTACTGCCTCATGTTTCATATTTTGATTCTGCAGCATAGTGTCATAAGATACTGTTGTTTTAGTAGCTTAGTGAACATTTAACTTGATTCTTTTCCATTTCATTTTTTTCACTTTTTATTAATATTTCTACCAGAGGATAGCACCTGGAGCTTAAGCGGCTAAGGCACCAGCCATATACACCAAAGCAGACGGGTTCAAATCTGGCCCAGGCCTGCCAAACGACAATAATGACTCCAAAAAAAAAAAACAGCCAAGTGTTGTGGTGGGTGCCTTGTAGTCCCAGCTACTGGGGAGGCTGAGGCAAGGGAATCGCTTAAGCCCAGGAGTTGGAGGTTGCAATGAGTTGTGACACCACAGCCCTCTACCCAGGGCAGTAGCTTAAGGCTCTGTCTTTAAAAAAAAAAAGAAAGAAAAATTCCTACCAGAATATAAGCAAAGAAGATGAAATCAAAGTCAAATTCTGCTTTCTATTCATTTTGCAAAAGATGAAGACAAAATTTTGAAATTATTGTCATAAATGTGGAGATTCAGATCATCTCTAGATGGTCATAATTAATATGATTTCTGCCAGATATTTTATAGATCAGTGATTCCCAACCTTTTGGCACCAAGAACTGGTTTCATGGAAGACAGTTTTTCCACAGACAGTGTTGAGGGAATGATTTCGGGATGATTCAAGTGCATCACACCTCTGCCATAAGGTCATCAGGCCTTGGATTATCGTAGGAGTACACAACCTAGATCCCTTGCATGCCCAGTTACAGGCAGGCATTCTTGTGAGACTCTAATTATCTTGCTGATCTGACAGGAGGTAGAGCTCAGGCAGTGATGCCAGTGATGAGCAGCTGTAAATACCGAGGAAGCTTCCCTCCCTCACCCTCCGCTCATCTCCAGCTGTGCAGCCCAGCGCCTAACAGACCACTGACTGGTACTGGTCTGCAGCCAGGGATTGGGGACCACAGTTATATATTACCAAAAGGAAGACTTTGTTAGAAAATGGTATTCTTCAAAGTTTGATTTTTAAACTGATTTTTGTGAAACCACTATCCGGAGCATCAGAAAATATAGGTCGTGAGTTGTCTTCAGCCAAAAATGTTTCCTCTTTTGTGACTTAGCTTAAAGTAAAGAAACCATATGGTTCCTCTTTTCAGTTAGCTGAAAAAGGCATTAGAGAAGGAAGAAGTCCAAACAAGAACATAATTGTTTTAAACCTAGTTTACTTTGTAAGATCAACTTTGATAGGTTCACAGCTTCTTATGTCAATAGGAAGTATGTAGAACCTTCAGCATATGAGATTTTCACTTGTCACTTAAAGATTATGGCAATATTAAAACCAAATTCCATTTTTTACCTATCCTACCGCTTTCTCTCACTCCTAAGTTAGGCTTTTGTCTTCTTAGTTTCTGCTACATCAGCATACTATAATCTGTTTTAGACTCCTACTACAAGAATTTAACATAGCCCAAAAAACAAGGAGAAAGATTCAAAAGAATAAATAGTAGAAGATAGAATAATGAAAAAACTGACATTTTTCCCAGAGGTAGTAAGTTATTACCAGTATGGAAAGTTAATTAACATACATATGTTTTAATGTATAAGAGGAGTGTACCTGCAGTACCAATGTTATTTCTACAGGGAAGGAACAATGTGGCGCAGAGGAATGAAAAGGAGGAGAAAATTTAGAATAAGATGAAATGGAAAGGCAATGTGAAGAAATATAAAATGACACAAAGAAAAAAGTAAAAATTATAGGAAGCAACAAATATATGGAAAAGTGGAGGGTCAGTACCTTCTAGGGAAGGTATCAAAAAGAAGAAAAGTTAACTGCTGAAAAAAGTGATTATATAATTAGCACGATATTAAGATACAAGATTGAAATGGAAGAAGATTGAAGTTGGGAGAAAAGATTGAAGTAGATTTTAAAAAGCACCAGCAAATAGCTCTTTTCAAGATCCAGGGCCAGAATGACTTTTCTTTCAATTTGGGTTCTCCTACCTATTGTGTTGTTAAGATTCTCTTTCTCTCTCTTTTCCTATCACTATGCAGAAACATACCTGGTAATTACTTCAGAGAACCTAGGTAAAAAATTTTTTTAGAAATCCCTTACTTAGTCTGCTGCTCAGGGAAATCCCAAATTTGCCAGCCTTGACATGGCAGTGCTTTGAGGCTTAAATCCATGAATTGGGGTCTTTTGCTTTTCCAGATTATGTAAAAATTTTTTAAAGGACAAAGAAAAACATAAACTAATTTAACTCAGTCCCCATGTACTAGACATGTTTTTATAAATATAAAGCATAAATACATAAAAGGTCCAGCATTTAAAATTTATGCTGTTAAGTTAGATACGTTAAGAAATATGCCATTATCTTTTAAGGGAAATCACAGATCTAGAGAGCATACCTAGACAAAAAGGTAAGTGTTGATAGCAGTATCTAAATAATTACCTGTGTTCCAGTTACTTTAATATCATAAAAATAAGTTATAATGAAAATGTGATAGATTAAAATTTCCCAATAGTATTACCTCCAACTGATGAAGTTTTGAAACCATAAAAGGAAAAAAAACAGCAATTCTTTATCTTGAGGAAGAACGGAAAAGGAAATTGACCTTAAAGTACAACAGGAAGTATTTGATGATCATTTATCAGTAATCATAGCTACTGTTTACTGAGCATGACCCTAGTGCTAGGCACTATCCTATTTTAATGAGCTACTGATATTTCTTCTTACACATCAGGAAACCCAGACACAGAGAAGTTGGCAAGTGTCACAGCTCTTTTGATGAGTGGCACTAATATAGAAACTACACCCCTCTTTAACAGAACCCTTTCCTTCTCTTGCATCTGGTTATGTATATATGCTACACTACCTTTCATAGTAAATTATGAAATAAAAATGCTTTATGGGCTCGGCGCCTGTGGCTCAAGCTGCTAAGGCGCCAGCCACATACACCTAAGGTGGCGGGTTCGAATCCCCAGCCCGGGCCCGCC
>NW_003852507.1:3163283-3176478 GCF_000181295.1 Otolemur garnettii
AAAAAAAAAAAAAATGCTTTATGAAGAAAGAAGATGAGAGCCCTCTGGAAATAATATGTAAATAACTTTTAGAGATAGTCTAAAGCAATGGTTCTCAACCTTCCTAATGCTGCAACCCTTTAATACAGTTCCTCATGTTGTGGTGTCCTCCAACCATAAAATTATTTTCATTGCTGCTTCAGAACTGTAATTTTGCTACTGTTATGAATCATAATGTAAATATCTGATATGCAGGATGGTTTTAGGCAACCCCTGTGAAAGGGTCATTTGACCCCTAAAGGGGTTATGACCCTCAAGTTGAGAACCGCTGGCTCTAAAGGGTAGAAAAAATACCAGAAAACCCATTTTAGATTCTTACAGAGTTACAATTCTGTGTAAACAGTTATAGAAGTTAAATAATTGGCCTGTAAGCTGTCATATTTAGTAAACTTACTAAAATGTTTCTAGTGATTTTTAAAGATTGAACATTGAGAGTCATCAGATATATGTTTAGCAAATTCAGGCTTAATAATTTTCTTCTAACTAAATTTTATGTATGATATAGTTGAAAAATAGGCACTATTAAACCTTATATTTGAGACTAATCCTTTAAAAATATTTATGGGATTCTGTGATAACAAACACCAGTGTCAAAGATCTATAGGAAATTTTTGAATTAAATTATTTAATGAAATATGAGTGAAAATAGTTTATAACTTTATCATCTCACATGCACAATGAAATAAGCTAAATATTAGAAGCAGGAAAATATGTAAACAAGTCTCAGCTAAGAAAGAGATAAAAATCTTTATTTTCTATCTTTTGTAATACTTAAAGAAATCCAAAAATAGACTTCTGTAAAAGAAAAGTAAAAGGTATTTATGAAGTGTTGAAAAAGGCTGTCACCCGCTGTTTGTAAACTTACTATTCCATTCATAGGTCTATATAAAATTCTATTCATAATTTTTATCTAGAGAATAAATTGACTTTGTAATTATCTAGTTTACTCACAGACTAAAGCATGTTTTATGCATATTACCAATTTTTTATCGGTTATTGCGTAGATTTTTTTCCTGTGTCTTACATTGTTTATTAAAGGTTCAGATAATAATGTGTGACATAACCGTATGAATGATATGAACATATCTATATGTTTTATCATAACATTTTTATCTTAGTAAGCTTTTCAAATGAGCAGTATTTCATGTCATTATTAAACATAAAATTCTGTTTGTGTGAAAAATAAGGCATATGTAATAATGATAATTGAGTACCACATCTAATTTCTTTCTTTCTCGTAATTCTTACTATAAAAAGTAAAAGCAGAATTTTTAAAATAAAAATAATTTAAATCTATGAATTATAAATAAGAAAAATTGGAAGAAAGCAAATGAGAATTTTTAACAGTCTATTGGAGGTTATAAATTCAGTCATAGCACATGGAATCTAATTTTATTGCTAACCCTTAGCTTTATCTGCTATGACTGTAGTTTATTTCTCTTAATTGCAAAACTAAAGTTAACAAGTATTACATTTGAATAAACTTGGAAGTCTTATACAAACCCGGATAAAAATCCTCCTCTAAAGAAAGCTAAAAACTGAGTATTTTTTGAATCCATGCAACAAAACCACAAAAATCTGCTATAAACATCTTCAGATGATCAGAGTTGAATTTAAGTTTAAAACACTAATGACATTTTAGTTCTTAAAATAAATTTTATATAAAGCAAGATCAAACCAAATTGCCTCTGTGAAAATGTCTTACCTCAGCTGCTAACTTCTTTTGCAGAATGCTAAATTCTTGTTCTAACTGGACATTTTGATGATTTGGCTAACAAAGTAAAAGGGATGATTCAAGTCAGATTAAAAATGATCCTCTAGCAAACTGAAATACTTTCTGTAAAAGAGGAAGTTTATCAATAGCTGGTTCCGGAAGTAGCAATAAGCCGCAAAATGACGGAGAAATGTACTGCTTTAACAGAACTTAGACTTTGAAATGCAAGGGAACTGTGTGACTTGAGTGTTTGTGATTAATGTTTGTAAACCAACATTTGAGACTCTCATAATATGATCATATAATTAAAATATTTAGAATGGAGCCCTAAAGAGGAAATTATGTGTTCTAACAAAAAGCTGCACCCATAGTGAGATTTCTTTTCATAAGACGTGAGGGATGTGTTCTGTTTGCTTGTATGACCTTAGGAAAGTTGCTCCACTTCTGAGTCATTATTTCCTCCTCTGAAGTACTATTTCCCTTATTGGGTTATTGTGAGAATTAACAATAATGTAACATGTATAAATGGCTCTTACAAAGCAGGCAACCAGTAAATATTGTTCTCTCATACATAACATAGGGAAAACTCAGGTAAAATTATAATTAAATTATTTTGACCAAATACTTCACTAAATGATTTTTTAGTTCAACCTCACAACTATTTATTTATCCACAAAGTAGGTTCTTCTCAGTAGAAAATAAAGTAAATTGGGAATTATTTTTAAAATAAAAAGTTAACTAATCAAAGCATATTGAAAAGAGTATAAGTCCAGGCCAGGTACATTCTGGGAGGCCAAGGTAGAAGGATCACTTGAGCTCAGGAGTTCAAGACCAACCTAAGCAAGAATGAGACTCTACTAAAAATAGAAGAAATTAGCCAGGTGTGGTGGTGTGTGCCTATAGCCCCAACTACTTAGAAGGCTAAGGCAGGAGGATCACTTGAGCCCAGGAGTTTGAGGTTTCTGTGAGTTGTTATAATACCACTGCACTTCGGTAGGCACAACAGAGATTGTGTCTCAAAACAAAGAAAGTAAAAGGTACAAGTCCATTTGGATATGAATTTATTTGAGCAAGTCAGAGCCTTGTTCCTCTCCTGAAAAACACATTGTAATTCCTAATTTATAAGTTTATTGTGAAGTTAAGTAAATATGAAGTGCCTTGCTTAGTGCACATTGTGGTAGGCAACAAACAGTATTAACCAATGTGCTGCTTGCCCCTGGTCACTGCAGAGGAACACGGATCATTATGACTTCGTTTTTCAAGGTACTTAGAACTTGGTACAAAAAAAATAGTTTGTTTGTTTTTTAAAGGAGTCCTACTATAAAGCAGAGTAGAATCAAAATGCTATAAAGCTTTTGATTCACTCTTTTTTGATTTTTTCTTTCTTTCTTTCTTTCTTTTTTTTTTGAGACAGAGTTGCACTTTGTCGCCCTTGGTAGAATGCTGTGATGTAATAGCTCACAGCAACCTCAAACTCTTGGGCTCAAGTGATTCTCTTGCCTCAGCCTCTCAAGTAGCTGGGACTACAGGCACCTGCTACAACACCCAGCTCCCCAACTATTTTTGGAGGTGAAGTCTCACTCTTGCTTAAGCTGGTCTCAAACTGGTGAACTCAGTCAGTCCACCCACGTTGGCCTCCCAGAGTATGTGAGCCACTGTGCCCGGCAGATTTACTATTTTTAAATTCCTAGATAAAATTGGGATTTTCCACCCAGAGGTAGAAATAAAAGTGTTTTTGTTCAAAATGATTTATGTATTTATTTATTTATTTATGGTGCCCTTGGTAGAGTACTCTGGTGTCACAGCTCACAGCAACCTCAAACTCTTGGGGTCAAGCGATTTCTCTTGCTTCAGCCTTTCACATGGCCGGGACTACAGGCACCCGCTACACCCAGTTATTTTTAGCAATAAGGTCTCACTCTGGCTCAGACAGGTCTGGAAAATTTGAGCTCAGGCAGTCCATCCGCCTGGGCCTCCCAAGTGCTGGGATTACAGGTGTGAGCTGCCATCTCCTGCTGAAAAAAATGACTTAAATTTTAAAGTCAAAGTTTTCATACTTAACATCTTTAAATACCTGACAAGTTTAGAAAACTTCTGTTTATTCATGAACTGTCATTGGATGGTATCATTCTGAGGGTGTGTGTTTAATAGCCACAAGTGAGTGGTGAATTTTTAATATTCCTACAGTAGTAATTCTCTGTTGAGAAAATGTTTGACCAGAAAGTCGAATGTGAAAATAGTTTCCTAGTAATTTTGTTTTTACAAAGGTACTAACTTTGTATTAAATTCCTCAGATAAGTATTTTTATGACTCTTGTCAAGGTGTACCTTGTTATTATTATCTGTTCTGATATATAATTATGAATTTTTAATTTTGAATGAAGTGGGATCTCTGCTCAATGTCATTGCTAATCTGGGCCATTCTGCTTCTCACAAAATAATCTGATGTCACCATGATTGGCATCTCATGCTTTTCCTTTTTACTTTGTTGACTTTTAGCTATATTTGGAATAATACAGTTTTTATTTATTGTTTAGGGAATGGACTTTTTTTGTTTTTTTACAAATTGATAATAAATGGTTAATAAAATTTATACTTTACTTTTTCCTTCTCGTTTTAATATGTATCCTAGATATTTAGATCCAAGAATTTGTAAGAAGTAAATTTGATGACCAAAAGCAGTATCACCTTTTGGAGTTATGTAAAAATTACCATTGCCGGCTCAGCACCTATAGCTCAACCGGCTAAGGCGCCAGCCACGTACACCTAAGGTGGCGGGTTCGAATCCCCAGCCTGGACCCGCCAAACAACAATGACAGCTGCAACCAAAAAAAATAGCCGGGCGTTGTGGTGGGCGCCTGTGGTCCCAGCTACTTGGGAGGCAGAGGCAGGATACTCGCTCGAGCCCAGGAGTTGGAGGTTGCTGTGAGCTGTAATGCCACGGCACTCTACCCAGGGGGACAGCTTGAGGCTCTGTCTCAAAAAAAAAAAAATTACCATTGCCTAGAGCTCACCCCATTTCTGTTGAATCAGAAGGACATGGGAATTAGGCATTGGTGGTTTTTTGAAACTCTTCAGGTGATTCTGATATCCAGCCAGGATGAGAATCACTAGCCTAGAAGGAAGCATAAGACTGTAGTCATACTTGGGTGTGCGTGTGTGCATTTTTTTTTTCTTGTCTTAAATGGTTAGCACATTGCCCAAAATAAATGTTCTATAAGGGTAAGTTTTTTTTTTTTTAATGTAGCCAGTATGTCTTGACTTGAATGTTATTTGAAGCCAATTTCTTTAAAGGTTAGACAGTTACCAGAAGTATCCTGTCTTCCCAACTTCAACAAACACACATACATTTTTCCTTTGCTCTAATCACATTGGATAGTAAAAAATAAAATTGATCATATTAGATTACTTGGCATCTTTGAAGTCCAAAAATTAATCAACCTTTTAATATTTGTTATTACTGCTGCAATAAGCAATATTTATAGAAAGGATGAATATTACTCTTAAACATTTAAAAATGCCTTACATTTACATTTAACCTATTGGTGTGGCTACAGATCTCATCTAATTTAGTTGTGCTCTGTTTGTTATTGGTCTTTATAGTGTGTTCTCTAAGATAACAAAGTGAAAGCAAATATACATAGTCACAGTTTTATTCTAATGAGTTTTAATTTATTATACAAAATTAAAAGTTTTGATTTAATATTTATGGTAGAAAAACACTTTCTCGTGTGCCATACGTAAAAATGAAAGCATAGGACTAAAATTAGTTGTATTGATAGATGAACTGATATGTAATCTGCCACATCCAGCAAAGAAGTTACCATTAAGTTATATAGTTCAACTCTCCGCATTAGCAACTTGACATTCTGTTGAATGTTGGAATATATGCATGACCTCTAAGGACACACTAAAACTCTTCAGAGTTTAATTACATTCAGAAGATCATCTAACTACTATTGCTGAATAGGGGATATTGATTTAATTATCTCTTGCTCTCTATTAGTCAATCTCCTCAAGTTATCTTTAAAACTTTCCTCAAATGCTTGGTGATGTTATTATTTGCTTTTGAAATCATTCAGTGTCCAAAAAAGTATATAGCTTAGGTACTTAAGTAAGCAGTCATACTTCTCCCTTTCTTGCCTGCCTGATTTAAATTAAATTGCAAGGCCTACCATCACAAATTTTAGATCATCAGCCCAACACTTTGGCATTAAATACCAAATTGACTTCATTTTTACTTTGTAACCATTCCCATTGCTACTTAGCATTTTTCTTCACTAAGCCATCTGTTAGATAGTGAGTTTTTCAGTTCCTCCTTCATCTTTTCTCTCCCTTGTAGCTGTGAGCACTCCAGTAGATTGCATCATTAGGCTGGGTCCTGTGAGTTGTTTTGCTCTTTTCCAAGTGTCTGATTCAGCAGGCCATAGACCACTGCTTGCCAGAAAATCGCCATTGCTTCTAGGCTGACGCTTGCCTACTGCTTTCATTCGTCTGAGAGATGAGACTTTGTTTGCCAGAACCACAGTTGATAAAAATAGAAGGGTACAGATAAGAAAAAGCACTGCAATTATAATTAAGCAAATTAGCATAGCCATGTTGCTGTTGTTTTCCTCACAGACATCCTTTTTGAAAATTTCACTCTGACTTACGCTTATGTTTTCAATGCTCTGTACAGTTGGAGAACTCTTTTTGACAACAGAAGGTATATAAAGCTCCTGTTCAGATTTAGAAGTTACAACGTGAGATGTTGCCGTTTCAGGCGTGTTTCTAGAATTACCTTTATAATCTACTTCCGGAGTTACAGGGTTGGTATTAATGTTTTCATTTTGGTTTCTGCCCATCTTGTTTTGAATAACTGAATCCCAGGCAGTAGTATTATTAGCCCACAGCTGGGTATAGTTCGCTTTTGTCCCAGGAGACAAAGAAAAAACTGTTGTCATCAGAAAGGCAAGATGCAGGTAATGTCCTGCGTGTTCCATGTCCATGAGTATACTGGTTATCTGTGGGGATAGGAATATAACTTGTTAATTTGTGAAATAGCAGTGGTTCTTAGCTTTGGTGATTGTAGCTAAAAGATAGTTGAGATGTTACAAGCTTACCCCTACATTAGTTACTCTGTTTGAATTCCTTCTCCACTGAATTTTTTTCCTATTCTTAGACAGTGTACAAAGAAGAATTTTAATTGCTGTTATACTTCTGGGTGCCAGAGTTAGCATTATAAATAACTACTAATCATTTTAAACTGAATAGCATGGCTTTGTATAGTTTTCACCCTGTTAAACATGCTTGACTTCTGCTTTGAGTCAAATACTTCTGCTTTTACTTTGTTGATTCCTCCTTTTAAAAAAAAATTAAGGATTATTCTTGAAACTCCCCACCCTCTAACTAATCTGTCACTATCTTTACAGCAAAGGAAGAATATGGCCATGAGCATTTTGCTTCTTGTATGAAAAGAAAATGCAAAATTACTTTTTTGGTAGGAGGAGGGAAAATTTGGTAGCAGCCAAAAAAAAAAAAGGAATTAAAGTTTGTTTTGTTTTATTTTATTTTTATTATTATTATTTTTTGGTGTTTATCTTGAAGCTTAGAAAAAAGCTGGAACTTAGAAATATATTCCCAATACTTATGAAAGCAATTTTGTGGTGGTAGTTCTCTCTTTTCACCTCTGTTTCCCCTGAAAGCCAAAGGTATGCCAGTTTTCTCAGTGTAATAATCTGGAAGAATAAAGAAAAAGCAGATTTCTTCTGAATAACCTTAGAAGTTCAACAAAAGTTATTGGCTTTTTCCCCAGCATCTTTTATACCTAACATTTTTTTCTGATTTGACATAATTCTTAAAAAAATTATATAATAAAATAGAAGTAGAACATCAGGATCCTGGGGATTTAGAATGTAATGAAAGGGCTCCACTCTTGTAGCTCAAACGACTAAGGCACCAGCCACATACACCAGAGCTTTGCGGGTTCGAATCTGGCCCAGTCCTGTCACACAATGACAACTACAGCCAAAAAATAGCCGGGCGTGTGGCAGACGCCTATAGTTCAGCTACTCAGGAGGCTGAGGCAAAAGAATCGCTTAAGCCCAGGAGTTGGAAGTTGCTGTAAGCTGTGACACCAGGGCACTCTACCTACCCAGGGCTATAGCTTGAGGCTCTGTCTCAAAAAAAAAAAGAGAGAGAGAGAAAGAATTCAATGAAAGATCATAACCGGGGCAGTGCCTGTGGCTCAAAGGAGTAGGGCGCCAACCCCATATACCGGAGGTGGTGGGTTGGAGCCTGGCCTGGCCAAAAACTGCAAAAAAAAAAAAAAGAAAGAAAGAAAGAAAAACCATAACCACATCAAGATATAATTGAAAAAGGTGAATTTTAGTTTTGGCTCTGAGCTTCCTGGAAGCCAGTACAAAAAGGGAACAAGTTTTATTCTAAATTCTCATTATATGTCATGTGATTAAATGTTTAAATAGAACTGGCATATCTTAGAATTTAACAGTTCCAGGTATTGCTAACATAGCAGGAAAGATTTATCATCATTATTAAGATGTCTTGTAATAATATACCACTTTGTCCTGAGCCACTTTTGAAAGAATATTTTATTGTTAGCATTTATTTGAAGGAACTAAAAACAAAACTAGACTGTTAGTTGACATTTACAAAATGAAATTGCCTAGTTTAAAATCCCATGTATTCTATAAAATAGAAATTCTTCTCACACTTAAATGTGCATGAGAGTCCTTTTTGGTGGTTGGTTTTTTGGGGGTTTTTTTAGTACATATTCAGAATCAGGTCTAGGTGGGGCCTAAGAGTATTTTTCTAACCTCACTATTAAGCAACACAGATGGCATTGTCCATCATGCTTTTGAGCATCAAGGTATTTTATAAGAAATGGTTATTGTTTGTCATCAGGTAACTTTTGTATACTATTGAAATGCAGAAGTTAAGAATAACATGTGATATGTCAAGTTATACAAACAAAAGTAACATATAATAAAATGTTCTAAGATTAAGGCTCCTTTTTGGGCTACAACCTTTAAAAAAGACAGTTAAGGATACATACGTATATTGGCTTTTGTATAGAAGTGTTCAGCTTCAGCTTTTAAGTTGAATGACATAAATCATTGGATACTTTATGATTCTTTCACAAGAAATACTTGAAATTGGGTGAGCAAGTAATCTCCATTCTTTTATACTAGACTGGACTGCTACATTAGATCCTAAAATGATTTAAAGTAGGTTATTCTTGTCACATTATTTCACTGACAGTGTAGTACACATCATAGTATTTGTGTACATTTTAACAGTGCTTACCACGGGACAGAGAATAGGCCCGCTGTTGATTGTCTCCAGCCAGATGTACAGCCATGCCCAACCAAATAAACAAGCTGCTAACAAAATGAGATCTCTTATTCCCACAAAAGCCTGAGAATTGAGCACTGTTTCTACATCTCTAATTTATGCCATAGAGGCCAGGTCATATTTTCAAAAGTTTTCCTTATCCCTGGTCATTTTCAATAAAATTTATAATGCCTAAGCATTAGTAATGAGACATTTATTTTTTAACCTTTTAAAAAAATAACAAAACTTTCCAGTTCACTTGTGGAGTCCAAATACAGAACCTTCCTAATCCTAATTAAAGAACTCCAGGTTGATGGTAAATCTTTTCCATTTCTAACTTAAATTTTACATAATAGTACAGGAAAAAAACAGTATACATTTTCAATCACATGATTCTACTTTGTTAGTGAGATTCTGAAGACACTCTTTGAAAAGCACTTCCTCAAATGCTAATCTGTACAAGGTTAGAAGTGAAAAGGCGTAAGAAAAGCCATATATATGACCTACCTTACACAATGCTTGGTCAAAATCTGAGTATAATGTGATTCTAATAACTCACTTCTTTTCTTCTTTTCCTATTTAAAGCAGAACAGACTTGGAGAATATGAACCTTAAAGTAAATCTGCAGTAAAAAAGGATATGTGCAGCTAGTTTTCCACTTTTAAAACCAAACCACAGATGACACATTTCCTTTCCGCTGCAACTAAAGCACATGTCACAAGGAAAAGAAAAAAAGAGAAAAAAACCCTCCAACTTGTCTAGTTGGCCACTGGCATGACAGGAGGCTTTGTAGAACAAATCTCCGCCTCCAGAACAGGGAGGGTTCTTCACTTAATTCCTTTTGACCTTGTACTCATTGTGTATGCCTGCGACAAGCATTTGAATGATTTGTTGTTATTATTAAAAAGAGGTTTTAAGATGGCATCTTCCTGCAGCATTAAGATCTTTTCTAAAAATTGTATTTGTATGCTATAGACCAATTTGAAAACATGAGTTTGGAGTCTTTGGAGTATTGTTCAGATAAGAGAAACAATGATAACATAACTGACATTTAAAATTCTAGAACCAGGGCGGCGCCTATGGCTCAAAGGAGTAGGGCGCTGGCCCCATATGCCGGAGGTGGCAGGTTCAATCCCAGGCCCGGCCAAAAACTGCAAAATAAATAAATAAATAAAATAAAATTGCAGAACCACAACAGTGATTTGAGAAAGTATCTGGTAAACTTAGATAATGAGGGACAGAAAAGCTTTTGTGTGGTCTAGGGTATACACATACAAACTCCCCTCAAATGTCCTGTCATCACCTCAGATTCAACATGCCTAAAACAGACTTTATTTTTTCTTTTAAAGCAGCCCCCCATCCCCCATGACCTCTCTGTTTCTGTTCAGGTAGCAACATTCTTTATAATCTCAGAAGCAAATCCTTTTAATTCTGTTAGTCCTGACCTGACTTTGGATCATTTTGGTCCTTCCTTCATATTCTTGGAACAGTTTCTTCTTTCCTATTTTTACTATCACAGTAGTATTTTTAGATCCTTATTAGGTCATCCCTGGACTACCACAATAAGCTTTTACTAGACCCTATCCCTTTATATATCATGTATATATCACTTTCTTTGGTCACATCACCCCTTTCAAAAAAAGTTGAATAATTCCCCAATAGTTACTGCTGTGATTCAGAAATGTTTTTATACATGAAGATCAGATGAGAAGGTTCTTTAAAAGCAGTAAAAATTTCCATGCTGTACTACATAGATTCATATTTAATAGTGCTTGGCTGAGACCAGGAAACTGTCTTAATCAAGCGCTACAGTTAATTCCGATGCCAGTAGTCCACAGAACATATTCTGAGAAATACTGAGCCCCTAGGAGAAAACTCGTACCCCTTGGTAGATCAGTAATACATTGATTGCCACACATGAAAAAATTTTCTTTTCCTTGGAGCCACAGTATTTTATTAGGTCAAGATAAGGCAAGAGACATGTGAGTTATATAACCTTCGTAAGACTCCAGGTTCAAAATTGGCAGAAGTTAAATATTACTCACATGGCAGTTAATGTGTTAATTTGGTTATTATATATTTTCCGAGCTTTATCTCAAAATTTATCCCAGCTATAAATAGCTGTTTGCTCAACACGTTTAATTACCTCCTTTACCTCTTTCCACGAGGGCTGCCTAGTCTCTCCTCTTGTTGAGTTATAAATTCTTCCTACCTCCGTCAGTCACTTGATCTTCTGTGTAGCTTTCTCTGACTGCCCAGTTTGTGTTGATCCCTCTCTATTTTGAATTTAATAGCAATATTTTTTTCTGTAGTTCCTTTAATGAGTGATTATATTGTCTCGTATCTTTTTTTAATTTTTTTTTATTGTTGAGGATTCATTGAGGGTACAAGAAACCAGGTTACACTGATTGCATTTGTTAGGTAAAGTCCCTCTTACAATCATGTCTTGCCCAAAAAAGCGTGGCACACACCAAGACCCCACGTCCTCCCTCCTTCCCTCTCTCTGCTTTTCCTTTCCCCCACCCCTTTCTCTCTCTGTCCTCCCCCTCCTCCAGCCCCACTGTGTCATTGTCATTAATTGTCCTCATATCAAAATTGAGGACCTAGGATTCATGCTTCTCCATTCTTGTGATGCTTTACTAAGAATAATGTGTTCCACTTCTATCCAGGTTAATGCAAAGGCTATAAAGTCTCCATTTTATTTTAATAGCTGAATAGTATTCCATGGTATACGTATACCACAGCTTGTTAATCCATTCCTGGGTTGGCATTTAGGCTGTTTCCACATTTTGGCAATTGTAAATTGAGCTGCAATAAACAGTCTAGTGCAAGTGTCCTTATGATAAAAGGATTTTTTTTTCCTTCTGGGTAGATGCCCAATAATGGGATTGCAGGATCAAATGAGAGGTCTAGCTTGAGTTCTTTGAGGTTTCTCCATACTTCCTTCCTAAAAGGTTGTATTTGCAGTCCCACCAGCAGTGTAAAAGTGTTCCATTCTTTCCACATCCATGTCAGCATCTGCAATTTTGAGATTTTGTGATGTGGGCCATTCTTGCTGGGGTTAGATGGTATCTCAAAGTGGTTTTGATTTGTATTTCTCTAATAATTAGGAATGATGAGCATTTTTTCATATGTTTGTTGGCCATTCATCTGTATTCTTCAGAGAAGGTTCTATTCATGTCTCTAGCCCACTGATATATGAGATTGTTGGCTTTTTTTGTGTGGATTAATTTGAGTTTTCTATAGATCCTAGTTATCAAGCTCTTGTCTGATTCAAAATATTCAAATATCCTTTCTCATTGTGTAGGTTGTCTATTTGGTTTGGTTGTTGTCTCCTTAGCTGTACAGAAGCTTTTCAGTTTAATTAAGTCCCATTTGTTTATTTTTGTTGTTGTTGCAATTGCCATAGCAGTCTTCTTCATGAAATCTTTCCCCAGGCCAGTATCTTCCAGTGTTTTTACTATGCTTTTTTTGAGGACTTTTATTGTTTCATGCCTTAAATTTAAGTCCTTTATCCATCTTGAATCAATTTTTATGAGTGGAGAAAGGTATGGGTCCAGTTTTAGTCTACATGTGGATATCCAGTTCTCCCAGCACCATTTATTGAATAGAGGGTCTTTCCCCCAAGGTATGTTCTTGTTTGGTTTATCAAAGATTCAGTGGTTGTAAGAGGTTAGTTTCATTTCCTGGTTTTCTATTCGATTCCAAATCTTTATGTCTCTATTTTTGTACCAGTACCATGTTGTCTTGACCATTCTGGCTTTGTAGTACAGCCTCAAATGTGGTATGGTGATGCCCCTGGCTTTGTTTTTCTTACTAAGAACTGCCTTAGCTACATGGAGTTTTTTCTGGTTCTATACAAAACGCAGTATCATTTTTTCCAAGTCTTTTTCTTTTCTTCTGCTGGGTTAGGCTTACATTGTTTTTCTTCTCCCAATCCCATAAAGTGGCTTGTGAGTTTGTTGACATGCTCTCTTTCTGTTTTCGAATGTAGGCATCTAAAGCGATAAATTTTCTTCTCAGAACAGTATGATGGCTCGGCGCCTGTGGCTCAAGCGCTAAGGCGCCAGCCACATACACCTAAGGTGGCGGGTTCGAATCCCCAGCCCGG
>NW_003852507.1:3177148-3178256 GCF_000181295.1 Otolemur garnettii
GAGCCATTTTGTTAGGTATATTCCTAGGTATTTCATTTTCTTTAAAGGTATGGTAAAAGGAGTTATGTCCTTAATTATCCTCTCATCTTGACTGATATTACTGTATACAAAAGCTACTGACTTGTGGACATTGATTTTATATCCTGAGACATTACTGTATTTTTTGATGATTTCCAGGACTCTTGTGGTTGAGTCTTTGGGGTGCTTTAAGTATAAGATCATATCATCAACAAAGAGGGAGGGGAGAGTTTGACCTCCTCTGCTCCCATTTGGATGCCCTTTATTTCCTTGTCTTGCCTAATTGTATTGGTTAGAACTTCCAGCACTATGTTGAATAGTAATGGTGACAGAGGACAACCTTGTCTGGTTCCAGTTCTAAGAGGAAAAGCTTTCAATTTTACTCCATTCAGTAAAATATTAGCTGTGGGTTTGTCATAGATAGCTTCAATCAAGTTAAGAAATGTGCCTCATTTGCCTATATTCTTCCGTGTTCTAACTAGAAAAGGATGCTGGATTTTATTGAATGCTTTTTCTGCTTCTATTGAGAGGATCATATGGTCTTTGTTTTTGCTTCTGTTAATATAGTGGATAACGTTTATGGACTTGCGTATGTTAAACCAGCCTTATATCCCTAGGTTTAAACCTACTTGATCATGATGTATGACTTTTTTGATGATAAACTGTAATCTATTGGCTAGGATTTTATTGAGAATTTTTGCATGTATATTAGTGAAATTGGTCTGAAATTCACCTTTTTAGTTGAGTCTTTTCCTGGTTTTGGTATCAGGGTAATGTTTGCTTCGTAGAATGTGTTGGGGAAGATTCCTTCTTCCTCAATTTTTTGGAATAATTTCTGGAGTACAGGAATAAGCTCTTCCTTGAAGATTTGATAGAATTCTGGTATGAAGTCATCCGGACCAGGGCATTTTTTTGCGAAGATTTTTTATTGTTTCTTTGATTTCAGTGCTTGAAATTGGTCTGTTCAGGAGCTCTATTTCTTCCTGGTTAAGTCTAGGAAGAGGGTGTGATTCCAAATATTGATCCATTTTCTTCATATTGTCAAATTTCTGGGCATAGAGTTTCTAGTAGTATTCAGAGATGATCTCTT
>NW_003852507.1:3178695-3180499 GCF_000181295.1 Otolemur garnettii
AGCCTGTTTCATTAATTTTCTGAATGATTCTTTTGTTTTCAATTTCATTGATCACTGATTTAATTTTGGATATTTCTTTTCTTCTGCTGGGTTTAGACTTAACATTGTTCTTCTTTTTCCAATTCCATAAAATGGCTTGTAAGTTTGTTGACACAGTCTTTCTGTTTTTGGAATGTAGGCATCTAAAGCAATACATTTTCCTCTCAGAACTGCTTTTGCAACATTCCACAGGTTTTAGTAGCTTGTGTCTTCATTGTTGTTATGCTCAAGAAAGTTAATGATTTTCCTCTTTCCTCCTGCACCCAACTGTCATTGACAGAGGATTGTTTAATTTACATGTCTTTGTGTGGAACTGAACGTTTTTGTTGGAGTTGAGTTCTACCTTTAGTGCCTTGTGGTCTAAGAGGATACAAGGTAAATTTTCAATTCTTTTGATTCTGTTGAGGTTTGTTTTGTGTCCTGGGATATGATCAATTTTGGAGAATGTTTAATGGGGCAATGAGAAGAACGTATATTCTTTATCTTTGGGATGGAGTGTTCTGTATGTGTCTATCAAGTACAGTTGTTCTAGGGTCTCATTTTAGTCCCTTATATCTTTGTTTAATTTCTGTTTAGAGGATCTGTCCAGCTCTGTAAGAGGAGTGTTAAAGTCCCCTGTTATTATGGTGTTATAGGCTATCATATTGCTCAGACTGAGTAAGGTGTGTTTCAAGAATCTGGGAGCATTTAAGTTGGGTGCATAAATATTTAGAATTGAAACATCGTCTTGTTGTATTTTTCCCTTGACCAATATAAAGTGACCTTCTTTGTCTTTTTTGACTTTCATTGCTTTAAATCCACATGTATCTGAAAATAAGATTGCAACTCCTCTTTTCTTCTGAATCCCGTTTGCCTAAAAAATTGTCTTCCAACCCTTAAGTCGGAGTTTTAATTTGTCTTTTCAAGCTAAGTGTGTTTCCTACAGACAGCAAATGGATGGCTTGTGTTTTTTAAACCTGTCAGCCAATCTGTGCCTCTTCAATGGGGAATTCAAGCCATTAACATTTATTGAGATAATTGATAAGTGGGTAGTGTTCTATTCATCTTATTTTATGAGAGTCCATTACTTAGTTTTATCTTTTGCATCATTGTGGAAGTTAAGTTCTGTCCTTTAATTTCTGAGTTCTTACTTTGCTGTTGATCCATTGTGATGGTCAGTGTGTAGAACAGATTGAAGTATTTCCTGTAGAGCTGGTCTTGTTGTGGCAAATTTCCTCAGTGTTTATATATCAGTAAATGATTTGATTTCTCTGTCAATTTTAAAGCTTAGCTTAGCAGGATATAGAATTCTGGGCTGGAAATTGTTCTGTTTAAGTAGATTAAATGTAGATGACCATTGTCTTCTTGCTTGAAAAGTTTCATTAGAGAAGTCTGCAGTCACCCTGATGGATTTGCCACTGTAGGTCAACTGGCGCTTACTCCTGGCAGCTTGAAGAATCTTTTCTTTTGTCTTGACTTTGGACAGGTGCATCACAATGTGTCTTGGAGAAGCTCTGTTAGAGTTGAGGCGGCCTGGGGTCTGATATCCCTCGGAAAGGACTGTGTCAGAATTTTTTGGTGATATTTGGGAAATTTTCATTTATAATATTCTATAGTATAGCTTCCATTCTCCTGGGGCATTCTTCTTCCCCTTCTGGGATATCTATAACTTGTATGTTTGAACGCTTCATAAAGTCCCATAATTCTTTTTTTTTTTTTGGAGACAGGGCCTCAAGCTAACCCTCTGATCAGAGTGCTGTGGCATCACAGCTCACAACAACCTCCA
>NW_003852507.1:3181299-3191279 GCF_000181295.1 Otolemur garnettii
AGCTCACAGCAACCTCCAACTCCTGGGCTCAAGCAAGTCTCCTGTCTCCACCTCCCAAGTTTCTAGGACCACAGGCTCCCGCCACAGCACCTGGCTATTTTTTTTTTTCCGGTTACAGCCGTCATTGTTGTTTGGCGGCCCAGGCTGGATTCGTTCCTGCCACCTTAGGTGTATATGGCTGGCACCTTAGCCACTTGAGCCACAGGCGCTGAGTCATGGACTAGGGTTTCAGTGAGTTCTTTTGGTACAGGACCAGAAGGATGAGAAGACTGAAGAACAACAAGGGAAAAAAGAAAAAAGAGAAAGGAGAGGGGGTGAATAAAAGGGAATATTGACAAAAAGAAGAGAGGCACAGAAAGAGGGAGACAGGAGCAATATCAGTGTACAGTAGGGTACTTTGACCGAACCTTAAAAAGCCCCAACTTCTAGGAGTGCCAGGTTGGGTGGTTCTCTTGAGGTCAGCAGCTCTTTGTCAGCCTGATCAGACACAGTACCCCACCTCCACCAAGTAGAGAAGAAAGACAAAAATGCTACAAATTAAAGCAAAACAAGCAAAGAGAAAACTTTATGGGATAAAATTGGAGGGGAATCAAATAATAGGAATAGAAACACTAGTAAAAATGAAGTTCTAAAAAAGAACTTTAACATTGTTGTTAAAAAAGGCAACAATGGAAAATTATATTTAAACTAGAAAAATCTAGAGGGAAAATGTTGAAAGTAAAAAACAAAACAAAAAACAAAGCAGTATATATATCCTGCTGAATACTGTCTGGGCAACAGGTGATCTTCTGGGGCATGAGATGTTAATCACAATGCTGATACAGCTATACAAGATGGAGACTGGAGGCGTCTGCTTATTTTTCAAACCCTGCAGGGTAGAGAGGCTAAATCTCTCCTCAGCCTGCTTAAAAGCCACTTTAAACTGCTAACCTTGGCTCAGCAGAAGCTTTCCCAGGAATGCACTTATTACTGGGATCACTCCTAAAGTGGCTGTCCACTTGCCCAATGTGCCAAAACCCGTCTCACTCTATGCCCCTGAGGGCCAAGGCTGTAAGGCATCTCAGTCCCAGCCTTTAGGCTGCTTAGTCACTGGATTACTCCCACAAGGTCTCCTGCCCAATCCTCGCTCTGTAACACTGAGGGCAGATCTTGCTGGGGCAGTTTTCCCACAGGGGCTTCGTGGCCCACAGCCGAACCCTCTTAGCTCTGCCCAGCTCTGCAGCTCAGTCTGGGGCCCTAGACAATGTTTAAAGTCCTCTGCACTTTTGCCCAAGCTCTCCCAAGATAGTTCAACTGAGTGCCAAGTCCAAAACAAAACAAAACAGCTCACAGGGAAGGCCTTTCCAGTTTGCAATCTCACTCCTGCTGTACTTACAACTGCCAGTGGGATTAGACCCAACGAACACACGCAACCACTTGCCAGTTCTCCACTGCTTTTGTCCTCCTCATGGGATCCAGAAGTCCCTCACTGACTCCCTGTGTCCCCAGAGGGATGTTTCTGGGCCAATCCCACCAGCCAGAGATGCCTGAAGTCTTCTCTCCCCAGACTCACCGAGCCCAGTTGCAAGGAAGCTGTTACTTGGCCACCATCTTGCTCCTCCCCCTGCCTCATATCTTTTATCTTGAAATAATTCTGTTTTGTTTTAGAATCATTTAACTTATTATATTTTTATCTTATTTTGAAGATTTATTGATATAATTGTATATTGATGAAGTACATGCAATATTTTTGATAATGCATACAATGTATAATGATCAAATCAGGGTAATCGGGATATTCATCCCAAATATTTATTTATTTATTTATTCATTATTTTTGGTGTTGGAAACATTTTAGATTTCCTAGCTATTTTGAATACAATAAATTATTTTTAAACTGTACTCACCCTGCTTTGAACTTGTTCCTTCTATCTAATCGTATTTTTATACACATTATCTTACCTCTGAGGTAATGGTATTTGTCTTCCTTTACTTACTAATATTGAATATTAGTCACCAAAGTCATGAAATCTAGACAACGTTGATCTGAGTTAATATGGGTTGTTTAGACTTGAAATTCTAGCATCATTTTTTCAGGGCCTTTTTATGGTCTTTACCATGGTTACTCACATTCACTAGTGGTGAATTCACTTCATTTGGTTTTAAGCAGCATATTGTGATCTAATATGGCTTAATCAAAAAATAATATTTTATTGGCTTATACAACTGAAAAACCCAGGGATAAATTTGACCCCAGGAGAGGCTTTACTTTACGGCTTAAATTATACAACCAGGCCTTCAGTTTCTCTTTTCATCTGTCAGCTCCTCTTCTGTTTTTAGGCAAGCTTTTCTTCCATATCTCAAGATAGAAGCTAGCAACTCTCAGAGCTTTATATTCTTTTGTGTATAAACATCGGAAAAGAAAAGCATCGTATCTCAACAGTTTAAGCTGAAGTCCCTAAATCGAACTTCTTTGTCCCTGGCTGTCTCAATTTGAGTCATGTGTTATTTGCTGAACCAGGCTCTGGTCAAGATGGAATAAATGAATTGGCTAAAGCTCCAGATAGGAGCGGGTAGGCAGTCAGCCAATCCTCACTGTCCTCTTCCCTTCCTGATTGAGGGGGAAAGTTTTCTTTGTTGCTCTTGCTCAAAATTTTTGAGTTAAAGATTTGGTTCTTCCCTTTTACTTTAGCCTTATTTCTCAGTGTCTGAAAAACAACCGATCAGACTTTGAATAGCTGTTTTATATTATTTCTGGAAAGCTAATTAGAATATAGAGAGATAAAATAGACTAGTAGCATCTGTATATTAATTCAGAATTCTGTTAATCCATTCTTTTTTTGTCATCTTCCTTAGGTTCAAAACTGGGCAAATTAATGGAGATTTGCTGATATATCACGTCTTATTGACTTTAAAGCCATATTATGCAAAGCCATATGAAATTGTAGTGGACCTTACCCATACTGGACCTAGTAATCGCTTTAAAACAGACTTTCTGTCTAAGTGGTTTGTTGTTTTCCCTGGCTTTGCTTATGACAATGTCTCTGCAGTCTATATCTATAACTGCAACTCCTGGGTGAGGGAGTACACCAAATACCATGAACGGCTGTTGACGGGCCTCAAAGGTAGCAAGAGGCTCATTTTCATAGACTGTCCTGGGAAACTGGCTGAGCACATAGAGCATGAACAACAGAAACTACCAGCTGCCACACTGGCTTTAGAAGAGGACCTGAAGGTATTCCACAATGCACTCAAACTCGCCCACAAAGACACCAAAGTTTCTATTAAAGTAAGTTTCAATCTGTGGTTTGTAAGTGACTCCTTGCCTTTCTTGACTAACTAGACTATATTCTGGCCTTTCTGGGTGTCCCCATAGTCATCAAATGTCAAGTAAAATATTGGCTTCTAGGGGTATGATTTCTTGTTTTTAGTGTCAAACATCACGTAAACCTAGATGTGAGAAGACCAAGATTTCATCTTCATGGACGTGAGAGCTATACACTTAGTTGTACTATAGGTTTGGTCAGAGGCAGAAGAATGTTGTACAGAGGCCACTTTGCTATGTGTCAGTGGAATGGTAGGAACATGTAGAGAATGGAAAGTACCTAGTGAGAGTTCTGGTTATTATTGGCCTTTTGCAGAGTGAAGAACATGAACCTTGAGGATAAAATCAGTACTTTTCTATAGGATTTTGACCTATTTTTAAAACAAAATTAACTGATTTTGATGTTTTTAGTTTCTTTGGAGAGCACTTATCACAATAATTATTATTTGAATATACAGGGTGTCCCTAAAGTTCGTGTGCAGTTTACTACGTTACACTATTTAAATTGCACATGAACTTTAAGTCCACCCTGTATAATGGTGATATTTCTTCCAAATGCAAAACAGTGTGCTAGTTGGTTTTGGGAGCCTCTTAGGAGTCTATGTAATGGAATTTAATTCTTCTTTGCTCTACCCGTTACCACTACTTTCCAGGTTGGTTCTACTGCTGTTCAGGTAACCTCAGCAGAGCGAACAAAAGTCCTAGGGCAGTCAGTCTTTCTAAATGATATCTATTATGCCTCGGAAATTGAAGAGATCTGCCTAGTGGATGAGAACCAGTTTACCTTAACAATTGCAAACCAGGGCACGCCGCTCACATTCATGCACCAGGAGTGTGAAGCCATTGTCCAGTCTATCATTCACATTCGGACCCGCTGGGAGCTGTCACAACCTGACTCCATCCCCCAGCACACCAAGATTCGGCCAAAAGACGTCCCTGGGACGTTACTTAATATCGCATTACTTAATTTAGGCAGTTCAGATCCCAGTTTACGGTAAGTTTTTTAAAAGTTTATTTCAACTTCATTTAGATTTTGTTGCTTTTATTTTTTTTTTTAATTTCAGAATATCATGGGTGTACAAATGTTTTAGTTATATAAATCATGAACCATTTCAGTCAAAGTTATAAGTGAGTTTCTTTCGTTTAATATGAGACTTCTTGGTAAGCTTTGAAAGCAGCCTCTACCTTAATACTGTAAATTGGAAGGTATGCCATGTTGGTTAACCAATGTGACCTCATCAAGTTAGGGGATATTCACATGGACTGTGGTATTTTGAATAGGGTGATTCATACTAAACCAATATGTTTTTTCCTCTGGGAAACTTTCATCTAAAACAGATACCATGGCAGTTCCCCCCCGCCCCCAAAATCCCTTTTTAGAGAATCTACTCCTAAATTGTTTCCCCTACTCTGAGTCTTCTAATTAAATTTTTCCATGTTTAAAATATATCACTATTAAGTTTCAGAACAGCTAAATCAGATTATCATTGTTTGACAAAGGAAGTCTTCCTTTGTTTAATAAGTCAGTAACATAGTTGCAACTATCTCATTTAACAAGATTCTTGAAAGAAATTTATGATAAATGTGTCATCTGGAGCAAAGCGTATTTGGTTCTTTTTAGGCTTAGTAATTTGAACATTGCATGTGGAAAGAACCTGGCCTGTGCAGTCAGTAGATTTAGTTTAAACTTTAATCCCTATTTTCTAGCTTTGTGTGACTTTGCGCAAGGTACTAATATTCTCTGAGCTCTGGTTCCTCATTGGTAAAATAAAGGTTATGGTGCCTTCCTTATATACCCTACAATGGTTTAATAAATTGTACGTGAGGTAGGATAGTATAGCAGCCTAGTGCTTAGGAAATAGTAGTATGTGTATTTTCCCCCCTGCCTTTTCCCTCCCAGCCAACATCTCTTTGTACCTCTTCTCCCTTCTCTCCCATCTTTTTCATGTTAGGATAATTCTTTGTCTCAAGAATCCTGGGACTATCACGATTTTTATGGCTGTGAATTTAAAAGCTTCAAAAAATTTTCCCTGGGTATAACATAGCCCAGGTTTATAGTGGGCCATTAACATTGCAAATATCAAGATTTCTTTGCCTGAATAAGCTTGTGGGGTCCATGAACTCCAAGAAATTGTGCACAGAATTTTGTGTATGGTTAGCTTTAATTTTATCAGAAGGGTCTATAATACTTACCCCCAGGCTGAAGAAGCTCAATTCTTTACAGCTTTTGAAAAATACAGAGTAAAAGTTAATGTCAAAATAATATAACTTAGAATTTCTAGGAGTTACTGAAAGATACATAAACTTGGAAGCAGTAATATTTAATATTCTCATTTTTGGAAAAATGAAGCTATAATTTCTAATTCAGAGTTCTTTGTAGAAGAGTCCTAACAACCTTCTAATAATTACTAGCCTGGGAAGACCCATACACATCTTTAGTGCTACAAAGCAAGTGACAGCTTCTGCTTTTTGCTGAAGCATGTCATTTCAGGAAAAAAAGCTTTTAAGCAGACTTAAATTTCAGCAACTTCCCCTCTAGTTATGATTATTGCATAAATATATTAGTATAACAGAATTTCAGGAACACCGAACAGTCAAACTATTTTTATTTGCTAGATGAGGCAGAAAAATAAAAATTTTTAAATTGAGTCTTGAATTTTTGGGGCTATCTCCTAAAGTGCTTAGATACCTTTTCAGACATTGGAAGTGAACTTTGATCTTAATGGAACCTGGATATTGCAGGGTTTTGTTTTCACAGGTTGTATATGAGGTATTAAAGTGACAGAAGGAAAAATGGGGGGAACTTAATTATAAGTTAATTTTGGTTTTGATCTCTAGTTTGTAGTGTAACTTTTAGGACAAACAATGAAATTCATTAGATGCTGATTAAAGATTTTAACATTAGAAATTGATGAGAGGTTGTCTCATTTCTCTTCTTATGATCTCCATTATAACTGGATCTAGCAGGGAGAGAACTTACTAAAACAAGGATGTGCCTTATTCTGACTTTATTTTTATTGGTCCACATTAAGCCCCTAAATCTCTTGTTTGATGTCCCAGTAAAATGTCTGTTAGGTAGACCTATAACACCTCTGTCTTAGGAGCCTCATAGTGCTCTTCTGGTTATGTCAGTAATCTACCTTTTAATTAGCTGGCCATGGTGGTGGATGCTTCTAGTCCCTATTCAGGAGCCCAGGGCAGGAGGATTGCTTGAGCCCAGGACTTTGAGGCACAGTGAGCTATAAGCCACTGTACTCTAGCCCAGGTGATGGAGTAAGACTTTGTCTCAGAACAAAAAATTCCCTAAATGACCAATGGGTATCTTAGATAGAATCGTAACGTCTCTAATTGATCATAAAATTTAAAAGTAATTGACTATGCTTTGTAAGAGAACCACAAGTTGTATATTACAAAAAAATTTGGATTTATAAGGAAAAATACATTTTAAAACAACTTCATTTGTGTTTTCTCCTAGGTCAGCTGCCTATAATCTTCTGTGTGCCTTAACTTGTACCTTTAATTTAAAAATCGAGGGCCAGTTACTAGAGACATCAGGTTTATGTATCCCTGCCAACAACACCCTCTTTATTGTCTCTATTAGTAAGACACTGGCAGCCAATGAGCCACACCTCACATTAGAATTTTTGGAAGAGTGTATTTCTGGATTTAGCAAATCTAGTAAGTAAAGATAATTTTCTTTAATACTAACAAATATTCTAAGCAAATTCAAAGAAAATGCTTTCATTTCAGAATTTGCCAATGAAATCATTCACTTACTATAGTTTTTACTTTTTTCCCCTCTTCTAATTTTATATCTGTGTTGCCCTATAACTAAAGGAACTTCCTGGTAGGCCACATTGAGAAATCCACCAAAATTCTAATAATAAAAGCCAGGTGGGGGCGGCGCCTGTGGCTCAATGGGTAAGGCACTGGCCCCATATACCAAGGGTGGTGGGTTCAAACCAGCCCTTGCCAAACTGCAACAAAAAAAAAGCCGGGTGTTGTAGCAGGCGCCTGTAGTCCCAGCTACTCGGGAGGCTGAGGCAAGAGAAATCACCTAAGCCCAGGAGTTAGAGGTTGCTGTGAGCTGTGATGCTATAGCACTCTACCGAGGGTGACAGTAAAACTCTGTCTCAAAAAAAAAAAAGCCAGGCGGAAGATTTTGGTACATGTCTCTGGACTTCTTACAAAGTATTTTCTTCCCTTTGTAAGTGAAGTGCTTCACTTTAATCAGCCTCAGCATTTCTCCTCTTGGCAGAAAATTCCACACAAAGTAGCCACGCTGTCTCCTTGATTTTAGGAAAATAGTCATTTTCTCTTTTCTTCAGGTTGACTTTGAACTATGATTTTATTGTATGTGTACAGTTTGTGGAGAGTGTGGTGGTGCATAATATAGGGTCCAGAGTCAGTCTTGACTTGGTATTAATAAGTCTCATAAGTTTAACATCTACTTCTTGTATCTGTCCATCTCCATACCGTATAGTAGTGTAAATGTCAATCTCTTCTCAGCTGTTTCTTGATATTTTATTCCTTTTCCCTCTCGTCCCGTAATATATAAAACTTTTTTTTCCTGCATTCAAACACCTTGATTTTTTTTGTGTATTAGATAATTAAAAGCTTTAACAGTTCATCAGGACTAGGTCACTGGCCAAGCACAGTGGCTCACACCTGTAATGCTGGCACTCTGGGAGGCCAAGGTGGATGGATTGCCTGAGTTTAGGAGTTTGAGACCAGCCTGAGCAAGAGTGAGATCCCATCTCTAAAAATAGCCAGGCATTGTGGCAGGCGCCTATGGTCCCAGCTACTTAGGAGGCTGAGGCAAAAGGATCACTTGAACCCAAGACTTTGAGGTTGCTGTGAGCTATGATGCCACCGCACTCTACCAAGGGCAACAAAGTGAAACTGTCTCAAAAAAAAAAAAAGACTAAGTCACTATTTGTTTTTTTCCCCAAATAAGAGATGCAGAAGTAAAACTCTTAACAAGAATGTGGAAGACTGACAAAACAGAAGTATAGAACTTGGCTGATTAATATTAATATAAGAAAAGATTTGACAGATGTGCCATGGATAGGCATATTGAATTTCTGCATGAATAATTCTTCCTACATTATTACAAATTTGATGCAATTCTGTCAAAATAGCCATAGAATTTGGGGATTGAGAATGGACAAATTCTACCTAAAAGTACAAGAAAAGCTAAGAAAATATTGAAAGGAAAGAAAGCAGAGATTTCATGTTAGAGATACTTGAACACTTTATAACAGTGTAATAATTAGAACATTGATGTTCAAGAGTCAGGAGTCAAATTAGTTTTAAAAAAAACAGATTAATACTGAAGCATTACAAGTTTAAAAACTCACTAAATCATTTAAGAAATAAGATTGGGGCTCTGTGCATGTACACTACAGTGGTTATGGTGCTGGCCATATACACCCAGGCTGGCGGGTTCAAACCTGGCCCGGGCCAGCTAAAACAACGACAACTGCAACAAAAAATAACTGGATATGTGGTGGGCACCTATAGTCCCAGCTACTTGGGAGGCTGAGGTAAGAGAATTTCTTGAGCCCAAGAGTTTGAGGTTGTTCTGAGCTATGATGCCATGGCACTCAACCGAGGATGACATAGTGAGATTCTGTCTCAAAAAAAAAAAAAGAAAGAAAAAGAAACAAACAAACGAGAGTGGGAAATGAATTAAGTTTGGTCTTGATCTTCACCATGCACCACAAGGTACCACATAAGTTCTGGCTATATTTGAGTTGAATAAAAGTTAGAACCATTTTTTAAAAAGAACAAAAAGAAGCGAATGTTGATTGCTTTCTACAGTAATGATATATGAAGCAAAAAAGTGACAGAAGGAATCAAAGGAAATGGTGAACAGATTTGACTGCATAAAACTTTAAAAAGATCTCTACTCAAAAAACAAAGTAAATGATAAAATATAGGAAATACACTTGGAACAAATATGAAAAAAAGCTTAATATCCTTAATCATGAAAAGTTCTTACAGAGTAGAAGGAAAATGGACCAACAGTAACATGTAGATCATACTAAGTACTTACGTATTTATTTTATTTATTTTTGAGACAGACTCTCATTTTGTCACCCTCAGTAGAATGCTATGGCATCACAGCTCACAGCAACTTCAAACTCTTGGGCTTAAGCAATTCTCTTGCCTCAGCCTCCCAAGTAGCTGGGACTACAGGCGCCTGCTACAACATCTGGCTGTTTTTTTTTGAGACTGAGGGTGGGTGAGTGGTCTTGCTCTGGCTCAGGCTGGTCTCGAACATGTGAGCTCAGGCAGTCCACTCATCTCTGCCTTCCAAGTGCTGAGATTACCGGTGTGAGCCACTACACCCGGCCTTAAGCATTTATATTTTAAGAAGTTTACTAACGAACTATAAAAATGCAATTGAAAGAACAGTAAGCTATCAGCTATCAGATTGGCAAAGGTTTTGTTTTTATTTAGTCTTAGTGGTCTGTGGAATTGTGAACAGAGGCAATTTTTATAAAAAGGTTTTTGGATATGGATATCAAGTCCCTTAATATTGTTCAGACTTTTTGGCCTCACAATTCCACTTTTATAATATATCCTAAGAAACTTTAAATGTTTAGCATAGCATTTTAAATTTTTATATGTGTATATATATATATATATATATTTTTTTTTTTTTTTTTTT
>NW_003852507.1:3192099-3197021 GCF_000181295.1 Otolemur garnettii
TAGAGTGCTGTGACATCATAGCTCACAGCAACTTCCAACTCTTGGGCTTAAGTGATTCTCTTGCCTAAGCCTCCTAAGTAGCTAGGATTATAGGCGCCCGCCACAATGCCCGGCTATTTTTTGTTGCGGTTGTCATTGCTGTTTTGGCGGGCACAGTCTGGGTTCGAGCCCGCCAGCCTTAGTGTATATGACTGGCACCCCAGCCTCTGAACTACAAGTGCCGAGCCTGTTTTTGCGTCTTACTACAAGTTTAAAGTTTTTTCAAATAAAAAGTTAAAAAGTTTTTGGAGAATTTTTAATGATTCATAAATCTTAGTATAATGTTTTGTGAAAAAATGTTGAGAGCATAGTGCATATACAGAATAATCCTAATTTTTATAGGGGAATGAGGAGAAGTTCTTAACAAGTGTGTAGTATGTATACAAATAAATGTACATTATCTCTACATAGATTTGAAACTGTAAGGAGAGATGACATGACACACCAGTATATTAGTATTAGTTTCATTTTTATGGTGATGCTTTCTTTTTCCCAAACTTTGTATGATTACCATGTGTTCCTTTTATAATGAGAATAAAACTTAATTTTAACCAGAGGATAAATGACTATGAAGGACAAAAATAAGACAAAACTTCAAATATTGGCTTACTGGCTTTTAAAATTACTTTCTTCAAGGCTTGTTCCCTTTCTTCACCTCTGTCTTCAAAATTACATTTGCCAAGTCTCTTTTCTCTGGGCCCGTTTCTAGGTAATGGTGTTACTTTTTACATTTCCCCCCCTAATTCTTTATATTAAAATAATTGTTGGTATAGTTTTCATTGACCATCTATGATAAGAGTATTTTTTTCCAGGTATTGAATTGAAACATCTTTGTTTGGAATACATGACTCCATGGCTATCAAATCTGGTCCGTTTTTGTAAGCATAATGACGACGCCAAGCGACAAAGAGTTACTGCTATTCTTGATAAGCTGATAACAATGACCATAAATGAAAAACAGATGTACCCTTCCATTCAAGCAAAAATATGGGGAAGCCTTGGGCAGGTATAAGTTTGCTTCGATATTTATCTGGTATCTCCTTTTTGCAGATATTTGGTACCAAATTCGTGCAAAGCACTGTGCCAGGCACAAGGGGTATGACTAAAAAATACAATTTTCTCCTTCAGAAAGATGCAGACACCCACCCAACTCCTCATCTGGTTCAAAATTGTAAATGTCTAATATGCATGCGTCTGAGCCGGAGTTATTTTAGCAGTCCTCCTCCATAACATAATTACATAGAATTTAACTGTAGAAATCTGATGTCATTTCTAGTAAATAGTGCTTTAATCTCTATACACCATGGGTGTGTTTCTTAATGGTATTTTTTGGGACACTTGCTTTCATTTATAGTTCTAATTTAAGAATGCCAATATTAAAATAAAGAAGATGGGCTAGATGCAATAGTGCATGCCTATAGCCCTGCTACTCAGGAGGCTGAGGCAGAAGGATCACATGAGCCCAGGAGTTTGAGGTTGCAATAACCTATGATGATACCACTGCACTCTACTGTGGGTGAACAGTCTCGGGGGGGGGGGGACCCTATCTCATTTTTATATTGCTCATATGTTACTGGTTTACGAGAGTACAAAGACACTTTGCAAACAAACAAAGATAGTATGTATAGAGATTTTTAAATTTTAAATATCAGTCTCATTATCTCAGAAGGAATCAAATGAGTACCCTTATCCTTTCTTGCATATTCTCTGTTAAATCAAGTAAAAATCTAGTAATTTTGAGGTCACAGGTAAAACAGAATTTTCATGTTGATTTTGCCACTCCATGGGTATACTTAAACTAAAAATTAAGTTGATAGAGTGGTTAAAAATGTGTTATTTTTCCTCTTCCACCAGATTACAGATCTGCTTGATGTTGTACTAGACAGTTTCATCAAAACCAGTGCAACAGGTGGCTTGGGATCAATAAAAGCTGAGGTGATGGCAGATACTGCTGTAGCTTTGGCTTCTGGAAATGTGAAATTGGTTTCAAGCAAGGTAATCACGTTAACTTTGCCTTTAGGACTGACTTAATATAGTTTATGGGGGGGGGGTTGTTTGTTTTATAACTAGTTATTATAAAATTAAACTGAATTTTTTTGTGATAAAACTTTGTTTCAGTTCCCTACTTTTTAAAATTCTGCTTCTTTACAGGTTATTGGAAGGATGTGCAAAATAATAGACAAGACATGCTTATCTCCAACTCCTACTTTAGAGCAGCATCTAATGTGGGATGATATTGCTATTTTAGCACGCTACATGCTGATGTTGTCCTTCAACAACTCCCTTGATGTGGCAGCTCACCTCCCCTACCTGTTCCATGTTGTCACTTTCTTAGTAGCCACAGGTCCACTTTCCCTTAGAGCTTCCACACATGGATTGGTCATTAATATCATTCACTCTCTGTGCACTTGTTCGCAGCTGCATTTTAGTGGTAAGTTCCAGCAAAGGAATCTGTTTCACCAGTTTCTTTCTCCATTTTACTTCACCTGATTGGTATAGATTATCTTATTACTTTATCATAGTGCCTTAACACCAGGTACTAATTTAAGCCTGCAATAATGACATGAAATATTTTGCATGTCTGCATTTAAAATCTACAGTAAAGATTTTGTGTGTATTTGTCATGTAAACTTAGTTATCTCCTAAGCTAAATGCTCAGTGCCAGTTGACAGTGTTCCTTCATTAGCACTAATTTGAAAGATAAATGGAGCTAAAGCAGTGTGCATTAATGTAATGTGTCTAGAGGCTTGATTTAGAGAGTATGGTTATGCTATTTTTATATGATATTCACGTTTTCTAAATTACAAATGAAACATGGGACTTTAGAATTAAAAAATTAGTATCTTCAAAGTCTTCACTGGTTCCTTTTTTCTTTTACAGAAGAGACCAAGCAAGTTTTGAGACTCAGTCTAACAGAGTTCTCATTACCCAAATTTTACTTGCTGTTTGGCATTAGCAAAGTCAAGTCAGCTGCTGTAATTGCCTTCCGTTCCAGTTACCGGGACAGGTCATTTTCTCCTGGCTCCTATGAGAGGGAGACTTTTGCTTTGACATCCTTGGAAACAGTCACAGAAGCTTTGTTGGAGATCATGGAGGTATATAAGGCAAAATAATAAGAAACTCGGTTAATGGCTGGGCACAGTGGCTCACGCCTGTAATCCTAGCACTCTGGGATGCCAAGCGGGAGGATCTCTTGAGCTCAGGAGTTCGAGACTAGCCTGAACAACAGCAAGACCCCTTCTCTACTAAAAATAGAAAAAATCAGCCAGGCATTGTGATGGGTGCCTGTAGTCCCAGTTACTTAGGAGCCTGAGGCAGGAGGATTGCTTAAGCCTAGGAGTTTAAGGTTGCTGTGAGCTAGACTGATGCCATGGCACTCTAGCCAGGGCAACAGAGTGAGACTCTGTCTCAAAAAAAGAAAGAAAGAAACTCAGTTAAAATCATTATAGATTTATTTATTGTATAATTCTTCTGTACTAACACTGTTTAGAAGAAATACTAGTTTATTTTGCTGGTTTTTACTTAATGCTTAAATAAAAACACTTCAGTGGAATTATATACATGTTTATTCAAAGTATCCTTTGTTTTAGGCATGTATGAGAGATATTCCAACATGCAAGTGGCTGGACCAGTGGACAGAACTAGCTCAAAGGTATATCCCAGTTTAAATAAAAAGTATAAAAGTATATATATTGTTGAAAAGGTAGACATTACTATATAATTGATACTTTAATTTTTTATTTAGTATATATAAACACCAACATTTTTATAAGTTCTGTGGATCTTTTAATTATAGATTTGCATTTCAATATAATCCATCCCTGCAACCAAGAGCTCTTGTTGTCTTTGGCTGTATTAGCAAAAGAGTGTCTCATGGGCAGATAAAGCAGATTATCCGTATTCTGAGCAAGGTAACTATCCTTCACACCAAATATGTGTGGTTCCCAAGTTGTAATGCGTATCTTCCATCTTTCTAAAAGACATTTAAGTTTGTATTTAATGAGATACCTTATTTGTTGATTATAAACCTTTAAAAATGTATTTTGATTTTATTATAATCCCTTAAAGTGAAGAAATTTTCTCTAAAGATGTCTTTAAAAGAAAATAAGTATGTTGTCTCTTTTGCTGTCAGCAAGTACCCTCACATATTGTATTAGTTTTCAAAGTATTTAATCAAGTAAGACTACTATATAATTTGTAATCACTGTAATAATGCCTTATTATATTAGAATATAATATAGAAATATCAAAACCTAAGAAGCCAAATAAATATTGAGCTAGATACTAAGATCACCATAACATTAGAAATCATTCTAGCACTTACCATGTTCCTAAACTGATTTAGAGATTCCGTTTAGGGGTTAATGTTTTATTTCAATGAAAATGAAGAATGCTGTTTTCTTACAGGCACTTGAGAGTTGCTTAAAAGGACCTGATACTTACAATAGCCAAGTTCTGATAGAAGCTACAGTGATAGCACTAACCAAGTTACAGCCACTTCTTAATAAGGTAACTACTAAGTAGAAAAGGGTGTTCATTTGGGTATTCATGTTAAATGTTATTTTATTTTCTTTCAAGGAGTTCAGAAAACAAAATTTATTGAGAAGAAGTCATAAAGAAAAACTTTATATAAAGTAGAACTTTCTTGTTCTAAAGTTTGGTTGTTTTGAAATAGTTACATTGTAGAAAGAATGTAAATAATATGTTCTCAAGTGCTTGTAACTTTTTTGTTTCATCAGTGCTAAAGAAGAGATAGGTGTATAGTCTTAATTCTTTTATCTAATGAATAGTAATTGTGCATCTGCCAGGTACTGTCTTACGTGCTAGAGATAATAGTACAAAGCCTATAAAATTTCCAGCTCTCAAGAGCATGCATTCAGGAA
>NW_003852507.1:3197351-3206050 GCF_000181295.1 Otolemur garnettii
AGCCGTCATTGTTGTTTGGCGGGTCCGGGCTGGGGATTCGAACCCGCCACCTTAGGTGTACGTGGCTGGCGCCTTAGCCGGTTGAGCTATAGGCGTCGAGCCTGAAGATAATATTTTTAAAAAGTAAAATGATATGGCTGCTGTTGTATGAGGGTCTGAGCTCATCTTAACTTTGTGCCTTTAAGCAAGTCATTTAACATTTTAGGACACTATGCTTTCTTATTTATAAAATGAGTAAACTAGACTACATAATGGCATTGTACTACCTTCCCATTCTAAGGTTGTGTAACTCTGTGATTTAACTGCAAAGATAGGCCAAACTTGGGAGAGATTACATGGAAATACATACCTATTAGGTTCCTGGTTTGGTTGTATGTTCTATAAACATCTTAATTTTATATCATATAAAATGGTTCTTTCATCCCCATAATATAAGTAAAAATTGGCTCAAAAGGGATAAGTATCTTGTCCAAGGTCACATATCTAATAAAAGACAGAAGCACAATTCTCACCTAGTACTATCTGACTCTAAAGTCTGTATTTTCCCATAAGCAACAGTGCTAACTACAGATTACCAATAATAAATGCTTTTAATTCAGAGTAGCAAGTGATCACTATACTGTTTTAAGAGTGACAAGAAGTTGATAAGGTAGACTTTAAGCTAACATTAAAGAGATAGGTAGGATTTGAGGTGGATAGAAAGGGAGGAAGTTGAAAGCCTTATTAAATAGCAGTGGTACAGCAGTAGGACTGTATAAGAACTCTGGGACAGTGGAGGGAAGGTGGGTAGACCATTCTAGTTGTAGTGGAGAAATTTCTAAAGAATAGGAAGGCGAGGGGCGCCTGTGGCTCAGTGAGTAGGGCACCAGACTCATAATACTTGAGGGTGGCAGGTTCAAACCCAGCCCTGGCCGAACTGCAACAATAACATAAAGATAGCCAGGCATTGTGGCAGGCGCCTATAGTCCCAGCTACTCAGGAGACTGAGGCAAGAGAATCACCTAAGCCTGGGAGATGGAGATTGCTGTGAGCTGTGTAAAGCCACAGCAGTCTACCAAGTATGATAAAGTGAGACTCTGTCTTAAAAAAAACATAGCAAGAGGGGGCTCAGCACCTGTAGCTCAGCAGCTAGAGCGCCCGCCACATACACCAGAGCTGGTGGGTTTGAATCCACCCAGGCCTACCAAACAACGACAACTACAACAACAAAATAGCTGGGTTATACTTGGGAGGCTGAGGCAAGAGAATCACTTAAGGCCAGGAGTTTGAGGTTGCTGTGAGCTGTGACACCATGGCTGTGACTACCCAGGGTGACAGCTTGAGACTCTATCTCAAAAAAAAAAAAAAAAAAAGAATAGCAAGAGGGGAAAGTTGTGAAGAATGTATAGATCTAATCTAACATTCAGTGTTGTTCAGAAAGGAGTTTGGAAATGTATTGTTTTTCTGCAGACAAGTAATATGACCAAAACAGGACTTAAATCATTGTAGTGGTGATGTGGGTAGTAAACTGGGGTTGCTAGAAACTGAATGCAAAAAGAAGCCACATTTAAAATAAGGTTGGCATGGGGTAATGTTATGAGCAATGAGAAAAACAACAGATACTTAAGAAACTACTCTAGACTCGTTGCCCATAGCTCAGCAGGTAGGGCATCAGCCACATATACCGGAGCTGGCGGGTTCAAACCCAGCCCGGGCCTCCCACACAACAGTAACAATTACAACCAAAAAGTAGCTGCGCATCATGGCAGGTGCCTGTAGTCCCAGCTACCTGGAACGCTGAGGCAAGAGAATCGCTTAAGCCCGAGAGTTGGAGATTGCTGTGAGCTGTGATGCCATAGCCCTCTACGAGGGTGACATAGTGAGACTCTAACTTTAAAAAAAAAAAAAGAAAGAAAGAAACGAAACTACTCTAGAAGAATCCACAAACCTTAGTGACTAGATTTGGGAACCAAAGAACAGGAAAAATCAAAGGAGATGCTAAGGTTTTCAGCCAGCTAACAGTGTCTTTAGTTGTAGATGAAAGAGCTTACCCATATATTTATCTTGGCCATAAGAGAAAACATGGATAATTGGGGGGGATAACACACTTCTTTTTGTACTGCAGTGTGTTTTGAGTGAGACCATCTCATGAATCAACTTACTAACCTGGACATGTCTCCTTTGCCAGGATTCCCCTCTACACAAAGCTCTCTTTTGGGTGGCTGTGGCTGTGCTGCAGCTTGATGAGGTCAACTTGTATTCAGCAGGTACTGCGCTTCTTGAACAAAACCTGCATACCTTAGACAGTCTCCGGATATTCAATGACAAGGTAAGCAAGCTTTCCCTTGGAATTCCTAGATTTAGACTTTGCCCTCTTTTATTGTAGCTGTTCTTTTAAAATTAGTAAGTCCATGTGTGAATTTCTATAATGCAAGTTATTCTGAGTGTAGTTCCTTACCAGTTCATAAAGAACTATTTTAAACTTCAGTGCATATTTTCTATATAAAAATAGTAAAATGCAGTACTGGCCCAGTAAACAGGGTAAGAATAAATAACACTGAGCAGTAATAGCAGCCACCATGCCAGGCCCTATGCTAAGCACTGTACAGTCATTGTTCTTAATTTTAATAACCCTAAAGTAGAATTTAGCATTCTCTCTGCCCCTTTATTTGTGGAAATAAATGAAGAAATAATCTAAAGTAAACTTATTTTTACTGACTAATGCTACATAATGAAAAATGGATATAATTTGTAGTAGATCAGGAGTTAGAGAGTCTAGAGGAAGTTTTGGGGCACTTATTTTTACTAATTTTTTTTTTTGCCTAATCTCACCTTTTTTTTCTGTTTTTGAGACAGAGTCTCTGTCACCTGGGCTAGAATGCATTGGCATTATTGTAAATCACTGCAAGCTCACGCTGCTGGGCTCAAGTGATCCTTCTGCCTTAGCCTCCTGAGTAGCTGAAACCATAGTGCACACAACCATACCCAACTAACTGTTCCGTTTTTCATAAAGACAGGGTCTTGTTCTTGCTCAGGCCTCAGCAGGTCTCAAACTACCTGACTTCAAGTGATCCTTCCACCTCAGCCTCACAGAGTACCAGGATCAGGTGTGAGCCACCATGCCCAGCCCTAATGTCACTTTAAAATACATACACCATTAGCACTCCTCTTAACATTTGTCAACACTGATTGGATTTGGGTTCATAGAGAATAGAGGAAGGAATAAAATAGTATGAAATTATGTTCCTTTTATCATTGGATAAAAATGAGAAGAGTTTAAGCAAAAAGGAGAAAACAAATTTAACGAGATTTGCTTGAAATAAAATCAACTAAAATATGAGAAGAAAGGAGGAGAAAACAGGATCATGGTTTTAAGTGTGAAGTTACTTAGTCTAAACACTGTTTATTCTGCCAGGTGTAGTGTGGACCCGAAACAACTAAGGATCTGGGAAGTGGGGAAGCAAAATTTTACAGGTAGACAATGTTGTAAAGTTAATCAGACCTTCATTTTGCAGAATAGCAAGTAAGACACTAAGTAATTTGTCTGTGTTCATACATCTTGTTTGGGGCTATAACCCCTCTTTCCTATTCCCAGTGCTGTTTTCTGGTTGTCTTGAGACAATGGTGGTCAGAATGGTATCTAGCTATTGGCCAATTGTATGTTAAGAATATTCATATATTAAGAACATTTGCCGATGAAGTATTTGTATCTTTAGGAGTATCTGCCTCGACATTTTCATTGTCAGCACAGCCCAATATCAAGAGGTAATATTGGATATTCTAGTGTCCTAGGGTGCTAAAGATCAGAGTTAATAAAGCTCATTCAAAGTCACCAGGGGCCAGGTTCAGTGGCTTGTGCCTGTAAGCCTGCAATTTGGGGAGGCCAAGGCAGGATTTCGAGGCAAAAGAAAAAGAGAGAGAGAAAGAAAGAAAAATTAGCTGAACATTGTGGTATCCACCTGTAGTCCAGCTTTAAGGAGGCTAAAGCAGTAGGATCACTTGAGGCCAGAAGTTTGAGGTTTCAGTGAGCTATGATGTCTCTAGCCCAGGTGACAGAGTGAGACTGTTTAAAAAAAAAAAAAAACAGTCACCAGTATATAAATTGATGCTTATTTTATTCTGTATTATAAGTCAAAGTGATTTTACCTTGTACCTTCTTATTTATATACTTGACTATTTTCTACCAATTAATTTGTAGTACCTAAAATGTTCTGTGGTTTTCTGTAGTCATCTGAAAATAATTTCTCTCAGCTTAAGAGGATTACTTACCTTGTCATAGCTGTTGTACACAAAAATCAGTAAGTGATTCTTTAAAGAAAGCTCTTGTATGAACCTCATCAACCATCTCATAATTGTCTTTAATATAGAGTCCAGAGGAGGTATTTATGGCAATCCGGAATCCTCTGGAATGGCACTGCAAGCAAATGGATCATTTTGTTGGACTCAATTTCAACTCTAACTTTAACTTCGCATTGGTTGGACATCTTTTAAAAGGTAAAGCCCTTATGTTGAAATATTTTTATGAAATAGTATTAAGAAACTAGAAGTAATTAAAATAATCAGTTACTTGAAGTAAATTAAAATTATTTAGCCCATATGTCTTACTTTAAATGCAAACCATACCTGTCTCAATGAGTTGGTTTGTTCAGCATGTATTTTAAGAGACTCTAATTTCCACATCAAATATCAGATTTCCCTAAAAAAGTCAGAGTTGATTCTTTTAAAATGCCAAAGTACTGAGCTTTCTAATAACTATATTATTAGTAAAAGTGCCTAAGTATCTCATTGATTATCAAAATAAGACATGCTGCAAATCAGTAAGTATAATTTGATTATATTGAAAAGTGTTAGAGATTTGGCCCAGCATAGTGGCTCGCGCCTGTAATCCTAGCACTTTGGGAGGTTGAGGCAGCAGGATCTCTTGAACTCAGGAGTTCAAGACCAGCCTGAGCAAGAGTGAGACATTGTCTCTACTAAAAACAGGGAAATTATCTGGGCTTTAAGGCAGGTGCCTATAGTCTAGATACTTGGGAGGCATAGAGGATCACTTGAGCTCAAGTGTTTGAGGTTGCTGTGAGCTATGATGATGCCACAGCACTCTACCCAGGGCAACAGAGGAAGACTCTGTCTAAAAAAAAAAAAAGAAAGAAAGAAGGAAAGAGAGAGAAAGAAAAAGAGAAGTATTAGAGATTTGGCCACAAATATTCTTCAATTTATTTCTAATCTACTAATGAATGCTATTATTTTATACCAAAGAACTGGAAATAACTTGGGAAACTACTCCCACCCCTCCAGATTTTTATATTATTTATAGCCATTGATCTGCTGCTGTATCTCAGAATCAGCTCGTTCACTTCCTGACCTTGTTTTTACTCCCCGCTGCTGATGTCACAGCTTGTTAACTTTGTTTCATTAACATGAGGGGGTCATAGTCAGATAGCACAGTTAACAGGAACAGCATATAGTGGTGGGTCAGTAGGAGTAAGAGCTGGGATAAGGAGCTGGCATGAGCCAGTGGTCTTAGGCAGCACTGGATTTGGCCACAATAGAGATTCAAGCTAGAGCCTTAGTCTACAGTTGTATATCAGTTTAAATAATTCTTAGACTTGTGGGATCATGGAGGTTCCCCCAGTTTTTACCCAGTATAATATATATAATATATACACGTATATACCCACCACTATAAATGTATGCATTTTATTTCACCTCTTCATAAAATTTATATAAAATATATCATTTTAATCTCTGTGGTGAATAGGGATTACTCAAAAGATATTATACTTACTAAAGTATACCAAAATGAGGGATTGTAACTGGGCTGATGAAGTGCTTACATATTCCATATTTCTAAAATAATGCCAGGGATTTTCAATGTTCAAATCTCTTTTAAAATGGAGTAACATTAATGATTAAAAGCTGGCCAATGTTCAAACTTTTAATCAACTCTAGAGGGTTTTTTTGTTGTTTTTTTTGGGGGGGGGGAGGATTGTTTGTTTTTTGGCTCTTAGAGTATATATTTCCTATGTCATTAGTTTGTTTTCTTTTAATTACAAAAAGTTTTAAGTAATAGAATACTGTTTTCAAAAAAACATCTTAAGGGGACCTTAAATACATAGATTTTTAAAATCCCTTTAGGGAATGGGAGATCTGAAAGATTATCATCTTTCCTAATTTTCCTGTTCCCTCAGGCACCTTAGGGCTCCAGGGAACATTATTCTGGTCTACACATTTGTGGTATTCTTTATGTAATTAATACCTTCCCAGATGGCCATTCTTGGAAGGGAGGACTTAGCCCTTACATTTCCATTCCTTGCAGAGTTGCTACTCACAAGGGTAAGAATTCAACAGATACTTGTTCAAAGAATGAACTAATTTCTTATTTGTTTTTATTTGTTTGTAGGATACAGGCATCCTTCACCTGCCATTGTTGCAAGAACAGTCAGAATTTTGCATACACTACTGACTTTGGTTAACAAACATAGAAATTGTGACAAATTTGAAGTAAATACACAAAGTGTGGCTTACCTAGCAGGTAAAAAACAGGAGACAAAATTAATCTTACCATATCTATATCTAAGGATCACCAAAAAGGTTCGAGTACCTGTAGGTACTTTGCTGGATGCTTGGCAAAGTAAAGAGTTCATAGTCCTGTCCTTCAGTGGTGTTCAAAATTTTGAAAGTTTTGTCAAAACATTTTTCCTAGCTCTGCCCCTGTAGCTCAGTGGCTAGGGTGCCAGCCATATACACTGGGGCTGGTGGGTTCAAACCTAGCCCGGGCCTGCCAAAACAACAATGACAACTACAACAAAAAAATAGCTAGGCATTGTGGGTGCCTCTATTTCCAGCAACTTAGGAGGCCGAGGCAAGAGAATCGCTTAAGCCCAAGAATTTGAGGTTGCTGTGAGCTGTGATGCCACGACACTCTTCTGAGGGCAATAAAGTGAGACTTTGCCTCAAAAAAAAAAAGGCTTGGCACCTGTGGCTCAAGTGGCTAAGGAGCCAGCCACATACACCTAAGGTGGCGGGTTCGAATCCAGCCCAGGCCCGCCAAACAGCAATGACGACTGCAACCAAAAAATAGCCAGGCATTGTGGCAGGCGCCTTTGGTCCCAGCTACTTGGGAGGCTGAGGCAGGAGACTCGCTTGAGCCCAGGAGTTGGAGGTTGCTGTGAGCTGTGATGCCATGGCACTCTACCCAGGGGGACAGCTTGATGCTTTGTCTCAAACAATATATATATATATATTATTTTCCTTATGAAAGAATTTACTTTAAAATCTAAAACATGTTCCCTTTGTCATCTTTGATTCAAGACACTACAGTGGCTCCCAGTTATCTGTCTTAAAATCTAAATGCCTCAGCCTAGCATCCTGGGTCCTTAAGCAGGCCTCCTAATTCTGCCCTCTTTCTCTAAATGTCATAAGCCTCATTTTTTTTTTATTACTAATATTTCTCCAAGTGGTGGACTGTTTTAAGCTAAGCTACTTGTTATTTCTTACAAGTGGTTTTCTGCCTCTTCAATAGCATTTCCTTATAACATTTTACCTGAATGTCTGCCCTGTGCCCACCATTCCATTAAACCTACCCTGTTTGCCGTTACCTGATTTCCATTTCTCTCTGCTTGTCAACATAGTGTAGTTGTTTGATGGAAGGTGCTGTTCTCAGTTTAGTAGACTCAGTTTTGGTTTGTTTAAACTATTCGACCTTGAGCAAATCATTCTTTCCTTGATGAACATAATAATACCTGTCCTACCTACTTTTAATCTTTGTTGAAATGAAATGTGCATTAAATGTACACTTGTGATTTGTTACATATTTTACTCTGCCTTCTTTTTCCTTTTAGCTTTACTCACAGTGTCTGAAGAGGTTCGAAGTCGCTGCAGTCTAAAACATAGAAAGTCACTTCTTCTCACTGATATTTCAATGGAAAATGTTCCTATGGATACATATCCTATCCATCATGGTGACCCCACCTATAGGTAAGTGGATTTGCTCTCCTATAATTACTGAGTTATAATCAGCTTTCAGTTTTCCATGCTAGAAGTAATATGATAGGGGAGGGGAAGCTTAGAGATGGCCAGGAAAAGTGTAAATCATAACTCATTTTGTAAATAAATGTACGGTATTTCATGTGGGTTGGTAGTAGGAAAGTTATCATTCTACCTCTGGTCTAATTGTGCCAATGTTAACATTAGTTTGCCTCTTTTAAGCAAACCAGTTGAATAATGAAAAGTGATGGTCTTGAAAGTACTACTGGGTTGCAAGAAAAAGCCTGGGGAAAAAACTAACATGAAATATAAGAGGTTTGGTGCCCATAGCTCAGTGGTTAGGGCGCTGGCCACATACACCAGAGCTGGTGGGTTTGAACACGGCCCCGGCCTGCTAAACAACAATGACAACTACTAACAAAAAAATAGCCAGACACTGTGGCGGACACCTGTAGTCCCAGCTACTTGGGAGGCTGAGGCAGGAGAATCTCTTAAGCTCAAGAGTTTGAGGTTGCTATGAACTGTGACACCACGGCACTCTACTGAGGGCCACAGAGTGGAACTCTATCTCAAAAAACAAAAAAAAGTTAAGAAATGTAAGCGGCGCCAGCCACGTACACCTAAGGTGGCGGGTTCGAATCCCCAGCCTGGACCCACCAAACAACAATGACGGCTGCAACCAAAAAATAGCCGGGCGTTGTGGCGGGCGCCTGTGGTCCCAGCTACTTGGGAGG
>NW_003852507.1:3206171-3221904 GCF_000181295.1 Otolemur garnettii
AAAAAAAAAAAAAAACTGGGCTATTTAAATTTATAAGAACAAAGAATATTGATATGCCAACACATTTGTTGTATTTACTCTTAAAATTATAAAAACATTTTATATAGTACAAATTTAGATGATAAAATAATCAAATTGTGTCTCCTGTACATGGTTTGGGGTAGTATATTTTTCAGTATAACTCAAAGAATTTACATGAAAATGGCATCATTTGGGGATTTTTCTATATTTTCAATTAAATGAAAGTATCTTTAAGGTATAAAGACAGTGTTAAACATAGAAAAATAATTTTCTGTTCAGGAGTTTATATTATTTAATTTATCAACATCCTACTTTTTAATAAAAAGCCCCCACTGAGATTTTGACAGTATATGCAGAAGTTTTCTTGATATTCAGTAGTCTTATTCTTTAGTCATTCCATGATTATGTTTCTTTGAGTTATGAAAAGGGGAAAATGAGTTTGCCTGTGTTCCCATAAAAGCATAAATTTAGGTTTGGTTGTTTTGATTTTTAAACCAAAAATTCAATTGCCTATTGACACTTGATTTTTCTCTGGTTAAAAAAAACAGTCCAGGGCAGCGCCTGTGGTTCAAAGGAGTAGGGTGCCAGCCCCGTGGTGGGTTCAAACCCAGCCCCAGCCAAAAACTGCAAAAACAAACAAACAAACAACAAAAAAAAAAAACACAGTCCAGTGAATTCAAGAGATCTATTACATAACATAATGACTGTAGTTAATAACAGTGTGTTGTATACTTGAAAATTGCCAAGAGAGTAGCTTTTAAGTATTCTCACCGCAATGGTAAGTATGTGAGGTAATGCATTTATGTTAATTAGCTTGATTTAGCAATTCCATAGCGTGTACATATTTTAAAACATTATATTGAACACTATAGATATATACAATTCTTATTTGTCAGTTTTTAAAATTAATTTGTTTTTATGTGTTATAGAAGATAATACGGCAAGAAAGTTGTTACTTCTAGGGATACATTGAGTTGTCCCCTAAAGCCCTTTCAAGTGCAGTTTTTAACTTATTTGATTGCTGTCATTGGGAAATAGGACAGCTACTTGGAAGCCAAATAAATACAGTGGTTGTATTTGTCACCATGTTGATTAATTCTTCTCGATTGCTTTAATCTCTCAGGACACTAAAAGAGAATCAGCCATGGTCCTCCCCCAAAGGTTCTGAAGGGTACCTTGCAGCCACCTATCCAACTGTGGGCCAGACCAGTCCCCGAGCCAGGAAATCTATGAGTTTGGACATGGGGCAGCCTTCTCAGGCCAACACAAAGAAGCTGCTTGGTTAGTTTTATCTAAATTATGTAAAATTTTTTAAAAAGTTTTTTTAAATGGTAGGTATTTTCACTCAGGAAATTACTTGAAACTGTTCAAAATTATCAAAATTTTCTGTTTCAATGTAGCAAAAGTTTTTGATGCAAACAAAAGCCATATCAGGTAAGAGAGAGAAACGAAAATAGGATATTGAAAAAATTTTTTTCTAATTCTTAGACTAAATATTATGGTTTTCCTTCTTTTGTTTTGACTTGACTGGGCAGCAGGGAATGAGAGTAGCAGAGACCTTAGGTAAATACCTTCAAGAAAGAAAGAGTCTTGCTACACTCAGAGCTTTTAACAAAATATAGTAATATTTCCCAAAATTATCATTTGAGAACAGAATCCATCAATATAATATTGAGTTGTAGTAGTACCATTTACCATGTCTTCTTTGAAAAGACAAAAAAAGTAATGTATTTTTCAATTATTATAAGAAGATATAATTCTTGAAAGTTAATATTGCTCATTTACGTCAACATTTGTCTATGGAAAGTGCACCTAAAATGTTCTAAGACCCTTTCCCATTTCAGTAACTGAAAATAAATAAATGGATGGGGCCAGGAAATGCAAAGGTGTTCTTATTTTCTGTTGGCTAAAGTTTTATTATTACTGGAATACCTTGGGTCCATATTTCAGTGACCCAACGCTGTGAATGATTCAGTGGACTTCAGTCAGCCACGCAAGCATATTTAAGTATCTTAAGGTTTGGGGGAAATGTTTATGTTCATGAGGAAATAAATGAACAAATAACAAAGTATGACGTAAATAACCGGCCAGTAAACCAGTAAAGAGGTAGAAACTACAAATGTTAATCACTGTTACCAGTCACATAGGTCTGTTACTTGTTTGAGTTCCCTCTGTGAGTACTTTGTCATAAGTAATCTTCTAGGAGTTTCCTGGTTACTGTGTGTTTTATAATTCAGGATTTTCATGCCAAGGAAGTTGTAAATGAAAAATTAACTTCAGAAAAAAGTGTAGTATTGTGGAGGCGGCTCCTGTGGCTCAGTGAGTAGGGCACTGGCCCCATATACCGAGAGTGGCAGGTTCAAACCCAGACCCAGCCAAAGCTGGGCATTGTGGCGGACGCCTGTAGTCCCAGATACGCAGGAGGCTGAGGCCAGAGAATCGCCTAGGCCCAAGAGCTGGAGGCTACTGTGAGATGTGATGCTGCAACACTGTACAGAGGGTGATAAAATGAGGCTCTGTCTCTTTAAAAAAAAAAAAAAAAAATGTAGTATCGAAGTCATTCAACCCATGTGCTGGGTAAAAAAGGTAAGGTCTCTGCCCTGAAAGAGCTCATAATGTAGCTGGGTGGCTAAGACTTAACAATCAGCCCGTTACAGCAACATTCCTAGGTGCCCTTAAAGTGATGTCTTGATGGGGGAAACCGAGGATCTAGGCAAACTAGGAAAAACTATAGAGAGGAGGTAACTTGAATTGTGTCTTGAAGATTTAATATATGTTTACAAGGTAGACATAGGATAAGGAAGGGCATGTATTCAAGAGAGGAGGGAATAACATGAATAGAAAAGTCAGGCATTGGAAACGAGGCCAGAGAAGGTTTGGAGCTCGATTGTGAAAGACTTTGTTAAGAGATTTAGCTTTGTGTATCCAGCTGAAATATTTAAGTAGGAGAGAAACAAGACCAAATTTTATTTTTTGGAAAAGCTTTCTGGCAGCAATGTGAAGAAATGAGATTTTGGCAAAGGGGCCTTTTAAGAAAGTTAATAACAGCAGTCCAAGCAGACAATGGTATAGGCCTCCACTAAGGTGGGAGCAATAGGGGAATGGAGAAGAATCATGTTTGAAGCCGAGTGTAGTGGCACACACCTGTAGTCCCAGCTTCTCAGGATGCTGAGGTAGAGAGAGAATGAATATATCAGCTTTGGAAAGATAGATTTCTTTCTTTTGTTTGGATTAATATAGGTGTACATATAATTAGGTTACATTGTGTTTGTAAGGTAAAAGTCTTGAATTATAACTAGGTTCTTCACCCTGAAGATGTGCTATATACCTACATTGTACCCATTAGGTGGGAGCATACCACCCCCCCTTCCCGATTCTTGAATTTAATTGTATTTTTCTCTTGTGCAGGCCTATTAATTTCAAATTAGTATTGAGTACATACGATGCTTACTTTTCCTTTTTTTTTTGGACACAGTCCCACTATGATGCCCTCAGTAGAGTACTGTGGGGTCACAGCTCACAGCAACCTCAAACTCTTGGGCTTAAGTGATTCTCTTGCCTCAGCCTCCCAAGTAGCTGGGACTTCAGGCACCTGCCACAATGCCTGGCTATTTTTTTGTTGTTGCTATTGTTGTTTAGCTGGCCCAGGGATTGGAATGGCAAATCTTGGGTGTGTGGCTGGCACTGTTATGGGCACCAAGCCAAAAAATCATTTTTTAATTTTTATAGAGATAGGGTCTCACTGTCTTGCCCAGGCTGGTCTCAAACTCCTGGCGTCAAGCAATCCTTCCACCTTGGTCTTTCAAAGTACTGGGATTACAGGTCTAAGCTACTGCACCTGGCTCCATTCTTGAGATACTTAGGAGAATGTTCTCCAAATCCATACAGGTAAATACAAAAGATGCAAAGTCTCTACTTTTTTAATGGCCACAGAGTATTCCGTGATATGCATATACCACAGCTTGTTAATTCATTCATGTGTTGATGAGCACTTGGATTGTTTCCACATCTTTGCAATTTGAGTGCAAATATCCTTAAGATAGAATTATTTTTTTTCTTCTGGGTAGATACCTAGTAATGGGTTTAAGAGATCAAATGGGAAGTCTACTTGTAGCTCTTTGAGGATTCTTCATACTTCTTTCCAAAGAGGCTGTATTAGTTTGCAGTCCCACCAGCTGTGTAAAAGTGTTGCCTTCTCTCCACATCCATGCCAGCACCTGCAGCTTTGGGACTTTGTGATGTAGGCTATTCTCACTGGGGTTAGGTGATATCTCAGGGTGGGTTTGATTTGCAGTTCTCTGAGATTAGGGACAAAGAGCATTTTTTTCTTGTTTTTTTTTTTTTTTTTGGCCATTTATCTTTGCCATTCAGTCTTCCTGGGAGAAGGTTCTGTTCATGTCTCTTGCCCAGTGTTAATGGGAGAAGGGGATTGCTCTTTTCTTGTTGATTTGCTAGAATTCTTTGTAGATTTTGTTTATTAGCCCTTTGTCAGATTCATCACACGTGAGTATCTTCTCCCATTCTGAAGGTTGTCTATTTGCTTTGTTTCTTGTGCCCTTAGCTGTACAGAAGCTTTTTAGCTTGATCAAATCCCATTTATTTATTTTTGTTGTTGCTGCAAATGCCAATGTCTTCTTCATAAAATCTTTCCCTAGGTGGATATTGTTAAGAGTTTTTCCCATACTTTCTTCTAGAGTTTTTATTATTTTGTATTTAGTTTTAAATCTTTTATCCAGCATGAGTTAATTTTTGTAAGTGGAGAGAGATGAGGAAGATAGATTTCTGACAAGACTTAGTGCCTGATGATTAGGGCAGGTTGGGAGAGAGAACACTGAAGGATGTCAGAAGTTTGTAGTTTCAGAAACTGGCTAGCTAGTGATTCCACTCAGAAAGATCAGTATTAATGTGTTTGTGTTACATGATACATTTAGGTTTGTTGATATTATATAGGAGATCTTTTAAGGACATCCAAGAGTATATATCCAAGAGAAAAGATGTTTCTCGAATTCAGGAATAGGGAATAAACAAGTAAACATTGAGAATGGATTAACTCATAGATAGTTGAAGCTAAGAGAGCAGAATGAGCTCTCCCAGGAAGAATGTGGAGAGTAAAAAAAAAGTAAGAGTAAGAAAGGTCAGCTCAGCACCCATAGCACAGTGGTTACAGCACTGGCCACATACACCGGGGGTGGCGGGTTTGAACCCAGCCCAGGCCAGCTAAGCAACAATGACAACTGCAACAGAAAAATAGCCAGGCGTTGTAGCAGGCACCTGCAGTCCCAGCTACTTGGGAGGCTGAGACACCGAGGGCAACATAGTAAAACTCTGTATCCAAAAAAAAAAGAAAGAAAGAAGGAAAAGGCTGTTCAGACCCAGTCAGTCTTTGCTACTGAACAGCACATACCCTTATGTTTAGTATCAATAATTGTATTTGCTGGTGGAGTTTGGTTTACCTCCAATGTAGTAAATCTAATCTCTATATACTTTGTACCAGTAAGGTACATCCTGTCCTGGAACAGATAACTATGGAAACAAAACCCTTTGAGAAGATAGAGAATAGTCTCAGCGCCTGTGGCTCAAGTGGCTAAGGCACCAGCCACATACACCTAACTAAGGTAGCGGGTTTGAATCCAGCCCATGCCGCCAAACAACAATGACGGCTGCAACCAAAAAAATAGCCGGCGTTGTGGCGGGCGCCTGTGGTCCCAGCTACTTAGGAGGCTGAGGCAGGAGACACGCTTAAGCCCAGGAGTTGGAGGTTGCTATGAGCTGTGATGCCACAGCACCCTACCCAGGGGGACAGCTTGAGGCTCTGTCTCAAAAAAAAGATAGAGAATAAAGAAGGGAATTTCTTTTCATGGATGTGCTTGAACTTTCCTTGAGTCCTTGAGTGAAAGATTAATAAACACTTTGTATCCAAATATTTTCTCTTTTAGCATATTCTTACTTATAAGCACTGTTTAATGAACTTCCATATTCTATAACTTTTGTTTACAGGAACAAGGAAAAGTTTTGATCACTTGATATCAGATACAAAGGCTCCTAAAAGGCAAGAAATGGAATCAGGGATCACAACACCACCCAAAATGAGGAGAGTTGCAGAAACTGATTATGAAATGGGTGAGTACAAAGTTAATAACTGATCTACATCATTGGAAGTTAGGTGGGAAAGTACATTAAAATCATATATACTTTCCAACTATTTCTTGGAATCTTTAGGATGAAATATAGAAACATGTGCTCTCCTTTGAAATAAGCTCTGCAGTCCTTAAAATGATAGTTATCCTGAAACTTGTGTAAAAAGTATCATATATAGGGGTGGCGCCTGTGGCTCAGTGGGTAGGACACTGGCCCCATATACCAAAGGTGGCAGGTTCAAACCCAGACCCAGCCAAACTGCAGCAAAAAAATAACTGGCCATTGTGACGGGCGCCTGTAGTCCCAGCTACTCCAGAGGCTGAGGCAAGAGAATCGCCCAAGCCCAGGAGTTGGAGGTTGCTGTGAGCTGTGTGACGCCGCAGCACTCTACCAAGGGCGATAAAGTGAAACTCTGTCTCTACAAAAAAAAAAAAAAGGAAAAGGAAAGTATCATATATGATACACAGCATTGTAAATAGCTAGCTGAAACTTTAGGGTAGGTGAATAGTAATTCTGTATAATGTTTATGTTGATATTTTAAGTGTCTGCTAAAAAACTGTTGAATTTTAGAAGTAACATTGAAGCATGTTAGGTGAAGTGGTTATCCAAGTGTTTGATTAATACAGCTGGTCATGTTCCATTTTTTACTATAGAAACTCAGAGGATTTCCTCATCACAGCAGCATCCACACTTACGTAAAGTTTCAGTGTCTGAATCAAATGTTCTCTTGGATAAAGAAGTACTTACAGATCCGAAGATCCAAGCGCTTCTTCTTACTGTTCTAGTAAGGATTTCCCCTTTTTGAGGGTTTTTTTCTTCCCCAAGTTTTTATTCCAGACTACTCTCAGGAGGCCCTTAAATATTAAAAACATAAATGGAAGACAGTCTTTTGCTTCTCACCCAAACAGATAACAATTCAGCCACAAAGTAAACATGTTGTTTGTTTACTTTTTTGTATCTTGGCAGGCTACACTGGTCAAATATACCACAGATGAGTTTGATCAACGAATTCTTTATGAATACTTAGCAGAGGCTAGTGTTGTGTTTCCCAAAGTTTTTCCTGTTGTGTAAGTATCTCTTTTTTTTTTTTTCCTTATGTGGTCCTCAATGGCATCTCCTTTTATTTTTAGTTAACCTATATAGCTATGGTTAAGTTAAATGCTTTGTAAAGGCTTAGGAAAAGTGTTACCCTGTAATGTTCACTGGTTGCAAGAGAAAGTAAGATAGTATGATAGCAAGATAGTGGTTTTAATGAGGGCTAAAACTAGCTTTGACTTATTAGGAAAGACATTTTCGAATCTTTTTGATTTAAGTGGTTTGTCTGGATAAACATTGTTCATTTTCCTCATTTAGGAGCAAACTGTTAGACTGTTGTATTTAAGTCATCCTACCTTTTTTGGTAGAGCTTTTGTATTTATCCACTGCAGAGTGAAAATAAAACTAACCTCCTATTTGGGAGGTGAATTATTCTCCATTAAAAGGCTAAAATAAGCTGGGAACAGTGGTTCATGTCAGTAATCCTAGCACTTTGGGAGGCCAAGGCTGTGGATTGCTTGAGCTCAGGAGTTCAAGACTACCCTGAGCAAGAGCAAGACTCCATCTCTACTAAAAATAGAAAAGAAAAAAAAAAAAAAAAATAGCTGGGCATTGTGGCAGGCACCTGTTGTCCCAAATGCTTGGGAGACTGATGCAAGAGGATTGCTTGAGCTCAAGAATTTGAGATTGCTGTGAGCTAACATGCCACCACACTCTATCAAGGGTGACAGTGTGAGACTCTGTCTCCAAAATAAATAAATAAAAGGCTAAAATAGTGTTCAATTTTAAATAGACTAGAGAAACTTGGGAGATTATATTCCTGATCTAGGCCTTCTATGTTGTATCATTGTTTTCTTTAATTTGATTAATCTATCTCTCTCTTTTTTTTTTTTTTTGAGTCAGTCTCACTATGTCACTCTCCGTAGAGTGCTGTGGCATCACAGCTCACAGCAACCTCAAACTCTTGGGCTTAAGCAATTCTCTTGCCTCAGGCTCCCAAGTAGCTGGGACTATAGGCACCTGCCACAATGCCCAGCCATCCTTTGTTGCAGTTGTTGTTGTTGTTTAGCTGGCCCAGGTTCGAACCCACCAGCCTCAGTGCATATGGCTGGTGCCATAACCACTGTGCTACGTGCGCTGAGCCCATCTCATTTTTTTTTTCATTTCAGAGTTTTATATAGTTGGGTCTCAGTTATTTTTATTAGTGGAGTATAGCTGGGTTAGAAATAGTTAATTTTTTCCTAAGTTTCAGTTGGGTCATACCAACCCCCATTCTCCATCCCCTCTAAACTAGTTTTGCTTTCCTTATTTGATCTTCTTTAGCATTTATTAAGCACTGATTAATATTAAATTTGGTTTTAATTGCCTGTGTACATACCAGCAGTAGAAAGAAATAATCCTAAAGCATGCTAAGTAGCAGACAGAGCCAAGCTTGTCTTGAGCAAACATTCACCACATACAGTTAAAACATGGTTATATGACACTATTAGTTTTTTGTTTTTACTACATTTTCCCTGATGACTAAAAACAAAACAAAAGACAAACTAAAAAAGCCAACACACACGCGTTCATTATAGAAAATTTAGAAATGCACCAGAAAGTAAAAAGTACTTACCTCCCTTCATTTTTGCCACGTTGTTCTGGATAATATGTATTGTGTTTTCCAGTATGTATTTTAATTTAGTTTTCTTCTAAAATATTCCTCTGTTGACTTTTATTTCTTTAGGCACAATTTGTTGGACTCTAAGATCAACACCCTGTTGTCATTGTGCCAAGATCCAAATTTGTTAAATCCGATCCACGGAATCGTACAGAGTGTGGTGTACCATGAAGAGTCCCCACCACAATACCAAACGTCTTACCTGCAAAGTAAATAAATGTATCGGGAGAAGGACAGTTGAACTTAATAACACGCAGGCGATTGTAGAATGTGCTGACTATAGAGTTCCTTATAAAGGATAGGATTCTTCATACTTTCCTTTCCAAGTGCTATTTTCTAATTCTCAATTATATATTCAGTATACTGGTTGACAGCTTGTTTACATTACAGTGTGGTTTTATACTGAGTAAATTTTAAGTAAGATTTAGTCTGCTGTAGACATTCATTCTAAAAAAAAAGTTTCTGTGTGTGCATTGGTTTTATATATCAGCTATACAACTTATTTAATTTTATTATGATCAAAAAAGCTGTCCTATTATAAGAGTGACATTTGATTTGTTACAGGTTTTGGTTTTAATGGCTTATGGAGGTTTGCAGGACCCTTTTCAAAGGTAAGAAAATACATTTTTTTTTACTTTTGACCAAAAAATTTCTATCCACTTAGCATGCCTGCTTTAAGAACAAACATACAGTATGCTGCAAACCAGAGCAATGACTCACGATAAGCATGTTATTTTTATGAAAAACTTTTCACCACAGGATTTATTCAAGCAGAGCATCTTTAATATGTCTGTATTTTCATTTTTGTAAAAAGAACCCTCAGTTTACGCTTGACTTTTCAGAATGGTATGATAAACCTGTGTAAAACTTTCTCAGTCCCTGATGTATTTGATAGTCTTAATGCACACATTTAACTTGAGCCCAGCAAGGAACATAGAAGTCTGTGGTTAAAGTCTGCCTCATGAACACATTTCTGCTTCTAATCTGTGGAATTAGACTCATCCCTCTCTAACTCGCTCCCATTCAGTTTGTTCTTTATTGGCAGTAGTTCTGGTAGTGCTTCCTAGTGCGTGTTTAATTATTTTCTCTGTATGTGGTCTTTCTCCGAAATGATTGAAGTTCCTTGAAGGCAGGACTTCGGTTTGTTCCCTCAGATAGTTCCTAGTGCAGTATTCTAAGTATGGGGGTACGATAGCAATATGAATTATCTAAAACTTGTTCCAATTTTAAGAACTGAATATTTAGTTTATTTCATTTTGCCACTATTGTGTATCTAAGGACATGTAAAGGCTGTCACTAAAAGGGGGGACCTGAAGTCACAGAAGTAGGTTATATCATAAAGGAGCTTTTGTAGTTAGATTGCCAGCAACCCTCTGAGCCCTTTAGAGAGTCTAGTGATGGAATATATCCTCATGGCAATTGAAATGATGATGTTTTGCTCATTTTCCCAGTTTTGGAAAATTGGCTACACGTCATTCTTGATGATTATATTGTCTCAGTATTAGATTTAGTCTGTCTTGTACATGGCTTTCAGAAATTGCAGGCTCATCTGGAAGCTTTTAACTGTAAGCTGAATAGAACCCCCAGTTGTAAGTCCTGGGGTAGTCCCTAAATATTACTCCTCTCCTTTTTTTTTTTTTTTTTTTAGTGATCAGTGATACAAACAAAGGAAGAAAAATAATAAATTAAGCCCCAAACAAAAATCGAATTAATTTTTGTTGGCTTCAGAGGGGATTTACAAAAAAAAAAAAAAAAATGGAGCTAAAATAATTTCCTATTTTCCATTACAGCAAACACAAATTCCAGACTATGCTGAGCTTATTGTTAAGTTTCTTGATGCCTTGATTGACACGTACTTGCCTGGAATTGATGAAGAAACCAGTGAGGAGTCCCTCCTGACACCCACATCTCCTTACCCTCCTGCACTGCAGAGCCAACTTAGTATCACTGCCAACCTTAACCTCTCTAATTCCATGACCTCACTTGCAACTTCCCAGCATTCCCCAGGTCAGTAAATGTGATCTTTATATAACTTCGAGCAATAATATCAAGATACCAACACTAGGAATTCCCTTGTGATCAGTTCATAGAAGATTGCTCTTTTTGCTCATGAGACTCACTTTACATTTCTTCTTTACCTTGTTAGCAGACTTGAATTTTGTTGCTCTGTAAAACTTTCTGCTTTCAAACAAGTTGAATGTAAGATAGTGAAACATTTAGAATGTTCACATAGTATTCCAAAGTTGGTAAGTTTTTGAGAGTTTGGAAAAGAACAATCTAATCTACATTACCCTGTAAGTGAACAGAACTATAACTCTTTCACTGATTATAGTAACATGCCCTAAGCACTTCTATGCCTTTGGTACAGCCGACTATATTAACAAAAGACCCACAGTCTAGTGGCACTCCACTCCCCTACTGTCAGCAACAACTCAGCCAACCTGAAAATCTGGGAGTGAATAACCAACCATATAAAAGTCATCTCAAGCCTACAAGCATATTCCATTCTGTAGTCACTGGTAAGTTCAAGTGAGAAAAGTATACCAATCTAACAAGCAGCTGAAAGGTAAATACACTAAGAAATAATAATAATAGCTGATAGCTCAAGTGGGCCTGAAATGAACAAGTCAGCAGAGATGGCAAAACTGCAGAACTCTGGGCTCTTTTGGTATCAGAATGAATGGTTTCATGCAACTCTTATTGACCCCAGAGGTGTTACTCATTATAGAACTTAGACTATTATGTATGTTATGACAACAGTGGGTAATGAAAGTCCTGTTTTCTATATAGAAAGATAGTCTTCTAAAATGATTAAAATGTGAGAAAGTTTTTTGTTTAAAGTTTCATTATCTGAAAATTTCACTTATAAAACACATCATTGTATAAGAAAAAGTGTGCTTGGATTTCCTAGTGTTTTCCTTGGATTAACTAGTGTTAGCATGGATTTCCTTTTTTAAAAAATCAAATGATGTAACTATTCTGTGGTGTTCAAAATCTATAAGTAGAAGGCCCAGTTTATGATTCCAGTTTTATATTTCCGTTTATATATGTCTAGTATTTGTTCAAGTTTTAAAGAATTTAGCAAGTATGATACCTAATTCACATTATAAACCATTATGTAAAATAACTATATTCCATTATTAAGCTTTGGTCAAAATCAAGGGTTTGGTTAGAAAAGGAACCAAATTATTTTAGCATTTATTTATGATTCATCTTACAGGTAATCAATTTCTTCCCCTCCCCCCAAGAAATGAGAGTTGTCTAGACAACTCCTCCCCCCGCCCCCCATAACCATGTTCATTTGCCCTCTGCCACTTACTCTAGGCCAGTGTTTCTCCAAGTGTGGTCCCAGACCAGCAGCATCTTTGGGGAACATGTAGAAAATGCAAACACTAGAGTCTCACCCTAGACCTGCCTGAAAAACTCCCCAGGCTGGGGCCCAGCCAGTCAGTGTGTTAATAAACATCCCAGGTAATTCTTGGGGTAGAGTTCAAGAAGTACTGCCTCAGCATTTGCCTGTGGTCCTGCCCCATTACCAGCATTTTAGCTGTTAAGGCCAGGGCACAACTTAAAATCTACTTTCTTCCAGATATTACAGCCACTGAATTCTTTTCTTCCTTCCTCCCCTGTAATAAACTCTTAGCATTTCGGAACTAAGGGACCATATAGATAATTCAGTTCTAGGATCACAATGTTGTGTGCAATGGGGAAACTAAGTTTTAAAAGAGCTAAGTTAATTGCTCTATTATGCCAGGTCTGATCTGGAACCAAGCCCAGTGCTGTTTCTGCCACATTCATGGCCTTCGTACCTGTCTGTATGTCTGTCTGCCTTCCTTTCCCGTCCTTCTTCATTTATTTATTACTTGGGTTTTTTGGTTTGCTTGCTCGTTCCTCTTTTTTTTTTGTCTGCCTTACCTGAAATCCATCAGATTTTTCTTCTGTAAAGCTACTTTCTGGGTTATTTTTTGTTTATAATGGTCAATCACTAAAGTTGGTTACAATTAGAAAATTAATAGACTCTTCATTTTTAAAGTCTGATTATTTGAGCCAAAACTTTGCTTCTTGTTAAATGTATCAAAATGATTAGTTTGGGTTTTTTGTTTGTTTGTTTTTTCTTTGTTTTTGTTTTGTTTTGTTATTTTGTTTTCTCATTGAAACAGAATCTCGGCTTGGCACCTGTGGCTCAAGTGGCTATGGCGCCAGCCACATACACCTAAGGTGGCAGGTTCAAATCCAGCCCAGGCCCGCCAAACAACAATGACGGCTGCAACCAAAAAATAGCCAGGCGTTGTAGTGGGCGCCTGTGGTCCCAGCTACTTGGGAGGCAGAGGCAGGAGACTCACTTGAGCCCAGGAGTTGGAGGTTGCTATGAGTTGTGATGCCACGGCACTCTACCCAGGGGGACAGCTTGAGGCCCGTCTCAAAAAAAAAGAAACAGAATCTCACTCTGTTGCCTTGGCTAGAGTGCAGTGGTGTCATCATAGCTCGCTGTAGCCTCAGAACTCCTGGGCTAAGTGATCCTAATTCCTTCTTGAGTAGCTGGAATTAGAGGTATGCAATACCACATCTGGTTGATTTTTGTTGTTGTTTGTTTGTTTGTTTGTTTGTTTATAGAGATAGGGTCTGGCTGTTGCCCAGGCTGGTCTCAAATTCCTGGCATAAAGTAGGTCTCCCATGTTGGCCTTCCAGAGTGTGCTTAGATTATGACATGAGTCACCATGTTCTGCCCAACTTGTTTTTATTGACTTTTATTACTCAGACTAATTGTTAGTATGTGAAGATGGGTGGAAATCCCCCTGGTTTCTATCCACCCACCCTTCCTATCTCTAAACTGTATGTCCTTTGGTTTGTCAGATTATTTTACTACTTGATTTTGGTGAAAAGGTTTATCTTTTCAAAAGATATTTTAAGGCGGCGCCTGTGGCTCAAGGAGTAGGGTGCTGACCCCATAATTTTGGAGGTGGCAGGTTCAAACCCAGCCCCAGCCAAAAACTTCAACAACAACAAAAATAAAATTCTACTTGCCTTTCTTGTTCTGTCCACTCATTTAATAAAAATAAAATAAAGTAAAGTAATTTTACTCTCCCACAAAAGTCACTTGTATGTCTAAATTGTGGGCCTCTGTCCACAAAAGGATCCTATTTATGTGCCATTACTGTTTTTTATCATTTGCTCTTACAGAATACTTCTTCATAATAATAGATGACAGTTTTAATTAGGTCTGTTGCTTCATATCTTTAGGTCCATATAATCTTAAGTTCTCATCTCATTTCTTCATGGAGTAGAGTTTGCTGATATCAAAGGACTAGAAGAAGTAATGAATCTCATTCAGATTCCTAACTCTGTCTAGCATTTCAATGTGGCTATTTAGCTATATAGATACCAAAAAAAAATTTTTTTTTAAGACAGTCGTATTCTGTTACCCTGGGTAGAGTGCCATGGCATCATCATAGCTCTCAGCAACCTCAAACTCTTGGACTCAATCAATCCTCTTGCTTAAGCCTCCCAAGTAGCTAGGATTACGGGAGCCTGCCACAATGCCCAGCTAGTTTTTCTATTTTTAGTAGAGATGGGATCTTGTTCTTGCTCACGCTGGTCTTGAACTCCTGAGCTCAAACAATCCACGTGCCTTGGCCTTTTCAGATTGCTAGGATTACAGGTATGAGCTACCATGCCCAGCCCAAAATATTTATTTCTTTGCTCCCAGCACTCAAGTCATAAGCTATAATATTTAAAGAAGCTCTGTTGGCAAAGTGACTTGCTCCTGTAATTCCAGCTACTTGGAGGCTGAAATGGGAGGATTGCTTGAGCCCAGGGGTTCCAGGTTACAGTGAGCTATGGTCATACCATTGCACCCAACCTAGACAACAGAGTATCTCTTAAAAAAGTAAAAATAGGCCAGGCACAGTCCCTTACACCTGTAATCCTAGCACTCTGGGAGGCCTAGGTTGGATGGATTCCTTGAGAGCAAGAGTTCAAGACCAACGACAGCAGGAGTGAGACCCATATCTACTAAATAGAAAAATTAACTGGGTATTAATAACAGACACCTGTAATCCCACCTACTGGAGAGACTGAGACAGAAGGATGCTTGAGCCCAGGAGTGTGAGGTTATAGTGAGCTAAGATGAGGCCACTTCACTCTACCCAGAGCAACAGCATCAGACTCTATCTCAAAATAAATACAATAAAAGTAAAACACAATAAAGAAGATTTGAAAGAAGTGTAAGTGTAACTTGCTAAACATCAGTTTGCATCCATCGTGAGATTTAAGCAGATGAAGGCTCTGTTGCCCGATCTTGAAAAACAAAAGTTGCTGATCCACACATGGTCTACCCTTTGCTGCAAACGTTCCATGTCAGTGTAACACTCTGCTTTCTAGATCTTTGGTGCTTAGCACAATCAGCTACTAAGCTGTGTATTCTCTGCTACCAAATCAATAAAATAAAGAGATTCATGAATCTTCTCCTGCCTCCAGTATTAGACATTACTTAAATAAAAAATGTTGATGGCACTTCATCAGTCACTAGCTGTAAGTACACATTTAAAAATACATAGATGATTGTCCTCTGAATCCCTCCCTAGTAGAAATTAAACTCGATATCATTAGAGCATTAACTGTTATCCTTTACCCAAATGGACATAATACTTTGGCTTGTTAGATTTTCCCAAATGCCAATAAGAACATCCTGAATAGAATGCATAACATTTATTCCATGATATGTAAGAATATTTCTGATATGATATTGCGATCTTTATTAGGTTCGTTGTGGCTGAACTAGACAGGAATTGGAGGAGGATTATCTGTCTACCTTAAAAATGCAGTTTATGAGTGGTTTTCTCACCTAATGAGCAAAAAGATTTTTTTTTTTTTTTTTTT
>NW_003852507.1:3222168-3223247 GCF_000181295.1 Otolemur garnettii
AGGTCCAGTGTATGTGACTGGCGCCCTAGCCGCTGAGCTATAGGAGCTGAGCCCAAAAAGGTCTTTTTGAAATCACAGTGAATGCTTTATAACTATTTCATTTCAAGTAAACATTTCAAATGCAGTCTCCTTGCATCCTTTTTAGGCATTAAAGAGCAAGTATATTAGAAATAAAACTCCAGGCAGCGCCTATGCTCAGTGGGTAGGGCACCAGCCCCATATACCAAGGGTGGTGGGTTCAAATCCAGCCCCAGCCAAACTGCAACAAAAAAATAGCCAGGCGTTGTGGCGGGCGCCTGTAGTCCCAGCTACTCAGGACATTGAGGCAAGAGAATCTCATAAGTCCAGGAATTGGAGGTTGCTGTGAGCTGTGTGACACCACGGCACTTGAGGGCAATAAAGTGAGATTCTGTCTCTACCAAAAAAAAGAAAAGAAAGAAATCTCCAGATGGAGTTATGTGGACTTAGTACTTAATAAAGAGAAATAGATTGATTTCTAAAGTATTACAATTTAATTGATATTCTATCAAGATTTTCTAATATTCTTCACACTGTAATTCAGTAAACATTCGAATATCTATTTTGTAGGTGTATATTAAGCACTCTGGAGCATTTAAAGGTGAGGAGCAACCCTGGTTACCAGGGACTTCACAGTTTTTGCCCATGAATCTCAGTATTGGGTTTTAAGTTAAAGTTGTTATTTCCTTCTGATCCGTGTTGTCTAACAAATGCTAAGTGTGCACAATTTTTTATTTTAGGTACAAGATTAATATAAATGTTCTATAAAAAATAACATTCAAATTTTTATCCTAGATATAAGCATTGTTTACACAAGAACTCTGTTAAACCCAGGGAAACAGAGGAGCAGTAGGGCCTGATGCTGCCTCCAGTGGCTCTCAGAATTGCACAGGTGGTAGAGTGTGCACAGATTGCTGTCTTGACTTCTTGTGATACTTTATATACCTTGTACTATAAAGTATCCTGATTTTTTTTTTTTTTTTTTTTAAGACAGAGCCTCAAGCTGTCCTCCTGGGTAGAGTGCCCTGGCATCACAGCTCACAGCAACCTCCAACTCCTGG
>NW_003852507.1:3225097-3231667 GCF_000181295.1 Otolemur garnettii
TCATTGTTGTTTGGCGGGTCCGGGCTGGGGATTCGAACCCGCCACCTTAGGTGTATGTGGCTGGCATCTTAGCCGCTTGAGCCACAGGCGCCGAGCCCACTTTAATTCTTAAACTAAAATTCTTAATTCTAATACAAATAGTACATACATGTCTATAGAATTGTAAATTCTACCATTTGTTCACAGATTATATTTGAGGAAGTAATATTCACAGTTTAATAATTAAAACCAAATTCCTTCTGAAACTAAGGAACATAATAATTACCCAGTATCTAAATTTCACCCCTTTTTTTTTTACTCTTGTGGACATCACTCACTTTTGTTTTTTCTTCCATTCTGTGTCTGTGAAGCTTCTCTGCCTTGCTCTAAATCAGCAGTTTTCATGCAGCTGTTCCCTCATCAAGGTACTCTTTACTTTCCTCATCTTTGCATGAGATCCTGCTTACCCTGCACTTGTCCTGGGCACGTGGCATGAGACTTCACTCACCAGTCCCTGGGAGCTCAGTCTGGCTCAGGCACCTCAGGAACTTGTGACGCCACCCCTTGATAGAGTCTGGGTGCTTGCTGGAACCTCAGGGCCAGTGTGTGTCCTGTCTTGGTAGAGGAGCTGCTAATACCACCCTGAATGCTGAATCTGCCATTCCGGCTCTGGAGGGAGACTTAATAGAGAAAAACCCAGGGTGTGATGTAAAAAGGAAGATTTTATTGTTTTCCCCAAAGATGAAATCAGTCTCTTTTTTAGAAATTAAAGCTGGCTATCTACTCTTACCACCTGTGTTTAAAAAATGGAATATAATCATTAATTAGTTCTAAGGACAAAGAAGAAAAAATGTGGAACACTTATGCCTAATTTATAAAAGATGCCTTTTTTCTTTTATTCACTTGTGATTATACAGAAAGATTAGACTTGAACAGAAAAGGAAATGTTAGCATTGGTAAAAATCCATTAACAAAATTATTTTAATTATTGTAGTTATAATTTTGTGTATCTAGCTCAAATTAAGACTATTTCTAAATATTTAACACAGCTCTATATGTAAGAACAGGCTATAGTTATATGTTCTAAGAGGCTTTGTTACATTGTGTGCTTCAGTAATTTTACAAATTCTACCATAAAATTCTAGCCTTGTGCATTCATTCTAAAGCTCTTTCAGTATATTCCCTGGTCTTTTTTATTTCAAGTATTAGGAGCATCTTAATATATGTAGTAATTATTTTATCTATGTGCAAAAATCCTTCACATAGATTATTTTATCTGAGTCTTCTTACAGTCCTTTGAAATAGTCAAGTCTTCCATTAGCCTTAATTGCCAGATTAGGAACTAGAACCAACATAAGGGTTCTGATCTAATCAAGACTTAAACCTGGGTCTTCTGACATACTTGCCTTTTCCTGTATGTAATAAGAGATTTCTAATGTTTGCCATATTGCATGTGTAATAAACTAAGCATTGCAGAGTCAGGTAACCTCCTAGTGTTGCTGTGCAGGTGGTGGGAAATTGGGGTTAGGAGCACCACTTCTCATGAAGTACCTCACTCCCTTTATCTCTTTCTCACCTTCCCAAGAGCTAAAAGGGAGTCAGTTCTTTTTTTATTTCATGAAAATGTTAGAGTCCAGGTTGTGGGACTATTCCAGTTTAGGAAACCAAAAGTATTTTAAAAATAGGTGATTGGGACAGCGCCTGTGGCTCAAAGGAGTAGGGTGCTGGCCCCATATGCTGAAGGTGGCAGGTTCAAACCCAGCCCCAGCCAAAAACTGCAAAAAAAAAAAAAAGGTAATTAAAAATAACTTTATTTTTTGTCAAGCTGAATTTGTGTCCCTAGTTATCAAAATAAACCCTGATACCTGCCTTCAAGGAACACCTGTTCTAGCAGGGAAGACAGACACATAACTTAAATATCAATAATGTAACCTAATCATTCTTTCCCACACTACTTAATTCACCAAATTTTGACCAGTCACACCTTCTATTTAGGATTCTATTTTTGTGGAGCTACCACAGTTCATTGAAGTATAATGGTGTTCATATACTGCTGTAGAGAATTTCCTGTTGCTTCTGCCCTGCATGTTTGCAACTGGCTGCATGTTTGACCACAGCATATCTGTGGGGGAATTAAAATTAGCAAATCAGGTCCACAAACATGTTAGCTTTGGCTGGGCACAGTGGCCAAGGCCAGTGGCTTACATGAGCTCACAAGTTCAAGACCAGCCTGAGCAAGAGCAAGACCCTGTCTCTAAAAAATAGCCGGGCACTGTAGCCAGTGCCTATAGTCACAGCTACTTGGGAGGCTGAGGCAAGAGGATCACTTGAGCCCAAGAGTTTGAGGTTGCTATATGAGCTGTGACACCAGGGTACTCTACCAGGGGCCATAAAGTGAGACTCTGTCTCAAAAAAAAATAATAGGTTTTAGCTTTAATTTCCTTCAGTGGTAGCCTCTGGGTTTCTGTCTTCACCTTTTGCTTTTGTGCCCCCTGAGGGCCAGGAGGGAAAAGGAAAGCCAGTGCTTTAGGGACTAAAGAGAGACAAGAATGCAAAGCTTCAGAGGCTTTGATGGAAAAAGTATGGCCCTGCAGCCTTCTCACTGACTTAAATATAGCAGTGCCACTGCAGGGTAGATTTCGTCTTCATTGGAGCAGTCTGGCTGATAATCTGAATTTTTCCTATAGAATATTGAGAAAAAGTCTTTCACCAGCTCCTAGAAAGATTTCTAGGTTTAGTATTAGAGGATTAAAAAAAAAAAAAAAAAAAAAAGAATGCAGCCAAAATTCTCAAAAGTGAGAATTAGCTTAGAACCTTAATACTATAACTAGATGCTACGATCATCTGGTTTCATACTAACTTGGCTCTTTGAAGATTCTGTATTTTGATGTAAATATAATCCATTTTTCATTTTTCTAATGACCCTCCAAGATTTTTATGTCACTTTCTCCTTTGATCTTTATAGTAAAAACATCTTTGTTATGAAGTTGAACTTAGGAATCAAATACATTTATTTGTACATGACTTATAGAGTTGGGTCACTAAGTAGGAAGAAAACACACTTTCAAAAACAAGAATCAGGCTCAGTGCTTGTAGCTCAAGTGGCTAAGGTGCCAGGCACATATACCAGAGCTGGCAGGTTCGAATCCAGCATTCAGTTTGAATCCAGCCTGGGCCTGCCAAACAACAATGACAACTACACCCAAAAAATAGCCAGTGTTGTGGTGGGCACCTGTAGTCCCAGCTTCTGGGGAGGCTGAGGCAAGAGGATCGCTTAAGCCCAGGAGTTGGAGGTTGCTATGAGCTGTGACATTATAGCACTCTACCCAGGGCGGCATCTTGAGGCTCTGTCTCAAAAAAAAAAAAGCAAGAATCAAATTGAGGTGGAGATTGAATTTGAGAATAAGAGGAGAACATCAGCATTGAAGCTGTATTAGTTGTAAGTGGCAGAGCTGACAAATTAGTTGTACTTTAACATTTTTAATGAACATGCTCATTATGAAGAAAATTCAGAAAAATGGGAAGAAAGACTCACCCATAATCCTACCACCTTAAGGTAGATAATCACTTTTTATTAACATTCAGCTGCATCTCCATCCAGTTTCTTTTTTTTTTTTTTTTTTGCTTAGTTGAGGTCATAGTATGTGAACAATTTTATAGCTTGCCTTTTATCCTTAACATTTAACAAAATACAGATAAATAAGGCTTTTAAATTTTTATTTTGGGGTTTAAGTGTTTACTTAGTGAAACAGAAAGTGGAATGTTTGTAGGATTTCTTTGAAGATACTTTCACCCTAGTGACTTAATTTCCATGACTACAGCTTATGTAACTTTACTTCATAGGAATACCACTCTGTGCCCAAATAGAAGCACTGTCATCTTAAAGTGCAATGTCTGTTTTCCACTCAGAGTAAGCCATAGTAGTGGTAGCAGAGCTGCACCAAAGTAGGCACAGGAGCTTGGGTGGGAGATGGTTAGCAGAGCCCCAGAGCTTTACTAGTTGTTGTCTGTGCTATGCACCCATCTTGATGGCCAGCTCCAAGTTTTTTAAAACTTGTCTTTTTAAGGTCCTAGCTTTACTTGAATCTCATTTCTTATTAAGGAAATGACCCCAAGAGATAAAAAACTACTGAACTAGAACATATAGGCCACCTGCAAACTTAAGGAAATAGAAGATCAAATACTCTGACAAATTCATGATAATTTCAAATAGAGGGGGGAAAAAAACATGATACCACCCTTGGAGATAAGGGATTGCATGCATTTGGGCTCCAAATTACAAGGATCCAGCCACTGCATTTTAAAATGAAAGCCTTCAGATTTGGGAACCAGCCCGAATAAAAGGAAAAACCCTCCTCTCTATAAAAAGGTAGAATTAGAAGGATGTGGTGTTGTATGTCTGTGGTCTCAGGAACTCAGGAGCTGAAGCAAAAAGATCGCTTAAGCCCAGGAGTTTGAAGTTGCAGTGAGCTATGATGATATCACTGTACTCTAACCAAGGCAAAAGAGCAAGACTCTAGCTCCAAAAAAAATTTAAAAAGGAAGCATTCAGTTCCACCAGTATTTATTGAAAATGATTTTTAATTTATAGAAAAAATAATTGGACTTTATAGGAAAATGAATAATAAATCTTAACCCTTCTAGGTGCTTTTACTCTGGTAGAAGAAGATGTATAAGATGTGTAAGATGTATATACAAGTTATAGTATAGGCAAAAGTTAATAAATATAAAAGCAAGGAAAAAGAAAACACTAGCAGGCTTGGCACCTGTGGCTCAAGGGGCTAAGGCGCCAGCCACATACACCTGAGCTGGTGGGTTCAAATCCAGCCTGGGCCTGCCAAACAACAATGATGGCTGCAACAAAAAAAATAGCCAGGCATTGTGGCGGGCGCCTGTGGTCCCAGCTACTTGGGAGGCGGTGGCAGGAGAATCACTGGAGCCCAAGAGTTGGAGGTTGCTGTGACCTGTGATGCCACAGCACTCTACCCAGGGTGACAACCTGAGGCTTTGTCTCAAGAAAAAGAAAACAGTAGCAGAAGGCAGAAGAATGCATCATGCAGGAAATAGAGATAAGAAACAACGTGGGTTGTAGAGATAGGTCAAACAGTTAAAAGAGCCTGTATGAACATATACCACAGAGAATTTAGAGGCACATTCAAGAGATTATGAATAGCCTGTATTCAGTTTTGTTATTTCTTTTTTTAAATAGCTCTGGAGATGCAAATGAATATAAAGAAGAAAATAAAAATTGTCCAGAATTCCATTACCCAGAGAAAAAGTTCTGTGAATATTATGTATTTTCTTCTATTCATCTTTCTATGCATATGATTAGATTAGAATAGAACAGATTCATGATGCTGGTTCAGCTATCCTTGACTCCCAGAGAGATGTTGCTGATGTTTTTAATTCTGCACTCATATGCAGTGTACTGTACATGTTCATGAACAATCAGTGACAGATGCCGTTTTCCTTTTATAAGTTCAAGGCAACAATCTCTGTTGAGCCTATGTAAGTCAGGCCACGGGCTTGTGGCTGCCTGACACTCGGCATTGTATTCATGGGTGGATCCAAATGAAGGCTGTGTGGCCCCTAGAGGGAGGTAATCCTGAATTCATTTTCTATTGGTCTGTTGGCGAACCAACATTAAATAGCTGGGTGGTTCTGTGTACATTTTCTGTAAGGTAGTGATTGCTGCTTTAAAAAAAAAAAAAGTTTCATTCTGCTGCCCTGGGTAGAGTGCCATGACATCATCATAGCTCACAGCAACCTCAATCTCTTGGGCTTAAATGATCCTCTTGCCTCAGACTTTCAAGTAGTTGGGACTACAAGTGCCTGCCACAATGCCTAGCTAGTTTTTTCTACTTTTAGTAGAGACAGGGTCTCACTCTTGCTCAGGCTAGTCTTGAACTCCTGAGCTCAAGCATCCATCCTCAGCCTCCCAGAGTGCTAGGCTTACAGGTGCAAGCATGATTACTTCCTGATTTTAAGTACTACTTTCTGTCCAAAAAGGGAAATTTCTTTATTCTCAGATTTAATGATTATTTTAAAATTCAAATGGTAGAAATAAGAATGAAATAAAAATTACCTGAAATTCAGAGATAAAATACTTTATCTCAATGTTTTCTTTTTTTTTTTCTCTGCATTGGTATTTTGTGTCCTACTCTAAAAATTATGATCATCTTTCTGTATCAGTAAACACCAATTAGCTATTTACGTTTTCATTAAACTGCTAAAAAGTTCTTCAGCTATTTACTCTCCCACCAATAGTTTTGCCAGAATGGATATAATTAGTCTAATTAGGGAGGATAGATTTTATTGACATGTAACAGATAGAAAAGTACTCAAGTAATAATTTTAATGAACTTCTAAGATACAAACATTCTTGAAAATCCTGCATCCAGATCAAGAAACATAACATTACCAGCCCCCTAAAAGCCACCCACAGGCCCTCTTCAGTCACTACTTCCCTAAGGGTAACACTATCTGTCTAGTTTGTAGTCTTTACTAATATGGTGACTAAAAAATATCTTGTTTTTGGTGCTGGTTACTTTTCTGAAGTTACTACTCAGAATTTTTTTTTTTTTTTTTTTT
>NW_003852507.1:3232253-3245729 GCF_000181295.1 Otolemur garnettii
GCCACGGCACTCTACCGAGGGCAATAAAGTAAAACTGTCTCTACAAAAAAAAAAAAAGAAGAAGAAGAAGTAGTAGTAATTAAGTCCCTTTGGGACAGACACTGTGATTAAAAAATAAAAAGCATCTGATTTTTCTTTGAGGTGACAAGTTTACCTCCTTCATGTTTACATGGATGGAGCTGGAAAATATTCTTCTTAGCAAAGTATCTCAAGAATGGAAGAAAAAGTATCCAGTGTACTCAGCCCTACCATGAAAGAAATTTATAGCTTTCATAGGAAAGCTATAACCCAGTTTTAGCCCAAGAATACGGAGAAATGGGAGAGGGAAAGGAGGGGAGGGTGGGTGGAGGGAGGGTGATTGGTGGGATTGCGCCTATGGTTTACCCTATGATAGTATTAATGTACACAGCTATGATTTAATAAAAAAACTTTAAAAATGAAGTGACAAGTTTACTATAAAGATCACTATTTTCCAGTTCTGAAGAGTATGTTCTGTTTATGAACATAAATAAGGATACATGGATAGAAGCTGACCTCTGCTGGAAGTTCCTGATAGGATCTGAAGGAAAGCGCTCTGGTCTTCCCTGGTGCCTGCTAGCTTTTCATTCAGTTCAAGCCAGCCTGTGTCTAGCTTTTCCTTGCAACTTCCCTTTTCTTTTTCTTATGCTGTTTTCTGCTATGATAGCAAATTTGTGAGGTTTTCTATCTGAGAAGGTCTTTGTAAACATTCTAGCAGCTGACTTAAAACTTACAAAAACAATTTACCAGGTTGTATCTCATATTCAGATACAGTCATGTGCAGCATAACAACGTAGTCAGCAGCAGACCAGGAATAGACAGTGGTCCCATAAGATTATAATGCTGTATTTTTTTTTTTTTTTTGCAGTTTTTGGCCAGAGTCGGGTTTGAACCCGCCACCACTGGTATATGGGGCCAGTGCCCTACTCCTTGAGCCATAGGCACCACCCATAATGCTGTATTTTTATTGTACTTTTTCTGTGTTTAGATTCACAAATACTTACCACTGTGTTACAGCCGCCTGCCAACTCAACACAGTAACATGCTGGACAGCTTTTAGCCTAGGAACAGTGGCTATACCATCTACCCTAAGAAGGTGGTAAACTAGACTACCTAGGTCTCTGTAAGTACACTGGACAGTGTTCACACAATTAGGTGACAAAATCACCTAATGACAGTCATTTCTCAAATTGTGTCCCTGTTGTTAAGCGACACATGACTTTAATAAGATTCAGTCTCATTAAACCTCTCTTAACACCAGAAGAGAGGGAGTAATTGGCTCTTGTGTTTCTCTCTAGGAATTGACAAAGAGAACGTTGAACTCTCCCCTACCACTGGCCACTGTAACAGTGGACGAACTCGCCACGGATCCGCAAGCCAAGTGCAGAAGCAAAGAAGCGCTGGCAGTTTCAAACGTAATAGCATTAAGAAGATCGTGTGACGCTTTCTTCGTTTCTTTTTTTAAACCAACTTAACATGGGCTCTTCACTAGTGACTCCTTCTCTGGCCTTGCCCGTCCCTTCATGTCGTGATGCTGCACTTCCCATTTTATAACGAACCCATCCGGTCTGCCGTGTTGCCAGAAGATCAACTCTCGAAGCATTGCCTAAATTTAATGCTGCTTTCTTTCCTTTAACTTTTTTTTCTTCTACTTTTGGCGTGTATGTGATGTATGCAAATGTGCAGAACAACTGCAAAGAAAGTGGGAGGTCAGGAAACTTGAACTGAGAATATCCCAGTTGTGAGAGGATGAATTCTTGGATACTACTACTGCTACCCGTCTATGAAAGCCATTTGCATAGAGCTCTGCCTTCTCTGGTTTCCCCTCTTCATCATATAGAGAGTCTTATTTACACACTTTCCAAGCTAGAAGTTTATGGGAGAAATATTATAACTCCAGTATGCTTAATCTGACGTTTAGCTGTGGACTTTTTTTAACTTTATAAATCTGAAAGATCCATAGAGGTCAAGCTCAGTGACTTGACAACATAAAGCCACAGGCAAGGTACATTGGGGGGTGGGGGACTTAGTATTTTGTAGTGTATTCTTAAGAAATATTAACACTTGAGTATTAGCAATAACGACAGGAAAATAAGTGTGACCACATATATCTTAACCATTACTGAATTAAAACTATGGATTCTGAGGCCTTATCCAAACTCAGTCATCCAAACTAGTTTATATTTTTTTTCCAGTTGATTAATCTTTATGCTAAAAGTTTTTTCATTTTTTTCAGCCAAAACTATACTAAGTATAGTAGTTATACATTTCCCCCCCCTTTTCTAAATAATTCTGAGCAGGGTAATCAATGAACAAAGTGTTGAAAATTGTTCCCAGAAAGTCATTTTCATAGATGTTTACATTAGCTCCATAGAAATATGGAATGGTACGTGACTTTTAAAGTAGCTGATACTTTTTGTTAAGTAATTTTCCATGAAACATAGAATATGGTGTATATTATCATAAATTTCTTTGATAAAATATATATGAAATGTCTTTAATCTTCCCCATCCCCTCCAAAAAGTCAGGAATCTCTTTAGCAAAACATTTAGGTTCTATATATGATAGAATTAATTTAATCACTGTGAAAAGACTGGTCAGCCTGCATTATGTGACAGTAGGGACCTGAGAGTTGCTGCTATGCTGAATAGTATGGATTACATTGGTGTTGGCCTTTCCGTGGTAATGCAGATCCAGTTTCTTTGTGGTACCTGCAGGGCGCAAACTAATTTGACTTTAGTATCTGGTTATTCCAATTTAGAATGAAACCATATTTATTACAAAAAGATATCCCCCTACTTCCAGGTTCCCTCTATATGTTAAGATATAATGGCTTTGGGAGGGGGGAAAAATACCTAGGGGAGAGGGGAATTTCCTATAGTGCTATTTCACTAGTGGATTTTAGTAAACTCCACAGCTAACTCAAATAATGGTACATTTAAGTGTTCTGATTTTAATAATATAACACATTTCACATTTATCCACACAGTAACAATGTAATATGTTAATGTAAATAAAATTTCTTTTGATATTCAGAAATAACAGGAATTTAATTTTTTAATTTGCTTACAATCCTGGGAAAAGTGAAAATAATTTGCCAAAATTAAAAAAAAAAAAAAAACACCTTAGTGTTAATAGTGATTTAAGCATACAATTGTTGGAAAATACTGAGGGCAGGTACAATTAAACTTTTTTTAAAACTATTGTACAGGCTGCGTTAGAAGAAAGTGTTTATGGTACCAGAGCAGTTAAGAAGGTAAAGAAAGATTAGAACTGAGTTTAGAAACAGATCAGTCACCGAGTGTCAAGAATGTCAGTATCTTGGCTCTCTCACAGCCCTGTGCCTCTGAAGTAGGTGTCCCGGCTCCTCAGCTCCCGGAGTAGGTGGCGAGAAGAGCCTTTAATAACTTTGGTTCCAAGTTTGTCCTCTTCGCGTTTGTTGGCTTGGTGCATATGATGGTGGGGGTTATGCTATTTTGCTTCTCTCATCAAAACAGAAACTTCCAAAGGTTTACTGTTAAAAAATACTGATCTTACCATTAAAAAGTTTACCCAGGTATGGTGTTTCATACTTTATCAAATGACCAGCATTGTACAAATCAAATTGAGCCTTCTTTGAACCACAAAAATAATTTTGACTAGTATATCCTAGGAATTTGAAAATGTACTAAGGTTTAAATTTTACCTTATTTAAAGAACTTCTGACTTTTGAGGAAAATCTAGCTTTCCAAGTAACTAAAATTGAGATGAGATAAATCTCTTACCATTAAGTGTCCCCTGAGAAATAAAACCTTGTTTTAGTTTTTATACCTATATAATCTACAAAAGAAATTATGAAATTCAGAGCAAGTTTCCCATTTTGTATAATTTGGTGTTAAGCCCTGTAAAATAATTAGTTTTGGGCTTATGGGTGTTTCCCCAGACTTTTTAAAGAGGAAAACGGTAACTCAGTCATGTTTTTGTCTTGTATAATCTACCTGTTACCACCAGTGGTCCTCCTATCCTAGGGCACACCCTTGTTTGCGAAGAGCAAGATGCAGTTCACTAGCTCCGAGGGAAAGTTGCTGGAGCTCTGTCTCCCCTTCACTCTGCACCTGCTCGCTACTGAGCCTGGGGCTGAGGACACCAGAGTCAACAGTCGGCTCCCGCCCCCTCATATGGGCGAACTCGGGGGGCCAGACAGCACTTGCGGGCAGCCCTCCGGGTTTGTGGGTTTTCAGTTTCATTTGGAGTTTATGTTTGGGGGTTTTGTTTTTGTTTTTGTTTGGTTTTGTTTCTACATACATCTCCCTTCCTTCACCCCCTCCTACATAATGAGGCATGTCTTATTCAATGTTATGCAATGGACTTATACAGAAATTCACTCTTAGTGTCAGCCACACAGTTTTTTTTAATGCAGTATATTCACCTGTAAATAGTTTGTGTAAAATTTGACAGAAAAGTATATTTACTACACTGTAAATACATGTGATGATATATTGTATTATTTTGCTTTTTTTGTAAAGCAGTTAGTTGCTGTACATGGATAACAAACAGAAATTTGATTATTCTCGTGTTAGTATTGTTAACTTCTTCCTGCAACTGCATTACATCACCTACAGAACATGCTGTGTATTGTAAACTTACTCTCCTTTCCATCTGGGCCTAAACTTTGGCAGTTCCCTTGTCTACAACCTTGTTAATATTGTAAGCAATTGTACGCCAGCAGGAGAAATAAACTGCCCAACAGACAAAATTGATCCTTGTAGGGGAAAATTGTAGAAATATGTTTTCAGATCGTTGTTGTTCCCCACCCCATTTTTCTCCTTGTGTATGTACTCCCCTCCCCCCTTTTTTAAGTAAAATGTAAATTCAATCTGCTCTAAGATGTGAGGAGTTATTTAATTTCTTCACATGCATCAACTCTGTTGTCTCACTTCCCTCCACTTCTCCCTTTTGAAACACTAAGGCCATTTTCTTTCTTTTAAGGATGTTTTTTGGATCTCCTTCCCTCAACCCCATGGGAAATATCTATTTCCAGAAACTCTTTAAAAGTAAAATAATTTTCTTGAAATGCTTTTTTAGGGCTTGCTAAACTCAGGGGTGCCTTCATTCTCTGGGATAGGGGGCCTTAAAAGGAGCAGTCAGTCAGAGGTGGCAGAACACCAAGACCAACTACTTTGCAACTCTACAGAATCTTCCTGAAACTTTGTAAACAGTGTAAACCACCTCCCCTGGCACAGCTGCCTCAGGTTTTTTTTTCTTTTACCTCGTTATGTGGGCTACCTTTCCACTCTTGATGGAGGAGGAATCCAGCCTAGACACTGTGGTCGGGACAGAGCTGTCCTCAGAAATGCCGTAAGTGTCTGACATTGAATAAAGGACTAAAAAACCCATACAGCAGAGAGCTCCATGTCTGAGGCCTGTGCTAGTCTGTTTCTGAGCAAGCTGGGAAGGCAGAGGTGCCTCACGAGGAAGCTTGCTAATACCCTGGTCCCATCCCAAACCCCAGAGGGTGACTCAGCAGGGATGGGTTATGAGGGTACAGAGGGGTGGGGTGGTGGGGTGTTTAAAGCTTCTTAGACAATTTCACTGGGCACCCAGTGGCAGAATCGAAAACCAAAACACCAAAGAGCTGTCTTTTGCCTGTAACCTACTATATCTTAGCCCAGAGGTCCTCAAACTTTTTAAACGGGGCAAGTTCACTGTCCCTCAGACTGGTGGAGGGCTGGACTGCGGGCCCCGGGACAAGTTGGCTGCTAAGCAGGACAGGCAGCGGCGGCAAAAACACCCAGTAGGCCAGATAAATGTCCTAGGCAGGCTGCATGTGGCCCACGGGCCGTAGCTTGAGGACACCTGTCTTAGCCAAAACAAGGGATGTCTTTGCAGGAGTGGCCATCTGGATCAAACCTCTCCACTCCTAAACAATAAGTGAATAGTTACATGTGACTTGTGCCTACCAGATTGGACAGAGCAACATCTGGAAGATCTCACATCAGCAATTAAAGGCTCCAGGCCAGATGTGCAGTCACTTCTGCTCAAGGTCTTTGGCAGAACTTGTTACATAGTTTCACAAAATTACAAGGGTCACAAAGAGCTGTCCTCTGTCCAAAAGGAAGGGAGCTGGAAATGCTGGCCAAGTACACTAGTGAGCCTCCTATGAGAGAGATTTTGTGGGCCAAACAGCAGTGGAAAGGTCTGGATGATCGTGGTTTGACTGCCTAACATTAAAATGTCCCCATGTCCTAAAAAATCACATGCAAAAGTAGAAAGCCAAGCCATGGGGACATTGCGCTTACTATAGAGAGTTCATAAAAATGGACTGGGCCCAGGACGTGTATAGCTGATCCACAGAAACGAAATATTATATCAGCTACTAATTACTATACAACAGAAAAGATCATTGCACTCAATAAACAAAAAAGTGCACACTGGAACAGTGGAATGCCATTTTCACCTGTCAAATTAGCAAAGCATTTAACTAAAAATTTTAAAAATAAAAATACAAAAATGTATTTAATATCTGCTGTGAGTCAAGTCTGTGGTACGATGGGCTCCTCTGCACTTGGCCTCACCTTTCTGTATCACCAGCCATAAACATGTCCACACCATCTGCCCCCACAGTGCTCTAAGAATCTGGTCCAGAAAAAGACATGGTAAGAGAGGTGGTAAGACTTTTGTCTGGGCGCAGTGGCTCACACCTGTAATCCCAGCACTTAAGGAGGCTGAGGCCAGAGGATCACTTGAGGCCAGGAGTTTGAGACCAGCCTGAGCAAGAGCAAGACCCTGTCTCTACTAAAAATAGAGAAATTAGACACGCATTACTTGCATACCTATAGTCCCAGCTACTTGGGAGGCTGAGGCAGGAGGATTGCTTGAGTCTACGAGTTTGAGGTTGCAGTGAGGTATGATCATGCCTCTAGGCTGGGCAACAGAGTGGTCCTGTCTCAATCAATCAAATTTTCAATACCATAAGTAAATTAGGTAAAAAGCCGCCTTTTGATAAAAGGCAAAGGGCAAAAGTAAAAATGTCCAAGAGGTGGTAGTTATTTCAATACCTCAATGATTCCTGCTATTATGAGCATCTTTTTGGTACAATTAAAAGTCAGCCTTACCCTCACATTTAAAAACCACCTGACTTTTGCTTTTAAAGCAATACTGCTCATTGTAAACAGCTTAGAAAATAAAGGTAAACATTAAAAAAGAAGCAACAATTAACCATACGTAGTTACTAATTTTGGATACATTCCATTTTTATCTTCTTTCTATGTATAAACCACAGAAGGTGTTCTATATACATACATGTATATTTACTTATTTAACTGAAGATCAACCCTCACATGCAGTATTTAAATAGAATCCTCTGGATTCTATTAAAAGTTTCTCTCCTGTCGGCGCCTGTGGCTCAAGCGGCTAAGGCGCCAGCCACATACACCTAAGGTGGCAGGTTCAAATCCCCAGCCCGGGCCCACCAAACAGCAATGACAGCTGCAACCAAAAAATGGCCAGGCGTTGTGGCAGTCACCTGTAGTCCCAGCTACTTGGGAGGCTGAGGCAGGAGACTCACTTGAGCCCAGGAGTTGGAGGTTGCTGTGAGCGTGATGCCATGGCACTCTATCCAGGGGGATAGCTTGAGGCTCCGTCTCAAAAAAAAAAAGTTTCCCTCCTAATTTAAATATTATTTCCATAGCCCATTTTTTAAAGTTGTGTAAGGAAGCGGCCAGTTTCCCCAAAGTGCTAGGTGAACGTAGGTCATTTAACCAATGTTTTGGTTATCTTCGAGTATTCCAATATTGTAAATAACACACTGATGAAAGTCTTAGCTCTTTTTCTTTCTTCACTTTTTACCCAGGGTAGAGTTCCGTGGCTCAAACCCAGCTTTCTTACCTAATTTAGATTCCAGGGAGCTGGGTTCACTTCTGGCAAATATTTGCATAACTGGTTTGGAGTGGCTCAGGTGACCTGCCTATCCACTCTATTGGCTAGAGAGAGTGCCGGTCACCACAAACCCTTCGCTGACAATTTATTACTTCCGCTCACAACTTAGAACCTTTCAAGACTAACAAAGTTGATGGGGAATAGTCCTTACTCAAGAAGCTCTCAGGCTATTAAGGGGTCTACAGATAAGCACAGTTGTGAAAATACTTGGTGAAGGGTGTGCACACTTAACTACAATCCAGTCATTTTAGGCCTCCAGCCACCTGCCCCCCATCCCCATTCTCCTGCACGGTGACAGCGCTTCTTTACCCTCCCCTTCGCTCGATTCTCTATCCTGTGCCCATTTTCCTGATCTTGGAACCATACCTCCAGCCCTGAGGGCCTGGTTCCTGGCCAGGGGAGGGGGGCAGTGGATGGACAGGGCATCATGAAAACATTCCAGGAGAGTCTGCATGAAGCTCTATGAGAACAAACTTAGGATGGCTTCTTGGAAGGGGGAGCTTTGGAAGGGTCACTAGGGGAGGGGAGAGGACAATCCCCCTCAGAGGGACTAGCACGTGTGAGGCAGGGTGGGCATGTTATTGGTCAATCTCATGTTGAGTCGCTGTCCTGGGATCTAGTAAGTGCATGTGCTAGATGGCGTTACTGTTCTGCCAGAACAAAAGGCATCAGACTGTAAAGAGTCTTCCTGCTTGGTGCCCACCCTGGCAATTTAGGAGTCTTTCTTTTAGGCAGAAGGGGGCAGCAGAGAAGGCTGCAAACGGGGATGTGATGATCTCTGTGCACCAGCTACAGGAAGGAGGTGAAACTGTCAGGAGAATGTTGCTTCCTAAACACGGAGGAACCAGGAGGTAAATGCTGGTGCCCTGCCCGGCAGCTACTTTCAGGGGCCATTTCTAGGGCTGATGAAGGGATTTAGAGCCCAATTGGGTAGAGTAAGTAAGGTTTTGGCATTTCTTCTTAGAATCATGGGAGGCATTTTAGCAGTCAGCTGGTCCTGTTTCTGAGGGTCAGAGAACTCTCACAAGACCTCACACAGCAGAGGCGGAATAAGGCCCGGACACGCCCTCCTGCACCCCACGTGTGCCCCATCCCACCAGGGTCCTCGGCACACCCCCGGCAGTGCTGGCTGTGGCTACAAATAGGAGGCTCTCTGTGTCTGCTGACTGAGGCATATTTTGGAAGAAGGAAATAAGTTCACACCACCTTCCTCACCTTCAAAGTGACAATTATTCATGGCTTTTTAAAAACCCAGCAGGTTGTGAGCAAAAGAAACTGTGAATCCTGCCCCATTTCCAGACAACACGGACGATGAAGTCAAGGCCCACAGATGACACACATAATCACATGTGCCAGGTACTGTGCATCTTGCATTCATTTGTTATTATTATCAATATTTTGAGACAGAGCATCAGCCCAGCTCTTAGCAACCTCAAGCGATCCTCCTGCCTCAGCCTCCCGAGCAGCTGGGACTACAGGAACCTGCCACAACACCTAGCTAGTTTTTCTATTTTTAGTAGAGACAGGGGGTCTCTCTCTTGCTCAGGCTGGTCTTGAACTCCTGAGCTCAAGAGATCCTCCTGCCTCGGCCTCTCAGAGTGCTAGAACTGCAGGCATGAGCCACTGCATCAGGCTTTTATTTGGTTATTAAAAGCCTGCAGGACCTCTGCAAGGTAAGGACTACTCTCCTCAATTTACAGACAGGAAAACTGAGATTTGCGCTAAAACAGCAGCAGACTTTGGTGCCAGCTCCACTGTTTTAGATTCCAAAATGTGGCTCTTAATAATCTTTAACAATTTTCGTGTGGTATTTATATCATATTTATACATATGTATACTTTTGTATACATACATACAGAGTATGTATACACTCTGTGGCTTAAAACAACAGAAATTTATTCTTTCATAGTTCTGGAGGCCAGAAGACCAAAATCAAGGCATCAGCAGGGCTGTGCTCTCCCCAGAGGCACCAGAGGAGATGCTGTCCCTACCGCCTCTGCCAGCTTCTGCAGGCTGCCAGCATCCCTTGGCTATGGCTGCACCCCTCCAGTCTCTGCCTCCGTGGTCACATTGCCCTCTCTTCTTTCTGTGTCAAACCTGCCTCTGATCCCTCTTGTAAGGATACGAGTGATTGGCCCCCCACATAACACAGAATAACCTCTCTGGGTCCAGGTCCTTAATTACATCTGCAAAGGCCCTTTTTCTAATAAGGTAATATTTACAGGTCTCAAGAATTAGAACATAAATATTACGTGGCAGGGGGAAGCATTTATTTATTTATTTTGAGACAGCGTCTCACTATGTTGCCCTCAGTACAGTGCCGTGGCGTCAGGGCTCACAGCAACCTCAATCTTTTGGGCTCAAGCAATCCCCTTGCCTCAGCCTCCCACAAGTAGTGAGACTACAGGCACCCGCCACAATGCCTGGCTATTTTTTTTTGTTGTTGTAGTTATCGTTGTTTTAGCTGGCCTGGGCCCGGTTCAAACCAGCCAGCCCCTGTGTATGTGGCCAGTGTCCTAACCACTGAGCTATAGGCGCCGAGCCAAAAGAGTCATTTTTTACATTTTTATTTTCTAAAGAAAATAGTGTCTTGCTCTGTTGCCCAGACTGGAGTGCAGTGGCATGATTACAGCTCAGTCTGGCCTTGAACTCCAGGATTGAAGCCATCTTGCTGCCTCAGTCTCCCAAGTAGCTAGGAATACAGGCGCATGATTCCACACCCAGCTCATTCTTCTTATTTTTTGTAAAGACTGGTTCTATGTTGCCCAGACTGGCCTCAAATGCCTGGCCCCAAGTATCCTCCTGTCTCAGCCTCCCAAAGTGCTGTGATTATACTGTGAGCCATTGCACCTGGCCTACAAAGAGAGGTATCTTTTATTTTAGCCTAACACATCATATTTGTCCAGTCCTTAATTTACTCCTTCATTAATTGTGTTCATAGGGAGCACTGTGCTAGGAGCTGGGAGTCAGACAAATCGAGAGAATTGGACACAGTCCTTGTCTTCAAGGATCTTATGGTCACTCTGGTTCCCAGATGCTCTTGTGACAGATAAAAGGAGTAAAATGTGGTAAGGATGGTCACAAGGACAACAGCTACCACTCACTAGCCAACAGTACTGTGGTGCTAGTTTACACACATGTGCTAACCTACTGACCCTCACCATAGCCTCATCCCCACCTGCACGGTGGGCCCCACAGTCTCTACTTTTCACCTCTTTACATAGGAGCTGCGGGAGCACAGGGAGAGGTCAAGGGGCTCATGGAAGGCTTCCTGTAGGAAGTGCCATTTCCACTAAATAAGGAAGTAAATTGGACACAGGAAGTGGAATGGGGAGGAGTGAACCCTCCACTTGTTTGTTCCTAGAGAATGGGGTGGAATCCCGACTGACCCTTCCATGTATATTTCTCACAGTATTCCCAGGTATTAGAAATCGCCAAGAGAATCAGAAGTCACCGGAGGACGAGAACTGGGGGAGGCTCCCAGCCTTCCAGTTTACCCCCTCTATTGATGGAGTCGCCCTGGGGTGACCCCCTGCAGCAGGCCCTGGCATGGGTATTCTCTTGGCACATCTGCTCGGGGCTACACTTTAAGCTCTCAGATCAGTGCGTTGGGTACTGGTGGGGGGGAGTGTCTCAGTGCCAGGCAGAGCTCTGAGAGCCATTTCTTCAGCTCCCACCAGGGGGCAGCCTCAGCTCCTGCCTGTCCCCTTTCTGTGCTGAGCCTCTTGGCTGAGAGAAGTGGGCACCAGCTGACCTTGGGTCACTCCCTACCCACCTGCCAGGGGGCTGGATGGACCTCTGGCAGCCTCCATCTTCCCCTCCTCCGTACTCTTCACAGGGGAAGGGGAAGGGAAGCGGATTCACTCACATTAGCGCTAATCTTCACTTATCCTGTAAGAAGAGGTGCTACCATCCCCATTTCCTCAGGTGAAGAAGCTGAGACTTGAAAATGTTAATATCTTGCTGGGAGGCATCCAGCCAGCAGATGGTTCACACTGTTCCCAGAATACCCTGCCCCAATCCCATGGCCTCCCCTTTCCAGCTTTCCCATCTTTTGGGCTCACCAATCCTCCAACCCACAAGTCTTTCCTCCGAAAGGTGCCACCTTGCAGGGCTTTCAGGGGGATTCAAGTGTCAACAGAGAGAAGGCAGGTAAAGGCCAGGACTGGAGAGAAAGGGGCTAGCCTACTATCAGAGGACCCACAAGCTGGTCCCCACACAGGATATATTTGGGGTTGAGAGAAGAGCATAGAAGTAGAAACTGAGGCCCAGAAGGAGGGTGAACTCAGTCCTCCAACAGAACCAGCCAGAACATGCCCCGGAACTCCCTGTCTGGGCCACTACCCTGCTCTGGGTTTCTGCACGTGCTGCGGTCCCTCTCCTCTGGGCAGGGGCTTTCTCTGGGCCCTCCCGCTCTCGGTTGGAGGTTATATGAAGGTGATTAAGACATCTCTTGCCCTGTTTTTCAACATAGTGGGGAAGATGGATACCCCACCAGAGACTTAAAGAACTAAGTGGGCATTTGGAAGAAGGGCCCAGAACTCAGAGGAGGCAATGTGGAGTGCCATTGGGGAAGGCTTCCTGGAGGAAGAACTTCTATGCAGAGCAGAAAAGCGTAAGTGGGAGTGGGCTCAGCCAAGGCCCGTTTTTTGGGTTGCCGGCAACCACTGCCACAAGGACTTGCAATGCTGACAAGGAGGTGCAGAAAGGCGAGCAGAACAGGGCCCTGAGGGTGGGCTGGGAGTCCACATGACAAGGCCGGGAAGGGCGGACACACAGCTAAGCACCACTGGGACAGGTTGAAGTCCAGGCCCAGAGGCTGCAGCCTGCACTGAGGATAAAGAGCCACCAGGGCTCTAAGCTTGGGCCATGCTGGCCTGTCAGGGAGGCGTGAGAGGCTGGGAACCCAGGGGAAGGGAGAAAACTTCCCAGAGATCTCGCGTGGCCCAGTGCCCCGCAACCTGCAGCCCAGTGGAAGAGCTTTGCTTATCCGTCCTTCTACCTGACCCTGATCTCCTGCCCAGGCGGGGGCCCATCCCCCACCCCAAGATAGCCCCACAGTGATGTTGGGGAGGAGTGTGTGGCCCTGAGACCACACAGGGAGCCTGGAGACTGCTCTTTCTGAAGCAGTCTAGGTCCCTCCGGATGTGGGTATGAATCCTGATCCTCCCCATCACAAGCTGTGTGGCCGCAGAGGTAAGAGTCCAACCTCTCTGGGTCTCTGCTTTCCCAAAGATGAACAGAATCATCAAACACTAAGGCAGGACGTACGGCGTGCATACTGAGCGCTCAGTAAATGCTAGGTACCACCTAAGTGCACCGTTAGCGAGGATGGGCACACCGCAGGGTGGAGGGACTGAAGACCGAGGAGGGAGGGACTTTCTGGACCCGACGCAGGTGGTCCCCGGGCTCAGACCTCAAAACTGAATTCTCCCGCGAGGGGCGGCGCCGTTGGGCAGCTGTGAATTTACGGTCACTTGGAGCGCACCGTGCCCCCGCGGGCGCCCGCCCTCCGGGTTTTCCAGGGGCAAGAGGCGGACT
>NW_003852507.1:3246118-3248672 GCF_000181295.1 Otolemur garnettii
CGCGGCTCTGCTGCGCTCCGTGCGCCGCCTGCGCGAGGTGTTCGAGGTGTGCGGCCGCGACCCCGACGGCTTCCTGCGCGTGGAGCGCGTCGCGGCGCTCGGGCTGCGCTTCGGCCAGGGCGAGGAGGTAAGCCGGGGAGACGAGGATCCGGGCCCCGCGCTGCCCGTCCGCCTCGCGACCCTGCCCGCGTCCCCTCCCCCAGCTTCCCCGCCGGGTCACCCGGACAAGCCCGAGGCGGCGGCCCTCTTCCTGGGAGAAATCCCACCTGTGCCAACCCTTCTCTCTGCCGCATCTGAGGACCGCGGGCCCCGGCGTGTCCCCTGCCCAGTCGAACCCTCGCTCTCTTCCCTTAGTTCCCGTGCTCGGAGCATCACGCATCACGCCCAGCGCGGCCTCGGTCCCCACCTTCCCTGGCTGGCAGTGCGCGGCCCTGGGAACGGTCTGCGGTCTGTGACCCCACTCCATGTGCAGGGAGCAGGGAGGAGCTGTCAGAATCTGGCCTCAGCGTCCCCACCCCACCCACCCTGCGGGGACCAAGATGCAGGGGTCTGTATACCTTTGGGCCTAATCAAGGGGTAGAGGGACGAGTAGGGGCGCTCTGCAGCCTTGGCACCTGGCGTAGAACACTGCTGTGGCCCTGCCTGGAGCACAGAAGGTGGTGTCTGCTTGGGGTCATCCTGGAGTCTCCCCCCAGGGCCTGGTGACCTCCCATTTAGGCTCTGAGGGACAGGACTGGCTATCAGCTGGTTGTGTTGACTGCCACAGGCCAGTCAGAGCCAAGCTTGTGGTGGGGCCACATCTATTTGGGGAAAGCAGGAGTTATGTAGATTGCTAGCAGGGTTGTCACCAGCTAACAATCGGTTCTGCCAGTGGGGTGGACAGAGCAGCATCAGTGAACGCCCAATAGTATCTTCTTCCTGCCATTGGCAGGAAGAGTGGTGACTGTGTCTTAGGAGGAGGACAGGGCACCCTCTTGCTACTGCTTGCTTTGAAATGGTCAAGGTTTTCTCCTGGGCACAGAAACCCTGAGTGGGTTTCCAAGGCCACCTGTGCCCTCAAGGGGAACCTGGGGCCGTGGCCTTCAGATGGGCACTGGTTGGCATTTTGTTCTGAGCACAGGTCAGGCCTAGAATTTTAGAAATGAGAGAAGCTGGGTGATGGCCAGGTTGGGCCCATTCATCCCTGTCACCTGACAAGTGGGAGATAATAGATAATCATCTCTCTAGGAGCACCTGGAAGTCCCCAGAGCAGTAAGTGGAAGACTGTGAGGCAGGTATCAGTCTGAGGACTTTGATCCCCTGTCCCAGACGCTCACTGGGGCAGTTCCTGTTGGAGCCCACCCTCCCTGCTGGAGAGCTTTACTCAGGGGCATTTCCTGCTGCCACCATGATCCTTCTCTTTCCCCCAAGAGCCAATCAAGCCCCTCCCTTTTGCCAGTGGCTCCCATCTGGGCAGGTTAAGCAGACCCCTACAATGGAGCTAGCTTAGCCCTCTCAGAATACAGGCTGCAGGTCCGGTAAAAAAGCCACCAGCTGTGGCTGAAAGCTAGACTTCCAGAACCACAGAGCCTCTGTGGTGGGAAGGGCTTCCCAGAAACCTCTGGCAGAGGCCACTGGCCTCAGCCACATGCCCCACAAATCTCACCATCTTACCCTCAGGCTGGACAGCTCCTGCCATTAGAACCTTCTCCCTCATACTCTCCAGAGACAAACCTGCTTGTCACTTAGTCATCCTGGTTCTGCACAGGGACTCACGTGAGTCTCTCTTCTATACGGCAACCTTTACATATATTTAAAAAGAACACTCCTGCCCCTCTACTCCTTCCTACCCATTCTCTGTCATCGTCTCTTCTCCAGACCAAATACCCCTGCTTCTGAATCCGTGAACCATTTCCATGGTACTCAGCAGAGGCCAAACCTCTGGCTTCTGTCCCCAGAGCTGCCATGGGCTAATTTTGTGACTCGGTTTTCCTCGAAATAACATGAAGAGGCTGGACCAGGAGACCCCCTAGGATAGTTCCAGCCCCAGGATCTCTTACCTGCACACGTGGTTCAGGGTAGGGGTGCCAGAATGGGGCACCGCCCTTTCCATTTATAATAAGTTTCTGTCCACTAAACCTCTAGAGCTCTGTTTTAGAAACCTCTGCCAGCCTCTCTACCTTGAGGGGAGAGTTGGTGATTTCTTTCTTATTAAAACGTAATCTTATACTATTACAGAAGCAGTTTAAGTGCACAACAGAAAACTAGGAATTTGGACAGGCAAAAATAAAAGCATTGTGTTCCCATCTTCTCGTGAGCCTTTCTGTGGTATGTTTATCAGATCCTCCCAGAGCTTTCTGTGCTTGTGTGTAGATTTTCTCCAGAAAATGAGATCATACTGTGCATACTGTTTTGTAACCTATTTTTTTTCCGGTAAACGATCATCACTTTTCTGCCTCAACAAATTTTCATCTCGTTTCATATGCAGACCTTTTTCAGATTTCCCTATTTGACCCCCAAATATCAGTATTTGCTGTTTTGTCCAATTTCCCGTCCAGTGCCATGCAGTGTATCT
>NW_003852507.1:3248896-3266093 GCF_000181295.1 Otolemur garnettii
CCTGGCTATTTTTTTGTTGCAGTTTGGCCGGGGCCAGTTTGAACCCGCCACCCTCGGTATATGGGGCCAGCGCCCTACTCACTGAGCCAAAGGTGCTGCCCCTCCCCTTTTTTTTTCTTTTAATGGTCCTGTTGAAGAGAGCAGGCCTGTTGTCTGTCAATAACTATTTGAATCTAAGCCTGTTACTTGACCTTTATTCCCGTTAAATTTCATCTTGTTCATTTCCTATCTTTGTATCAGTTGAGAGGGAGAATTTAAGATCCTATCTCTGTCCCTCTCAGATGCTAAGCTGCCAGCAGGCTGGGGAAGCAGTGCTCCATGTGTCTGAATCCACAAGGCTGATGAAAAATGCGAGGCAGGACCACGGACAGGGCCCAGAGGCACTTGGCAGGCTGTTCTACTCATGCTGTATTTTCCAAGACCTGTGGAAATACAGGTTGCATCCCTGCTCGCTGCCCACCAAGTTCACAAATGCATTACAAGACAGGAGTGTCGTTTCCTCACTGGTGGGGCTCCATTCCAGAATACTGTGTGCTCTGCCAGTTTCTCTTTCAGCTATTTAGAAATCAGTTGGCAACATTGACTTCCCCACCCCTTGGTGCTGTAGAGCGGAGAATTATCATTCATTAGATATGGGGTTCAGTGAACCTCTCAGAGCTGATTGTTCACCGTTGATCACCTGCTCCCTGAATACTGGCGATACTGGGATCAAATACTTTGCAGAAACCAAAATATACTAGGTTGTAAAATGTGAAACAAATATGAGGCCATAATTAAATATATAAATGTGTATAAACGATTGGTTGAATGACTAGTTAACGAATGAATAAATAATAGGAAAATCTCTCCAATAGAAAAATCTGGGTAATTTATGTAGATAACTCCCCCCTGGAGGAGGTGAAACATAACTCCCCACTCCTTGAGTATGAGATATGCATAGTGACTTCTGTCTAAAGAGTGCAGTCTGGAAAGAGCAGGGGAAGAGCAACTTTGTAGTGGAGAAACTTGACAAACAGTGTCTCCAAGAGTGATCAAGGTCAGTGCCAACAATGCAGGCCATGCTGCAAGTGTACACCTCCAACATCCAACATGATGTGATGGGCATTGCACTTGACCTCTGTGCTCTTCCTCCCAAAACCCATAAGCCCAGTCTAGTCAGGAGAAAAACACCAGATGCATCCCAGGTGAGAGGCATTTTACACAAAACCTGATTAGTACTCCTTAAGATTGTCAAGGTCGGCTCGGCACCTGTGGCTCAAGTGGCTCAGGCACCAGCCCCATACACCTAAGGTCGTGGGTTCGAATCCAGCCCGGGCCCACCAAACAACAATGACGGCTGCAACCAACAAATAGCCAGGCATTGTGGCAGGCGCCTGTGGTCCCAGCTACTCAGGAGGCTGAGGCAGGAGAATCGCCTAAGCCCAGGAGTTGGAGGTTGCTGTGAGCTGTGATGCCACGGCACTCTACCCAGGGGGACAGCTTGAGGCTCTGTCTCAAAAAAATAAAAAATAAAGCTTAAAAAAAAAAAAAAGATTGTCAAGGTCATCCAAAGCAAGGACTATCTGAGAAACTGTCACAGCCCAGTGGAGCCTGAGGAGACCCAATAACTAAATGTAACATCCTGGATGGATCCTAGAACAAGAAGAGGACAGTGGGTAAAACTAAGACTGTCTGAATAAATTATGGACCCTTTTGTTAATAATAACGTTATATATGTATTAGATCAGTCCTGATGTTCTCCTAATTTACTGACCTAGGAATCATAGCAGAAAAGAAAAGACAGTGAAGTCTGATGAAACGTTTCATTTCAAAAATAGAAAGATGTGGCAGCAAGGTCTGTCCTGACCTTGAAAGTCTGCAAAGAAATGGGAGCAGGATCTGACATGTATATTAAATGGTGGCTCAATACCCTGACCCTGTGTTGGCTCCTGGTGTGCTGCTTTTTTTCCTAACCTCTCTGGGCCTTTGTTTATTCATCCGTAAAATGGGGATAATAAGTCCCTATTCCATAGGGTCATTGTGGGGTCATTCAGTAAGTTAATACGCGTATATAAGGGCTTAGTGCAGTATGCACAGAGTAGGTACCATATCAGAACTGCTGTTGCTCTTATTATTATTATTTGGTGAACACTTGCAAGCATCTTTAAGAGTCTGTCTGAGCTGAGTTTTTTTGCTAAGGTTTGAGGTCGACATCTGGAACCAGTGACCCCCAGGTGGTGTTCTCAACCCACCCTCCTTAACCAGCTCTGATATTCCAGCCCCTCTTGAGTCAGAGGACGGGAGACGTTGAAAGCAGCTGGAGCTATCTTGGATCATACTTCCCTGTTACGTATCCTCCCTTTTGCACTTTGAAGATTATTCTTCTTACTTAGAAGAAAAATGGTAACAAAAGTAGATGAGAAGGTCTTTGCTGTCCATTAAGACAGCACCATCTCCTCTGAGCAGTGCAGTGGAGTTCCTTCCTGTTTACAATGGGACTCCATCCCAGCTTCCAGAAAGGTGTTGTGAATAACTTGGAGGAAGTAACTCAGCTTTCGCTAACTTGAGACTAGTCTATAATCCGCCACTTCTTTGCAGCTGTCCCAGATATGAAGCAACTAGGGCAACGTGCCTCCTTGTTCATAGAGGAGATGAAAGAATGTTCCTGGAAGGGAGCCTCCTGAGCAGGCTCCCTGAGTCCTCAGGTCCCCTCCGGACTAATGCCTGCCATGAGGAGTTGCTGGTGCCACTTGGCCTAAGCTGGTGCCAAGGGCAAAGGGGAACTGGCAAAGGGGTTGGGTTCCTAGGATGGGCGAGGCAGTCATGGGCTGGGGTCAAGGTCTCCTGAGGTACATGGGCTTCCAGGGGCAAGAGAACCCAGAACTAACACTGGTTCTGCTCAGAAGGAGAGCAGATTAGATGCTGGCAAAGGAACAACCGTATTGCCCCACACCTGTGACCAGAGGAAAGCGGGAGGGGAAGGCAGGGCCAGCTCAGCCATTCCCTGTAGGCAGTGGAAGACCCAGGCAGCCAAGATCAGATGTTTGAGAATTGGGACAGAGAAGTGAGATCAGAGGCAGGAGGACTCCTCGGGAGATGGTGACACACAGTAAGACAGGAAGACCTGGGCAGTGAAGGGATACAGAACTGATAGGGGCCCCGGGGGCCTGTGAGCCCTAGTGAGCCATTCCTGGATGGTAGAATTTAAGGAAATTCTTCTTTTTTTTTTTTGCAGTTTTTGGTTGGGGCTGGGTTTGAACCCACCACCTCTGGTATATGGGGCTGACACCCTACTCCTTTGAGCCACAGGCGCCGCCCCAGGAAATTCTTGAAAACAGGCCTCCCAAGGGTGCTCGTGACCCATGGAGGGAGCAGGACAGGAGGAGGCCCAGAGAGACCTTTTCTTTCCCATGTTTCTGGAGTTGGAGGTCAAGGTTGTAGTCCCTTGGGGCCAGGGGATGAGCATGAGGTGCCAAGCTCTAGCTCAGACACCCAACACCCTCTGGCCTCCATGCCTGCATCTGGCTGTGCTGGGAGGAGGGACAGATGAGTGAGGAAAGCCCACCGGGACTTGTCCATCTTGTCAGACACTCTTGACGCAGCCTGAATCCATTTAGCAAAATCTCACTGAGTTACAGCATCATTCCAAGGACAAGGGTGTTCTAGAAAGGGAGGAAGCAGTAGGGTCGGGGGAGGGGGTGTGAAGTAGGAATGATCTTTGCCCACCTTGCTGAGACCTGAATGAGGGACATGTGAACCTGAGCTGGGGGGAAAGAATCAGATCTTCTAAAGAGCAGGAACTGCCCTTGGAGGAGTTTCAGTGGGTGGAGAACCTCACAGCGTCCCTGAGGTCCCCTTAGGGATGCTCAGCCTGTGAAGTAGGACATTCCCCCCTTCCCTGAGTGGGTCCCCAGGTTGGGCAGCCAGAGGGGCTTTAAGACCTGGCCCTGGCTCTGAAGCCCAGGGACTTTCCCCAGAGCCAGAAAGAAAACCAAAGAGGCAAAGAAGGAAAAAGGGCAGGATGGGAGGAGGAGGCGTGGCCTGTGACTGGGGCTAGGCCAGGTGATTCCTTCCACCCAGGGTCTTGGGCAAGAAAGGAGAGCCCAGGAACCTGGAGTAGGGTTACGTGGCTGACAACCGCTCGTTTGTTCTTGAGCAGGGCTCCAACCACCCAGGTCCACTCTGCTGTGGAGGGAAGAACAGATTAGGAGTGGGCACGGCCACACCTGGCTGTCTGACCCCCTCACTGGCGCCCCACCCACGCAACTTGCTGCAGGCAAGAACACCGGTGTTTATGGTCTGTTTGGGGGGGGGTCCATTTGGATGGGGTTCACGGGAAGGGATCTGGCTGGGGCCTGGCATGTACGTTGGGGGCCTCCTGCTGCAGCGGCTCATTGAGCTCACCCAGTAATCATCCCCACCCTGGCCCTGACCAGCCCCACCAAGGACAGTACAGAAGGGGACCTGGCAGCTGGCTGGGATTGATGGAGCTGAGCCAGGCGGGTCTGCACAGGATGGAAGGAAAACATCCACTGGCCTGGAAACGCTTGTCATGCCGGGCACCTGCTGTCCTCCCACAACCCCCCAATTATTGAGCGAATGCCCTGAAATTTTTCTAGAGTAGTTTTTATGGAACTACACTTTCCATCTACCCCTTCATGCATGTTTTCAGGTTTAAAAAAATGTATTCTGATAACATTGTGGGTCCCAACTGTGTGCCCACAATGTTCTAGACATTGGGAAGCTGCAGAGCTCACATTCTGATGAGGGGTGGGGATGGGCTAGGAAAGAGACAGGAAAAGTGATAAAACTACTATCGGGTGGTAGCAAGTGCTGGGAAGAAACAAAGGAAGCAGAAAGCTTAGAATGCTGTCATGTCATAGAGGGTGGCATGTGGGCAGGGGAGGAGCCTGCTGGCGGCTGCAGGCACATGGGCCACAGAGCAGGGAGGGGCTATCTCTGTGGGGCCTCCTTGCGGGGTCTTTGGCTTTACCTGGAGTGAGATGGAAGCCCCCAGAGGGTTCCAAGCAGAGGAAAGGCAGCTTCTGACTTAGGTCCAAACAGGACCATCCTTGGCTGCTTCTCTGCAAAGAGATGGAGGGGGCCAGGAGCAGCGGGGACACCAAGGAGGAGGCTGCTCCTCCATGCAAGTCAAATGCTGTCACTGGAGTAGGGAGTAGCCCTGGGGTGGTGGCTAGATTTTGAAAGCAGAGTCTATCAGAAGTCGGGTGGGCAAGAGGAGAGAATTTGGAGACAGGCTGCCACTTCTGGAGAGCACAGAGAGGTCAGGAATTCTGTGCCTGCCCCCTGAAACCCGTGTCTGGCCCCAGCAGTGATGGAGAGGTCTGGGAACTGTGCCTTGGCCTGCCCCAGCAAACCCTGGGTTCTTTCCCCCCCAAATGGACAAGTTTACATGAGGGGGAAGCATAGAACCTTTAAAACCCAGGCCTGGGGGTCAGGGCCTTAGCAGGGTGGGCTTGGTGCATCACATCTGTCTCACCTTGTTCTTTCTGGAGTGCTCGGTGCCCTCTGCCAGCTTCTCAGTCTGAGGGATGCCCTGGTCTCCTCCTTGCACAGGGAAGAGCCGGCTGGAGCCATCGTTAGTTACTTGAAGGTGCTGTGGGCCTGACTGCTGGCTCTCGCTAGCAAGTCCTGTTTAGAGCCACCCCTCAGTTGGACTTGAGGCTCTTAGAACCCTTCCACCCAACTGCATCCTCACACCCAGCATTTTCTGATTTTCAGAGGCCCCCCCAGGCACCATAGTTTAGGGTCACCAATTCCCTCCAACCTGTCACCTCTGGGGTCACTGCCAAGGACCCATTGTCTGGAGCTATGTGCCCTGGGCAGGGGGCGCATAGTAGCCTAGCCCAGAATCCTTCGCTTTGTATAACAACAGTCCAAGAAGGGAGCAGCCCCCGCGCAGCCTCCGTAGTAGCTGAGGCTCATAGCATGCGATGCTCAGAGATCGCCAGCTTCCTCCAAAAGCATTTGCTCATCACAGTGGTGGGCACTGTCCCCAGGAGGATCCGAGTCTAAGGCCGACACCTAGACAGAGGCTGATTCACACCAAAACAAAACCTCAAAGAGGAGTAAAGGTCATAAGATGGGACCTTCCATTCAGTGCTTGGGTCACTCTAGAATGGCCCGGTCATTCTTGACTTGTGGCAAGCTCATTCTGCCTTGGCAAGACTCTGGCCGTGTTCTCTTCATGCAACGAGCTGAGGTCTGTCTCCTAGAGCTCCATGGGCTCATGTCTCTCTCCACCCATTCACCCAGCCATCCACCTGCCCATTCACCAGAGCATCCATTTGTACATCCACTCACCCACCCAGCCACCCTCCCAGCATCACCACCGTCAGCACGTACACATCCATCTGCCCAGCCACCCACCCGTCAGTCCACGCTCTGCCCACCCACCTCCCTGGCCTCCCATCTGTCCACCCACCACCTAACATTTCCTGAGTGTCTCTCATGCATGATGCCTAAGCACAGCCCCAAGGATGGGGACTGGAATTTTCAGGGGGTGACAAGTGGCCTCATGTAGTGAAGGCACAGGAAGGGCAGGGAGAGTGAGAACTTGGGCTGAAGCAGGGCCAGGGGGTGATCTCAAGGATAGCTCAGGAGCTGGGATGCTCTGACTGGCTCAGACGAGTTCTGGACGGGCCGTGATACCCCGGTGCTGTAGCTCCTGCCCTCTACGGAGTTAGCGTCTGTGTGACATCTCACTTCCTACACAGGCCTGGCCAAGGCCTTTCTGAAAGAAGTGGAAACTCAGATTTTTAAAGGTGCTCATTATGATGGGTGGACCTCAGTTTTTTGTTTTTTTTTTAATCTGTAAAATAGATACCCCTGTCTGTGGGACTATTCTGAAGAGAGGAGATTTTATATATGTATGAGTATGACCTGGCCTGGTGACTGGTGGCATCACTTCTTCAGCCCACCTGCTACTTTGTGACCTGCGCAGGCATCTGGCTACCCCCAGTCTGTGAAGGGCACCTGTGCCTGGGGCCCAGTGCTCCCTTGTGCGATGGCCAAAGTTTCTCCTGCGGCCACTGGAGATTTTCCATGGACAGAGAGGAAAAGGGAGCCCAAGGAGGCCAGTCACCAGCCTTGCTGACTAGTTCTGTATTTCTTTTTTTTTTGCAGTTTTTGGTGGGGGCTGGGCTTGAACCCGCCACCTCTGGTATATGGGGCTGGTGCTCTACTTCTTGAGCCACAAGCACGGCCCAGTTCTGTATTTCTTGATCCCATTCATCCTGGAAGTACCCAGGAGGACCTAAGAGGTGAAGCAACTTGTCCAAGGTCCCATAGTAAGTAGTGGATTTGAATCCAGGTCTGTCTAGTCTTAAATCTGCCTTCTTAGATGCCTGCACTTGGGGCTCCCACATTCTTAGAAGGTCAGTAGATGGGGAGAATGATCACTGAGTTTCAGAAGTCTGGCAGTGGAGAACCCCAAACCCAAGGCTTCATCTGGTTTTCTGAGCCTGGGATAGTCAGGGTTATGGGAGAGTGGAAGTAGTTTCGTGATCTGCAGGGCAGGCGGGCACTGCTGGAGGTCGGCAGGGAGGGCCGCTGTGGAAGGCATCAGGTGCCTGCAGGGCCTGCGGTTGCCGAGCAGAGGGAGGCTGCCAGTGAGCTGCACTCTGAATTATGCATCAGCACCACTTCCTGTTCAAATGGTGATTAAATGGCCCTGGGAGGCAGGTGTTTCTCTGGCTGCTTCATTTCCTGCCCAGCACCCTTCTGTAATCCTGGGCTGTGTGAGGTGGGGCTGGGACTGGACAGGCGGGTTCTTCTGTGTCTCAAACTGGCCACTGTGCCAGTGCCTTGACTCCCGCTCCAACTCCATCATCCTTGGCCTGGGCTGCAGGTTTGCCCCAGCTGCAGAGGCCACACGGCCTGGCCAGCCTCAGCCCACTCTTGCTCTCTGGTCTCTTCTTTGCAAATCAGCTCAGGCCAGACCCTCGCGTTCTCTCTGTGCCTTAGAGAAGTGGCTGGGAGCCAGAGCACACCGGTTTGAAATCTAGATCTGTACCTTACTCACTGCGTGACTCTGAGAAGTTAATTAACCTGTCTGTGCCTCACTCTCCTCATCTGTAAAGTGGGCATTGAGTATTAGACCCTTAACATCATGTGTGATGCCCTGTAGGTGCCATGAAGATCTGTTAATATGACCTTTTCCACCAATTCTGGGTATTCTGAGCAAACTGCCCATCTCCACTCTCTTATAGGTTTATTCTAGGCCTGCCGGTGCCGTGTTGGGGGCTAGAGGTTATCCAGATGAGTTAAACAGGGTTCCTTCCCTACTGTGGGGTGAGGCAAACGGAGAGAGGCATCTTGGTTGAAGCTGCGAGCAGGGTGGGGCTTGAGGTGTGAGGACAGGAGGGTGTCTCCCCAGGCAGATGAGAAAGCCCTCCAGAGGGGAGGCTGAGGCCAAGTCTGGAACAGCAAGGGTGGTGGGAAGGTGGAAAGGCCAGAGCAGAGGCTGCATGTGGAGGTCCACCTGCTGAGAGGGAGGGCAGAGGGGAGGGGAAGGGGTTGACCAGGCAGGCTGGGGTGGGGGCTGGTGCATAATAAAATGTTGAGGTTTAAGAAGAGGAGCAACATAGCTCTTTTATGGTTTAGACAGCCCTTTCCACCACTACCACCACCACCACCAGCAATAGGGAGGGGTGGGAGGAGGGGACCAAGGTGGGAAGCTCCTGTCCCAGTCCAGGGGCAAGGAGGAGGGAACCCTGAGGATGGGGAGCCGGGGAAGGTCAGAGGACAGCATCCAGGTGGTCCAGAGGGCTTAATCCTCGAGTCTCCTATGATTCCCACCCAGGTGACAGGGTGACGGGGCCGAGGGCAGTCACATTCTTGCCCAGCTCACACAGCTCACAGGGCCCAACAAAGGCAGCTGCTCTTTATTTTAAGAGGAAAAAAACCCTACCAAATGTTTATTTACAAATTTTAACTGCATAGGAAAATAATGCTAACTAGCACTGAGCTAAATTCCTATAGCTTGGAATCCCTGGCCTGACCTTGGCACTGACCACATATGATTATGATCAGTGACTATGAACTGTCTGGGCCCCTTTCCGCCTGTGCCCACATCCCAGGCATCAGTCACTGTCAAGGTCAACGCAGCGTTCTGTTCTGCCTGCTGGTCAGCCCCTTAACCTCCAGGGATTTCTGGGGGCCCAGCCCTGGCACTGATGCAAGTGGGGTGGAGGCCAAGGGACAAGGTGCTCTTCAGACAAGGCCCTCCAGAGGGCAGAGGAAAGGGGGATCTGGAGCTGGACTCATTGCTGAAGGCCTGATGGGGGTCCTGGGCACCCCACACTGGGCAGCATCTCCTTCAGTGCCATTGCAGTCCCCTGGGCTCTGCTCCTAGCTGGGTCATTAGGGGACTGGCCTCTGGTGTGGGCATTTAGAAGCCCTCATGTCCACTAGGCACTGCCAGGATACATCTGCTCCCACTTCCTAGACACTGAGGGGGTTGGAATGGAGGGCCGTCTGCCCACTCGTCTAAACAGAGGTGGTGGCTTTGGGCTTGGCCACCTTTTCTGGGGCCATCTGGATGGTCGAATTTCTTTCAACCCGTCTGTCTCCTTCTCTGTCCCTCACCTGCCTCAAAGCCAGCCCTGCCTCAGTCATGAAGGGGCCTCTTTCTCCACATCTTTGTCAATACTAAGTATTATTTGAAATTTGTTTCCGCCACTTTGGTAGGTATGTAATGGTGTTTCAAATATGTTTATATTTTCATTTTTAATTGCTGGTGAGACTGCATTTTTTCTGTGTTGTTATTTACTGTTGGTATTCCTTCTGCACAGATTGTCATATCCAGCTTTTTTTTTCTAGCATTAATCAAGGGGAATTTTTATTTTTACCTTTATATTTTAAAAATCAGTTCTAGGCCAGGCACAGTGGCTCACACCTGGAATCCTAGCACTTTAGGAGGCCCAGGCTGGAGGATCACTTGAGACCAGGAGTTCAAGACCAGCCTAAGTAACAATCATGGCAAGACTCCTTCTCTATAAAAGATAGAAAAATTAGCCAGGCATGTTAAACGTGCGCCTATAGGCTCAGCTACTCTGGAGGCTGAGGCAAGAGGACAGCTTGTGCCCAGGAATTTGAGGTTGCTGTGAGCTATGAGGATACCACTGCACTCTAGTCCAGCTAAAAGAGTAAGACCCTGTCTCAAAAAAATAAATAAATAAAATAAAAACAGTTCGACATATTTTTGTAGTCTTCTGTGGTTTTTTTGCAGTTTTTGGCCAGGGCTAGGTTTGAACCCGCCACCTCCGGCATATAGGGCCGGCGCCCTACTCCTTTGAGCCACGGGCGCCACCCCGTCCTCTGTGTTCTTGTTCTATCGCTCCCCTTTTTCTTTTCTTTTTTTTTTTGAGACAGAGCCTCAAGCTGTCCCCCTGGGTAGAGTGCCGTGGCATTATAGCTCACAGCAACCTCCAACTCCTGGGCTCAATCGAGTCTCCTGCCTCCGCCTCCCAAGTAGCTGGGACCACAGGCGCCCGCCACAATGCCCGGCTATTTTTTGGTTGCAGCTATCATTGTTGTTTTGGCGGGTCCGGGCTGGGGATTCGAACCCGCCACCTTAGGTGTACGTGGCTGGCGCCTTAGCCCGTTGAGCTATAGGCGCCGAGCCTCACTCCCCTTTTTCTATCTGCTGATCATCTTTCACAACTCCAAAGTTTTTCTACATTTGAATATTTTTTCTTTCTATTATATCATATCTGTCGTATTGCTAATCCTATTAATCATTTCTTTAGTAATTGGAAACTTATTTCCCACATCCAGCACGAATAAGGATGCTGTTTTGTTTACAGTCTCCTCTTATAAAAAAGATTCGAGTTTTACTCATTTGGAATTTATGATGAGCTTCTTTCACCCTTGGGTTCTGTTAGTGATTTTAATCTGTCTCAAAAGTAGAACTGGGTTTTTCACGCTCTTTATTTTGTAAATAGTCAGACAGAAAAGCTGCAGGAAGAGTGTGATAAACACGCAGATGCCCGGCACCTGCACTTGAATTCACCAGCCGGTGACATTTTGCTACATTTGCTTTTTCTTTCACTGAATCTCTTGTTGATTTCTCTACCTTTCCACCCGGGTATCTGCCATCTAGCTCCTTTTTTGTTATTTTGTTTCGCCGGACCGTTTTAAGGAAAATGAATGAGAATAAGGGCAGTTTCCTGACCAAATGCAGAACCATTGTCACACCCAAGGATTTCTTGTTAACGCACCATCATCTAATATTCAGTCCGCACTCAGATTCCCCCAGGTGCCATATACTGATGTTTCTGACAAGTCTGGGCCAGCCGTCCTGTAGACTGTCCCATAATGTGGATGTGACTGTTTCCTCAAAGTTAGATACAGAGTAAACATGGCGGGCGGGGAGAGGTGACAGTGCGTCCTCAGAGCATCACATAAGGAACCACATGGTGTGCCTTTGTCCCGTTTGTGGTGATGCTGAATTTGATCACTTGGTTAAGGTGGTGTCCCCCGATTCTTCAACATAATGGTACTTTCCCCTTTCATAATTAATAAGTCATTACAGGCTCATACCTTGAGACAGCACAAACATTAGCATCATCCTTTGGTGTTCCTTATCTCTGTAAATTGCATTGGTTATTGGAGAATGGTGAGTTTTCCTAATTCAGTCATTCTTTACACCAGCGGTTCTCAGCCTGTGGGTCACGACCACAGGAACTGTGTTAAAGGGTTGTGGCATTGAAGGTTGAGAACCACTGCTTTATACAGACAGTGCTTTGTGCCTTAAAGGTCATTCCTTCACCCTCTTTTCTGAGGATCACCATGGCCTCATGGCTTGTTTTTCCGATTTGTTATAATCTGTTACTATCATTCTTTTGATGCTCAAAGCTTTTTTTGCTTTGTTTTTAGTATAACATTGTAACATTTTGATTATTACTTGGAATAATATATTTTTTAATTGAGTCAAGACAACCATCATTACTTTTTTAAAAACTCTGATATCAGGCTTGGCACCTGTGGCTCAAGTGGCTAAGGCACCAGCCACATACACCTAAGGTGGCAGGTTCAAATCCAGCCTGGACCCCGCCAAATAACAATGATGGCTGCAACCAAAAAATAGCCGGGCATTGTGGCGGGCACCTGTAGTCCCAGCTACTTGGGAGGCTGAGGCAGGAGACTTGCTTGAGCCTAGGAGTTGGAGGTTGCTGTGAGCTGTGATGCCACAGCACTCTACCCAGGGGGACAGCTTGAGGCTTCGTCCTAAAAAAAAAAAAAAAAAAAACAAAACTCTGATATCCTGGAGGCGGCGCCTGTGGCTCAAAGGAGTAGAGTGCCAGCCCCATATGCCAGAGGTGGCAGGTTCAAACCCAGCCCCGGCCAAAAACTGCAAAACAAAACTAAAAAACTCTGACATCCTTCACTATTTATGGATTTTAAATTATAAAACATGTTTTTCAGTGTCTTTAATTGGCATTTCATTACATCTATTAAATTAAGAGTATTACCATCTTTACTATATACTATCTTTAGTCCTTCCCAAAGGAGCAAAACGTTGACATTAAAAATGAATGTCTTGGGCGGCACCTGTGGCTCAAAGGAATAGGGCACCAGCCCCATATACCAGAGGTGGCAGGTTCAAACCTGGCCCCAGCCAAAAACAGCCAAAAAAAAAAGTCTTAACAATTAGATTAAATTAATGTTTAATATTTAATGTGTTTTGTTGCCACGGAGGGTGAAGTACTTTTTTCCCACTCAGTCTTTCTCTAGCTGCATGTCCCTAGCAGAGTACAATTGATAGCATAAGTACAATTGATTTTTGTGAATTTGTCTCCTATCTGGCCACAGTTACGTACTCTAGTAATTTTCCAGTCGGTTTCTTTGGATTTTCTTGGTAAGCCATCATATCCTCCTCCAAAGCGATCATTTTGTTATATCTTTTCTTATATTTATGAATCCAATTACTTTTCCTCTGAGACGAGAGCCACCAGCATTTCTAGAACAAAGCAGCAGGGGCTCCAGAGACATCACCTTGACTCGGGAGGGTGTGGAGTGAAGGGCATCAAGGTGGGGCCCAGCTGCAAGTCAAGGAACCCTGGGTTGCCACTTCCCTGGAAGGTCTTACACACAGGGTCCCAACACAGGTTTGAACCCTGCAGAGGCCACGGCTCGTATTGCTACTGGAGTTGGTGCCTAATGTAGAGGGAAGGGGCCAGCAAGACGCAGTCGGGTATCCTGGCTCTGGGTCAGGGGAGGATGGACAGGGTGATATTGTGGGCACAGACAGCCACCGAGTTAATCCTGGGTGGCCAGAAGCTGCTAGTAGGGCTGAGATTATTCCTGCCCTCTGCTGTGGTCTCCAGCTAGTTGGCAGAGCCAGCAGGTACAAAAGTAGGTGGGGCAGAGGCAGGATCCCATTATCTTTGGTGTCACTTCAGTGCTTGGGTTTAGGTTTATATTCTTCAACGTACTGATAAAGGCCATCCCTCCCCACCCAGTTTTCCTTTTTCTTTTTTTCCTTTCTTTCTTCTTTTATTGAGACAGAGTCTGACTCTGTCGCCCTGGGTAGAGTGTATGGTGTCACAGCTCACAGCAACCTCAAACTCTTGGGCTCAAGTGATCTTCTTGCCTCAGCCTCCTGAGAAACTGGGACTACAGCTGCCTGCTGCCACATCCAGTTAATTTTTCTATTTTTAGTAGAGATGGGGTCTCACTCTTGCTCAGGCTGGTCTTGAACTCCTGAGCTCAAGCAGTCCACCTGCCTCAGCCTCCCAGAGTGTTAAAATCATAGGTGTGGGGGTAGCGCCTATGGCTCAAGGAATAGGGCACTGGCCCCATATGCTGAGGGTGGCGGGTTCAAACCCAGCCCCGGCCAAAAAAATAAAATAAATAAAAGCATTAAAAAACCCAGAAAAGACCAAGCTTATTGTATTTATTAAAAAAAAAAAAAATCATAGGTGTGACACTGAGTCTGGCCTGGTCTCCGTTTTTTTTTTTTTTTTTTTCAGTTTTTGGCCAGGGCCGGGTTTGAACCCACCACCTCTGGTATATGGGGCTGGTGCCCTACTCCCTTGAGCCACAGGAGCCACCCCTGTTCTCCTTTTGATAGAGTTTTATTCAAGACCAGATGGTAAATTGTACCAAATGTCTTCTTAACATCTATTAAATGTTTTAATGATGCTTGCTATTTTCCCAGTCTATGCAAAGATTTCTACTTGAAACAGGTACCTCTCTGAGTGGCCAGGCCTGGTCAGGTGCCCACCCAACAGGCAGGGCACCCTATACACCCTCCCAGGTGAGGGACAGCTTGATGTCGGGTGGAGAGAAACTAGATGCCTAGGTCGGCCTAACCTCTTAGCCCCATGAGGATCCTCTGTCCCCCTACCCTGCAGGACCAGGGAAGAGCGTTTATTTCTGTGGCTCTCCTGGCAAACAGTCTATGAGGATGAGAGCTGGGTTTATGCACCTCTCTGCCTCCAGCACCCCACCTAGGGTATAGTACCTTACAAGGTCATGGTCAAGGTTATTTGAAAGACTGAATGAATAAGTGAAGTGTAAGGGAACCAGCCGAGACCCAGAGCCCCAGCTCCTCCTGAACTCTGCTCTGAAATCGTGTGATTTGTAAGCGAGTTCCTCTCATCTTAAGGCTGCCAGATGAAGATTTGGAAGGCAGGAGGACTTTGTGTCAAACACTCAAATTCTGGGTCTGGATAGATCAGAGGTCAACTCCAGCTTTCCCATTTGCTGGCTCTGTGATCGCAGATAGGCCTCTTTACTTTTTTAAGCCTCAACTGTGAAATGGGGACAAGATAGTGGTCCCCTCACGGGGCGATTGTGAGTGTTCCTGAGAGAATGAGGGCAGACGCTTAGCACAGTGCTTGGTACGTCCTAGGCACTCTTTTCAGGGAGTTATGGGGACTCTGTGGCTTTAGGGACATTTAGGGGAGGAAGTTCTGCATTGCTCTTCAACTATTCAGGGCTCTCTGGGGGGGGTCGGGATAGGTATCCAAGTCCAAGGGCCATTGGGGTTTGTGCTCATCCTGCTGGTGTGCCTGCTGCAGCCACCTTGTGATGACAATGACAATAATGATGATGATGGGGAAACATACAAGCACTTGCCACTGCAGACACAGGGCTGAATTGAAAGGGGGGATGGTAGAGTGGGACAGAGGGCGAGCGCTTGTTAATTCTGGCTCCGTCACTTTCTAGCAAGTCCTTAACCTCTGTGGCCTCAGTTGCCTTATCTATAAAATGCGGCTAATAATGGAAACTGCTTCACAGGCTTGTGACGTGAGATGGATTAATACATGTAAAGCGCATAGAGCTGGCTCAGAGTGACTGCCCATGAGGGCCACCGATTATCAGGCTCATTGTCATCAGCTATTATCCCAGGAGCTGTCGGCCCAGTGAGGAGGCCAACAAGGGCCCATCACATCTGTGGAGGGGTTGTGGGCATGTGGGCTGAGTCTGTCTGGGCAGGGGCCATGGCACCTCCGTTTCCCACCACCATCACCTCACTGTCCCTGTGCTAGCTTCAGAGGGCATGTGCGGGCTCCAAGGCTGGGGCCCTGGGTTAGGACCACCCTGCCACTCCCTGCTGGGGTAAGGCCTTCTAGCTGTGCAGTCTGAATTCCACTCCTAGAGCTTCATCATCAGAATCTCCAGGGGAGGCCTTTTTTTTTTTTTTTGAGACAGAGTCTCAGTATGTCACCCTGGGTAGAGTGCAGTGGTGTCACAGCTCACAGCAACCTCAAATTCTTGGGCTTAAGCGATTCTCTTGCCTCAGCCTCCCAAGCAGCTGGGACTAGAGGTGCCCGCCACAACACCTGGCTGTTTTTTGGTTATAGTTGTCGTCGTTGTTTGGCGGGTCTGGTGTATGTGGCTGGCACTCTAGTTGCTGAGCTACAGGTGAGGACCTTCCAGGGGAGGCTTTTGCAAATGCAGATTCCAGGGCCTCGCCCTGGCTGCCAGCTCAGCAGATCTGTGCTGGGATGGCCAGAATGGGAATCTCCCTTCCTCCCTCCTCTCTGTGCTAAGGATGGGCAGGCCCTAGGTGGGAGTGCTGGGCTCAAACCTTGCTTTCCTGTCTCCTGGCTGGGAGATCCCTGCCATGTCCCTGACTCTCCTGAGCCCTGGTTTTCTGGTTTATTAAATGAGGCCAGTAGCCTCCCTTCCAGGGCTGGCAAGAGGGTAAGTGAGGTGACAGTGTGCAGGCGCCACACACTTAAGTCCCTTCTAGTGCCTGGGACGCCCCCCCACACACACACTGGTCCTCCTCCGTCTGCCCTGGGCCTCCAATCCACTTCCTTTTGGGGAAGAGATCTACATTATACATAGGGCCTAAATCATGTGTGAGACCTCTTGCCTCTGCTTTTAATGCCTGTGCTGGCTGAAAAAGAAATTTGCATCTGCAAAGAGCCCCCTCTAAATGCTGGACATCCCTTGACCCTGCTGGCTGGACCTGACAGAATTTCCAGGCTGACAGGGAGTGTCTTATGTGGGACAGCCACTCAGAATGCAGGGCCTCCTGCCCAGCAAGGCACAGTTGCAGCAGAGTGAGCGGATGAGATGGCCTGAGACATGAGACGGCAGCCGTCCTCCCCATGGGTGGGGCTCCAAGAAGACTGCAGCCAGCTGGGTAGCCTGAGCCCACCAGCTTCTGGCGAAGCTGCTCAGTCCCAGAATTTCCCCTCCCCAGGTGGGTGCAGTCAGTGCTGGAAGCTGCCCCCAGTGGCTGCTGGCCACAGGGGTGTTGTGAGTGGACTAAGGTGCCCTTATTCTCCAGAGGTGACTGACACATAGGCCACTACCCTTCTCTCCCCTGGATTCTGTTTTTGCTGCGGAAGTGGACTGTTTAATGTCCTGTGCAAAGAAAAAACCCTCTAATGGTGGCAGCACCCGGAGCAGAGGGTCCCACTCTGTGTCCTGCTGCAGGAGGGAGAGTGTGATGGCCATGCAGGTGTGGAAATGGCACTACCCTGTCCCTCACATTAGTCTGGGACAGTCTCCAGCTAAAAACTCTGACTTTGGGTGGTGCTTGTGGCTCAGTGAGTAGGGCGCTGGCCCCATATACCGAGGGTGGCGGGTTCAAACCCCACCCCAGCCAAACTGCAACAAAAAATAGCTGGGTGTTACGGCAGGTGCCTGTAGTCCCAGCTACTCGGGAGGCTGAGGCAAGAGAATCACCTAAGCCCAAGAGCTGAAGGTTGCTGTGAGCTGTGTGATGCCA
>NW_003852507.1:3266113-3267959 GCF_000181295.1 Otolemur garnettii
GTGTGATGCCATGGCACTTTACCGAGGGTGACAAAGTGTGGCTCTGTCTCTAAAAAAAAAAAAAGGAAAAGGAAAAAATAAAAATAAAATAAAATAAAAACTCTGACTTTGGCTCGGAGTGTCTCATACGTACTGATCTAGAACACTAATTTCATGAGACATCCAGTTCTCTCTAAGAAATGTCCTCCTGGTGACCTGGGGCAAGGAGCTCACCCTCTCTAGGTCCTGCGTAATCCCTGTCCTGCCCACAGTGACAATAGATGGGAAAGACCTAAGCCACACTAGTCTCTGCTGCCCCAGGGCCAGAGAGGTGGTCTGGGTGTCTCCAGCCCCCGGGTGGGCCTGGCCCAGACATGTGCAATGAATCCTATGGGAGAGAGGGGCAGGCGTGTCCAGGCCATCTGCCAGGGCCACAGGCTGTGCAGCCGAGATCCTTGTGAGGTTTCTGTGAGGGAAAGACCTACTGGTGGGCAGAACCTTGCTATTCGCCCCCAGCCCATGTGTCTGCCTGGCACCTGCCGGGCACTGCAGGGAGGGGAGAGGGAGCTCACACCGGACACTTAAGCTGGCAGGATACTCAATAAGCCCCTGTGCCATGTTTCGCCCATGGTCAAGAGCTCTCAAAGCTGTCATCTCCTTTAATGCCCATGGTAACAGGAGGAGGTTAAGAGTATTCCTGCCCCATTTCACAGGCAAAAAATCTGAGCCTCAGAGAGGTCCGAGTTTGCCAGCGTCTCATGGGAGGTTTGAGAAAAGCAAGGCGGCTTTGCTCCTTTCCTTTATTTATTTATTTGTTTAAAATAAATTTATTTATTTATTTATTTATTTATTTATTTATTTATAGGAGACAGAGTCTCACTCTGTTGCCTCCAGGCGAGAGTGGTGTAGCCTAGTTCACAGCAACCTCAAACTCCTGGGTTCAAGGGAGCCTCCTGGCTCAGCCTCCTCAATAGCTAGACTACAGGCACCCAGCACAACACCTGGCCGATTTGTCTATTTTAGTAGAGACCAGGTCCCACTCTTGCTTGGGCTGGTCTTGAACTCCTGACCTTAAGCAGTCCTCCTGCCTGGGCCTCCTAGAGTGCTAGGATTATAAATGTGAGCCATCGTGCCCAGCCTCCTTTCCCTAATTTAGAAATTTCACAATGGGGTTCCCAGAGCTAGTAGCCTTTCTCACTTGCCCCCTTTTGCTGTGTTGACAGCAACAACGTTGGAATTTCTGTCTGGAGCCACCACTTTTTGCTTTCTTTCCATAGCTAGGCCTCACGGTGGCCATGAGATGTTCTGGTTAACTCTAATACATTCTGGGCTCTGCACCCATAGCTCAGTGGGTAGGGCGTCGACCACATACACCAAGGCTGGGTGGTTCGAACCCAGCCAGGGCCAACTAAAATCAACAATGACAACTGCAGCAAAAAAATAGCCAGGCATCATGGCAGATGCCTGTAGTCCCAGCTACTTGGGAGGCTGAGGAAAAAGAATCACTTAAGCCCAAGAGTTTGAGGTTGCTATGAGCTGTGACGCCATAGCACTCTGCCACATAGGGAGGGCCACATAGTGAGACTGTCTCAAAAACCAAGATGAAACAAACAAACAAAAAAAAACAAAAACTCTGTTTAAATTCTGGTGAAAAGGCTTTTTTTTTTTTCTGAGACATAGTCTTGCTCTGTCACCCTGGGTAGAGTGCTGTGGCGTCATAGCTCACAGCAACCTCCAATTCTTGGGCTCAAGTGATCCTCTTGCCTCAGTTTTTCTATTTTTAGTAGAAGCAGAGTTTGGCTTTTTCTCAGGCTGGTCTCAACTCGTGAGCTCAAGCAGTCCACCCACCTCTGCTTCCCAGAGTGCT
>NW_003852507.1:3267979-3270234 GCF_000181295.1 Otolemur garnettii
TCATAGCTCACAGCAACCTCAAACTCTTGGGCTTGAGCGATCCTCCTGCGTCAGCCTCCTGAGTAGCTGAAATTACAGGCACCCGCTACCACACCCAGCTAATTTTTCTATTTTTAGTAGAGACAGGGTCTCACTCTTGCTCGGGCTGGTCTCGAACTCCTAAACTGAAGTTCGAACTGAAGGGATCCACCTTGGCTTCCCAGAGTGCTAGGATTATAGGCCTGAGCCACTCCACCCTACCAGCAAGGCATTTTGGTTTAAGTTTAGTTGACAGTTTGGTGCTCAGGTGCTGAGCCGGGGTTCGAGGGGGATGAGTCAGATGGATTGGAAGAGGCAGATTCTAGGACCAGAGCTCAGGAGCGTTCCAGCTCCTGCCAGTCTGCGCGCCCCTTTGATGAGCAGATAGTCCCACTTAACATTAATAACAAGACTAAAATCAGCCCGAGCCCTGGAGTGAGCAGTGCGTTTCACACTACTCTGAGCATCAGAGATGTCAACAGTGGCCTGACACTGAGGTCAGAGCCGGGGTGGATCCCAGGCAGCTACCCTTCCTTGGTGCTTGGAGCATTGCAACTCCTCTGCAAAAGCAGTGTCCAAGGATGACCCTGCCCCCATGGCCAGGCCAGGACATCCACCCCTACCCCCACCAAGGCAGGGACCACGTTGGCCTCACCACCCACCTTCACTAGGGAGGATTAACCTGCATACCCATAGGCCTGTCTCCCATCTTCCTCCCTGCTCTGGCACCCAAAGTTCCAAGCAACATGCACAGGTGGGACTCCCCCTTGAACTCCCGAGTCAGAATTCTGGAGAGTCCTTGGAGGCCAACTAGAACCTTGCTACTCCAGCAGCATCAGCAAATCCAGGAGCTGGTTAGAAATGTGGAGTCTCAGGTCCCACCCCAGAATCTGTACATGAACCAGAGGCCCAGGAGCCTTGTGGGCACACTGATGTGGGAGAAGCTGTGGTCCCGCCCAGCAGAAGCCGGGGAGGGCGCTGAGCCTGCCTCCCCACCGTGGAGGAGCAGGGCGATTCCTGCTCCTTTTCTTCCTGGTTTCCCTGCTGCTCTGTGACTTCACAGCACATCTGGGGCTTGGACCTGCCCAATGGGCCTAGTATTGGCCAACAGAGGGTGTCCAGGGGATTCTGTATAGACTTTGGTCTTCCCTCAGGGCTGGTCACTGAGGCCATGAAACTTGGAGACAGGGCAGTGCCAGAGCCTCTACCCAGATGCTTAGTCAGAACGAATGGAGGGAAACCTTTTCTTGGCCGCCACCGGGTCTGGTTAGAGATGAACCTGGTGTGAGAGCCCTAGGGACACAGACTGTGGTCAGAAAGAGACCCTAGAGTGTCATCCCAGACACCTGAAATCCTCCTGATGCCCCTCAGGACACCCTCCCTACCTCCCTACCGGGTGACCCTCCCTAGATGTCCTTGTCATCCACCCAGACCCCTCATGTGGGACCTGGGATTCAGTCTTGCCTGCCCTCTATGTGGAATCAAGCTAGCCCTGCCACTGGCCTGGGAAAAAAGCTTTCCTCTGTCCCCCTCTCTGTACAAGTCACAAACCTGCTTTGTTGGGCCCCTAATACCCCCCAACCCCCAGAGGAGAGGATCCTCCCTGTTCATCCCCCACAGTTACCTTCCCCTGCCCTGGAGCCACTCAGAGCTCCACACCTTCCTCCCTGCCTTTGCTCATACCAAAGCCCCTCCTTCCTGAAACTCTGTCCCTCCACATCTGCTGTGCTCAATGCCACCATCCTGTAGGTCCAGCAGACCCACCGCTTCTCCCCAGGTACCCTCCATGCCTCTCCTGGGCCCCCTGGGCTCTCTGCCTCCTCTGGGCTCCCACTGTGAGGTTTGGGGGCAGCACTATCTAGGGGGTTACATTATGATGGGTTCTGTCTTGTCCTCCCCACAATCTGGTGAGCAATTTTTTAAATTGTTATTTGCTTATTTATATTTTTGAGTGAGACTCTGTCACCCTAGGTAGAGTGCTGTGGCATCATAGCTTACAGCAACCTTAAATTCTTGCACTCAAGTGATCTTGCCTCAGCCTCTTCAGTACCTGGGACTACAGGTGCCTGTAGCTACAGCTCATTTTTCTATTTTTAGTAGAGATGGGGTCTCGATTTTGCTCAGGCTGGGCTTAGGTGATCCACCTGCCTCCCAGAGTGCTAGAATTGTAGGCATGAACCACTGTGCCGGGCCATGATGAAGAATTTTTCTTTCTTTCTTTCTTTCTTTCTTTCTTT